>NC_041728.1:27612706-27912706 GCF_004115215.2 Ornithorhynchus anatinus | reverse complement strand
AAGCGCTTACTATGTGCTGGGCACTGTCCTAAGCGCCGGGGTGGATTCAAGCCAATTGGGTTGGACACAGTCCATGTCCCATGTAGGGCTCACAGTCTCAATCCCTATTTTACAGATGAGGTAACTGAGGCCCAGAGAAGTGAAGTGGTTTGCCCAAGGTCACCCGGGAGGCCAGCGGTGGAGTCAGGACTAGAACCCATGATCTTCTCTGACTCCCAGGCCTGTGTTCTATCCACTAAGCCGTGCTGCTTCTCACAGTGCCATGCTGCAGAGCTTACTATGTGCCAAACACTATACTAAGCACTGGCATAATAATAATAATAATAATAATGTCGGTTTCTGTTAAGCGCTTATTATGTGCCGAGCACCGTTCTAAGCGCCGGGGTAGACACAGGGCGATCAGGTTGTCCCACGTGAGGCTCACAGTTAATCCCCATTTTACAGATGAGGTCACTGAGGCACAGAGAAGTGAAGTGACTTGCCCACAGTCACACAGCTGACAAGCGGCAGAGTCGGCATTCGAACTCATGACCTCTGACTCCCAAGCCCGGGCTCTTTCCACTGAGCCACGCTGCTTCTCTAGATACGAGCTAATTAGGTTGGTCACCGTCCATATTCCACATGGGGCTGACAGTCTTAATCCCCATTTTCTAGACTTGTGGGCGGGGAATCTGTCTATTGTTATATTGTACTCTCCCAAGTGCTCAGTACAGTGCTCTGCACATTGTAAGCGCTCAATAAATATATTTGATTGACATACAGATGCGGTGACTGAGGCACAGAGAAGTGAAGTGACTTACCCAAAGTCACGCAACAGACACGAGAAAGCTTCGCCTTACCTGGGTGAGAGCTGCCCGCAAAAACCCATCAAACACTGGTGTTACTTGAGCACCGTCTGGGCACGAGCACTGTACTTAATGCCGGAGAGATCGCGAGAGAAGCGAAATTCACTTGCCCGGTCATCAGAGGGCTTACAATCTAATATGGGCGACAGATGGGCAAAAATTACTTCCACACTGAGGGAACAGGAGGAAGGATGAGGATATAATAATCAATCAATTAATTAATCAATCAATCACATTTACTGAAAACCTACAGTGTGCAGAGCACTGTACTAAACACTGGGGAGAGTGCAGTCTAACAGAACGGGTAGTCACGTTCCCTGCCCACAATGAAGCCGCATGGTGTAGTGGATCGAGCACGGGCCTGGGAGTCAGAAGGTCATGGGTTCTAATCCTGGCTCCACCCCTTGTCTGCTGTGTGACCTTGGGCAAGTCATTTCACTTCCTCTGTGTCTCAGTTACCTCATCTGTAAAATGGGGACTGAGACTGTGAGCTCGATGTGGGACGGGGACTGCGTCCAACCCGATTTGCTTGTATCCACTTCAACGCTCAGTACGGTGCCCGGCACACAGTACGCACTTAACATTATTATTATTAACGAGTTTACCTCTAGAGGGGGGGAAAGACATTAATAGAAATAAATTGTGGATATGAACAGAAGCACCGAGGTGCTGAGCTGTTGAGGTGGATGGTTGAATAAAGGGTACAAATCTAAGGGCAAAGGTGACGCAGAAGGGAGAGGGAATAGGGGAACTGAATGTTTATTCATAAATGATATGTAGTAATAATAATTATGGATATGTCTGGGTGAGATAGCAGAATAAATCATTGAAAATACAATTAAATTTGGTTATAAATGCAGGGTGATAACCGGTCAGCAACATAAAGCGAAGGTGCCCAGTTGGCCTGAGTCAGATCAAGAGTTGCGGCGTGGAGGAAGTTGTGATGTGGTCGGAAGAAGTTGTGGTGTGGCATGAGGCAGTGGGGAGAAAGAAAAACTGTAGTTACTTACGTAGAAACTGTATGGCCTGCTGGAAATGGGACCTGGGTTCTAATCCCTGTTCCGCCACTTGTCTGCTGCGTGACCTTAGGCGAACCACTTCTCTGCGCCTCAGTTACCTCATCTGTAAAATGGGGATGACATACCAGACCTTCCGTCCGCAGACCGTGAGCTCCCATGTACGACAACGACTGTGGCCAATCTGATCGTTTCTACCCCGGGGCTCAGTATGGTGTCTGCCACATAGCAAGTGATTTGAAAATATCGTTATTATTATTATTAGAAGAGAACTGATTTCAATATATCCGACGTGTGCATTCATGCACCAATGAAAATGTAAAAAAGTTCATCGTTCGTAGGGTCACTAAGCGTGCGTTTGGCCAGAAAGTGATGGACCTGCTCCCAACCCCACAGCACTTAGGTACATACCTTTAAATCGTATTTTATAAATAACTTGCTTATAGCAATGTCTGTCTCCCCCTCTAGACCGTAAGCCCGTTACAGGCAAGGGACGTGTCCGCTAATTCTGCCGGCCTGTACTCTCCCAAGCGCTCAGGTACAGTGCTCTGCACATAGTAAGCGCTCACTCGATACCTCTGAGTGAGTGATCGATTGGAGTTTCCCGTTTCCGGGAATGCAAAGGATACAGCTTGCAGAACACGCGCTTGGAACGGTGCTCTGCACACAGTAAGCACTCAGTCAAAAATGTCGATTTTCCCCTCCTTCAAACCTTTATTAAAAGCACATCTCCAAGGGGCCTTCCCCGACTAAGCCCTCTTCTCCCACTCCGTTCTGCGTCATCCTTGCATTCGGATTTACCCCCCGTCAGCCCCGCAGCACTTAAGTACATATCGGTAATTTATTTATTTCTATTAACGTCCGTCTCCCCCTCTAGACTGTAAGCTCACTGTGGGCGGGGACCGTGTCTACCAACTCTCTTATATTATCCTCTCCCAAGCTCTTAGGGCGGTGCTCTGCACACAGTAAACCCTCAAGAATTACGATTTATCGACTGACTCCACGGGCTGGGATGTGAATTCATTATTTTTTGTACGACGTGCAGTGAGCACTGACTGTGTGCCCCACACTGTCCTAAGTGCTAGGGTGGGTGCAAGCTAATGAGAGTGGACACAGTCCCTGTCCCACATGGGGCTCACTGTCTTCCCCATTTTACAGATGACGCACCTGAGGACCAGAGAAGTGAAGTGACTTTCCCAAGGTCACACTGCGGATAAGTGGCCGCAAACAGAACCCAGGACTTTCTGTCTCCCGGCCCCGTGCTCTGTGCACTAGGCGACACTGCTTCGCCTTCATCGTGGGCTATTTGGAAACTCCACAGAGCCAATTCAAATAATGCCAGTCTGCTTTTGTGTCAGCTGGAGAGGTCTGCTCAGCCGGGGCACGGCGCTTATCTACTGCATCTTTTCGTTTTTATTGCACTCGGTCGCCTTGTATATTTAATGGCAAAATTTGCTGAGGTGGTTTCTGAGCTGCAGGGTCAAAAGACTAGAAACGATCACGGCCCACTTGAGCTTGTACTGAAGTTGGCGGAGTCCCCGCCCCATTAATCAGATCTGAGCCTCCGTTACAAAGTTATTCATGTTTAGGGCATTAAAACCTGAAGCTGAAATTGCAGCAGTAGGTAATTTGAGTACGTGCAGCTCGTCTGTCTGCAACAGATTTAGGAATGTTTACTCAACAATGGATGAGAACTCTCAGGGAAAGAACAGTTTTTTTTTCCCTCCCTTTTTCAAAACACGTTGTCGGCCCACAGTGATCAAACTCCTGATTTCTCTATGCACCCTGTTTTAGAGCTGTGTTTTAGAGAGGTGAAACGGGGAGGAATAGATACCCACGCTTGATCTAGAACGACCCTGTCTCTACTCACTCCACAGCCAACATTTTTCCATTTTTCCAGAGCTTTCGTCTACGCTTTGGCCAGCTTCCTGGATCGGAAAGGGTTTTCCTCTCTCCAGTTTACGGATTACAGGTTCAGGAGAGGAGGTTTGGGTATGTTGTGAATCTAGAAGAAAACATGCATTGTTGGGGGCAAGGGGTTGGATGGGTGAAGGGGTCTGGAATAACCACCCCCTCCTTTTTCCATTTAAACCAGATTCGCTTTATTCTGCTTCTCTGGTTCGCTTCGCGTTTCTCTATATCGAACTTCAATTTCGGTGTAAAACTGGGGGGATTTGAACACTAAAACAGCAACGTACTGGTGAGTTCCCTAGCATTTTGAAAGAATTAGCACAGCTTTAAAACTGCCTGATTTACAACCCGAGGGCAGGTTAGATACTGGGAGAATTTGGTTCAACGGATCTTAAATTTATGATTTGAACATTTGTTTTCTGCCCTCACCAGATGGAAAGGGGAAATTTTAACCATTTGCAGTGTAGTTAACACTTCACCACCCTTTCTCGAGTCTGAAAATACACCGTTTTTAATCTTTGGAAAGGTACTGAAGTTCCTGACCATTCAGTCGGTCGTAGACTGGAAGTTCGTCGCGGGCAAGGCACGTGTCTATCGATTCTATTATTTTAGAATTAGAATTCTAAATTCTTAGAGAAGTAGATTACCCAAGCGCTTGGTAATAATGTTGGTATTTGTCAAGCGCTTACTATGTGCAGAGCACTCTTCTAAGCGCTGGGGTAGATAACAGGGTAATCAGGTTGTCCCACGTGAGGCTCACATTTAATCCCCATTTTACAGATGAGGGAACTGGGGCACAGAGAAGTTAAATGACTTGCCCACAGTCACACAACTGACAAGTGGTAGAGCCTCGATTCGAACCCATGCCCTCTGACTCCAAAGCCCGGGCTTTTTCCACTGAGCCACGCTTACCGGGCTCTGCCCACGGGAAGCGTTCAGTAAGAATGTGTCTGTTTATATTATTGTGTTGTACTTTCCCAGGCACTTAGTACAGTGCCCTGCACACAGTAAGCGCCCAATAAATGGGATTCCTCGATGGATTGAATAAGTGCAATCAATAGATTCATGACGTCTGACTCCCTCTCTAGGCTGTATGCCTCTTGTGGACGGAGAACGTGTCTATCGCGTCTATTATGTTGTACTCGCCCAAAGCGCTGAGGTTGACTAAACCGATCCTGACTCCAAAGGGGCTTACAGTCTGATGATACTAATAATGATGGCATTTGTTAAGCGCTTCCTATGCGCCAAGCACTGTTCTAATAATAATAATAATGTTGGTATTTGTTAAGCGCTTACTATGTGCAGAGCACCGTTCTAAGCGCTGGGGTAGATACAGGGTCATCGGGTTGTCCCTCGTGAGGCTCACAGTCTTCATCCCCATTTTACAGATGAGGTCACTGAGGCCCAGAGAAGTGAAGTGACTCGCCCACAGTCCCACAGCTGACAAGTGGCAGAGCCGGGATTTGAACCCATGACCTCTGACTCCCAAGCCCGGGCTCTTTCCACTGAGCCACGCTGCTTCTCTAAGCGCTAAGTTGTAAGCGCTGACAATGGGAGGAGGCAAACATGGAAGAATCTACCAAGAGGAAGAATCCTTGGAAGACTACTATAAGAAAATCACGACGTAGAAAGATGCTTTGAGAGCTCACGGGTGCCAAAGAGCTGAGATGATATAGGCAGAAAGAAAAAATAGGAGGAAAATAGAAGAAAAACGCATCGGGGAAAAGCTTCCTAGAAAAGGTGGGATTTCAGGAAACAAAATTTCAGTTCATTCAGTTCATTCATTCAGTCTGTCACTCGGTCATATTTAGTGAGCGCTTACTATGTGGAAAGCGCTGTCCTAAGGGCTTGGGAGAATACAATATAAAAATAAACACATTCCCTGCCCTCAAGGAGCTTACTAAACAAGAAGAGAAGTGCATGGAGAGCGAGCAATTATCAACCTATGGTATTTATTGAACATTTATTGTGTGCAGAGTACTGCACTGAGCGCTTGGGAGAGTACAATATAAGAGTTGGTAGACACTTTCCCTGCCCTCAGGGAGCTTACAGTCTACAGGGGGAGGCAGACTTTAATATAAATCAATCAATCACTGGTACTTATTGAGCACTTACTTGTGCAGAGCACTGTACCAAGCACATTGAGAGGACAATACAACAGAATTAGCCGACGTTCCCTACTCATAATAAGCTTACAGACTAGACGGGGAGATGGACATTAATACAAATGAATACTAAATAAGTTACAGGATATGAACATAAGTGCTGTGGGGCTGAGGGTGGGGCGCCTTTGGTGAAAACCTGGGTGAGGGAGATCTTAAAAACATCTGTCCCTCTGAAATAAATAACTTTTTTTTTTTTTATGAGCATAACATGCAAGTGGAACCGTGCAACTTAACACTGGGGACAGTGTTTTGGATTCACTTGGCAAACTTCCAACCGTCGTGTCAGTTGCTCAATACCGTGCCTTCTACAGAGGAACAGAAAGTGTTTCTAGTGAAATACAAAATGTATCCTACATTGAGGACCACGTGGGAAGAAAATCTCACGAGTTTAACATTCACATCATGCCAACCGGAGGCATTATTTCTGGTTTTATGGGACAATTTAAAGCAACGGAAAGTGTTCACGCCGCAACGAACTCCATCCATTTCAAAAGGTTATCTTTTTTTAAAAAAATTCAGTATATTTGGCTGGGGCTTCTTTTCTTTGTTCCATAAATCTTCTAAAGATCGACCCCGTACATGTGTCCTGCAGGTGTAACCTTAGCCCTTTACACTGGTCTCCTTACCTTCCCTTCGTATAAAATGTTAATGCTGTGTATTATGCCAACCTATTTTTCATGTCACTCAATGGCCTGCTGACAAAAACCAAGCGATGGTGTTTAAAAATAGGTACAGCGAGGCTGACAATTAGCTAATAATTTTTTTTTTCTATTTCCTCAAGTCGATTCTCAGAAAACAGGTTCGTTTACTAAACCTTATTTACCAGCAAGGGTAAAACCTCAGGAAAAAGACAAACGTCAAAATATTTACTCAAAAGTAGATATCCCCGTTTCCGAGCACTGTCGAAGCTAAGGCGCTAAGGGCGTTAGGGCGTTAATTAAAGGCTTTACGTGAAATCCTGTTTTAGCCATTTTCTTCCCCACTGGTAATTTTTTGTATAAAAGGTGTACGTTTTAATTACGACTGAAAATGTTAGACTTCCTAACTTCGCTGTCTCCTGTTTTAATTAGACTGCGCTTCCTCAGTCTAGTAAATGGGCTCAGATCAGACGGCTTTTATTTCTAAAGACAGAAGCCGTGCGGATGGGTGAGGCCTAGATGATAAATGAGAAGCAGCCGGCTTAATGGATAGAGCACGGACCTGGGAGTCAGAAGGACCTAGGTTCTAATCTCGGCTCCTCCCTCTTTCTACCGCGTTACCTTGGGCAAGTCACTTCGCTTCTCTGGGCCTCATCTGAAAAAAGAACTGGGAGCCCCATGTGGAACAGGGACTGTGTCCAACCTGATGAGCGTGTTATCTTTCCCAGCATTTAGTACAGTGTCTGGCACACAGTAAGGGTTTAAATAATACAATTTAATCATCACCATCATAATAATAAATGCCACTGATTGAAGGATGAGGAGAGGATAAAGAGGGAAATTAAGGCGTCAAAGGAAAAACTTCAAAAGAAAAGACTTGCAGGGCGTGTTTTTGCTAATATATAATTGAAAAGGACATTTTAACACCACAGGAGAATCAGTGTGGCCTAGCGGATAGACCACGAGCCTAGGAGTCATCAGGACCTGGATTCTAATCCGGCTCCTCCACTCGTCTGCTGAGGGTATCTTGGGCAAATAACTTCACTTCTCATGCCCCAGTCTGTCACCTGAAAATGGGGATTAAGACTTTGAGCCCCATGTGGGACAGGGACTGTGTTCAACCTGATTAGCTTGTATCTGCCCCAGCACTTAGAACAGTGCCTGGCACGTAGTAGGCACTTAAAGAATCTTGTACTATCCCAAGAGCTTAGTACAGTGCTTTACACCCAATAACTACTCAGTCAATATCATCAATTGACTGTGGAAGAGCTGGAGTGAGAATGGGTAGAGGTGAAAGGTGGGGGGAGAGGTCCCTTGCTCACAACTTTCCCATCTCTGATTTGTTGCTCATCACTTTCTCCCACCGAACCCCCCTCTGTCCTCAGCTTGACCAAATCCCATCCATTCCCTCCTTCTAAACTACTTCAAAATCTGCTCTCACCTTCTCCGGGAGGTCTTCCCTGTATAATCCCCACCATTAGCTATTCTCGCCATCCCTCTAGACTGTAAGCTCACTGTGGGCAGGGAATCTGCCCGTTGATTGCTATAGTGTATCTCCCAATGCTCAGTCCAGTACTTTGCACACAGTAAGCGCTCAATAAATACGACTGAATGAATGAATCCCAACAATCACCTTAGCAGTTAGATGTTCAGCTGATCATGATTTATTTTTTTTTACACTATTTGTTAAGCGCTTACTATGTACCTAAGCACTGAAGCAGGTACAAGCTAATCAGGTTGACCACAGACCATGTCCCACATGGGGCTCACAATCTCATTCCCCATTTTTCAGATGAGGAAACTGAGGCTCAGGGAGGATAAGTGACTTAATAATGGTGATGATGGTATTTGTTAAGCGCTTACTATGTGCCAAGCACTGTTCTAAGCACTGGGGCAGATACAAGGCTGTCAGGTTGTCCCACGTGGGGCTCACAGTCTTAATCCCCATTTTACAGAGGAGGTAACTGAGGCACAGAGAAGTGAAGTGACTTGCCAAAGTCACACAGCTGACAAGCGGCAGAGCCGGGATCCGAACCCACGACCTCTGACTCCCAAACCCGTGCTCTTTCCGCTAAGCCAAGCTGCTTCCCTTAACCGAGGTCCGGCAGTAGACAAGAGGTGGAGCCGGGATTAAAACCCAGGTCTTCTGACTCCTAGCCTGTGTTCTTCCCATTAGGCCATGTTGTTTCTTGTTTATTCATCAACTTCACTGTTCACTTACATTTTTACGATTTGTATTTATTCTTCTGTCATCTTTCCTTTTGCCTACTTGACATTTCTCCCCATTAGAAGGCAGGCTCGTCAAGAGCAGCAATCGTGACTTTCACTTACACGGTGTTTATCCTGAACTCTCTGTACAATTCTCCCCGTACATTAAGGGCTCAAAAGCACTCTGCTTACAGTAGGAGCCCAGAGGTGTTATCTGTACAAATCTGGCACTCACCGTTGTGTGTTGTGCAGAGAAGGGACCTCTTCTGCGTACAGAAAACACCGAATATAGTAGTCTGCAACAGTGTACGTCCCCTACAGCACTCTGAAAATAACAGGCAACAGGTACAGTGCTCTACACATGAGAAGCATCCAGTATAGTGCCCCGTTAACTACTGTTGTTGATAATGAGGATGATGATGATCTTCTGAAGGAAAAGAAGAAAACCAAGACCAGGCTGATAGTCTCTACACAGCTTGCCAGGGAACACTGAGCACATGCTAGGTGCTCCAGTGGGGATTGCTCTTTTGGGGTTTTTTAAATGGAATTTGTTAAGCCCTTACTATGTGCCAGGCGCCGTACTATGGACTGGGGTAGTTTCAAGCTAATCTCAGGTCGAATACAATCCCTGTCCCCCATGGAGCTCACAGTCGTAATCCCCATTTTACAGATGAGGTAACTGAAGCCCAGAGAAGTGAAGTGATGTGCTCAAGGTCAAACAGCAGACCAGTGGCAGAGCCAGCCTTAGAACCCAGGTCCTTCTGACTCCCAGGGCTGTGGTCTAGGCCATGCTCCTTCTCTTGCCTTACCCCAAACGCTTGGAAAATAAAAACTGGGGAGGAATGTATCGTTGCCCTAATAACAAGAACACTAGCTATTCCTCTCCACAGGTTCAGCGAGTGAGGAAAGCTAGACTGCACCTACTGTCATGGCCAGATCGGCTAACTGATCACTGTCTTTCTCTCTCCCTCCTCCTCTGTCTCTCTCCCCGCTTGCCTTCCCAGTGGAGAAAACGCTCAGCAGTTTGGCTTAGTGAATAGAGCATGGGCCTGGGAGTCAAAAGGACCTGGGCTCTAACCCCGGCTCTGCCAAGATGTCTGTTGTGTGACTTTGGGCAAGTCACTTCACTCCTCTGGGCCTCAACTATAAAATGGGGATTAGGAGTATGAGCCCCATGTCGGACAGGTACTGTGTCCAACCTGATTCACTTGTGGTCCAACCTGATTCACTTGTACCGACCTCAGCACTTTGATCAGTGCTTGGCACTTAACGAGTACCAAAATTATTATTATTATTATTATTATTGTCTTCATCCCCATTTTTTTTTTTACAGCTGAGGTAACCGAGACACAGGGAAGTGCCCAAGATCACACAGTAGACAAGTGGCAGAGTTGGAGTAAAAACCCAGGTCCTCCTGACTTCCAGGCCCATGCTCTATCCCCTAGGCCAAGCAGCTTCTCTGATGGATTTGTCTTTTAGGTTAACGAAGTTACAGTTGGAGAATTTTGAGGGGGTGTTGGGGGGTGACAGAAGGACTCGGGGGCGGGGGGGGTGTCCATCCTGCAGCAATGTGGGTAGAGATGAGGAAAAAAACCAAGATGGCTATCAAGAAACTGAACCATCGAGCCGTATGCGGGAACCTAACCTTGCAGAAAAACGAAGAGTCCCTGCTCTCCCCCGATCCATGAGGGAGAATGAACTACTTGAATCTCTGTAGAATGGGAATTTGTTTTTCTCCTCATTGGCCCACTCCCATTTGTTTCAAGAAATCCACCGTTCTCCTTTTCTCCAAAGACCTTTCTGAAGTCGCATTTCCTCCAGTTGGATCTTACCGAATCCTTGAGCAGCAGCGTTGGCCTGGTGGAGAGAGCCCGGGCCTGGGAGTCAGAGGGCCCTGGTTCTAATTTCGGCTCCACCACTTGTCTGCTGTGTGACCTTCCCTCCTCTGAGCTTGGGGATTCAACACCTACTTAGACCTTTAGCTCCATGTGTTACAGAGACTGTGTCTGGCCTGTTTAACTTTGATCTATCCCAGGGTTTAGAACAGTGCCTGAACATAGTAAGCACTTAACAAATATGATCATTGTTATCAATTATATAACGATTTTTCCACTCCTCACTTTCAATCCTCCAATTCCCCCGCTCAGTACTTCCACGCCACCAACCACCTAAGTACTAACAACCCTTCCACACCCTTACTTCCACCTCATACACTCTGTTGTTTTCCCCCCTACCTCCAACTTACTTTAGAATCCCACACTATTCTGGAAGCACCCTGAGGCAGAGATCAAGTCTATTCATCCCCCCCGGACTCTCCCGGGTGCTCACCCAGAGCTCAGCACACAATAAGCACTCAGTAAATACGACTGATTGATCGATCGATCACAGAGGTGTATGAATTCTTTGAAACACGACAGATTGGCGAAATCCAAGCTGGGGATGTCAGCAAGCCGGTAAAAGCAGTTCCTGTTCCTAGGACAAGACCTGTACACACTCCACCCTTTGACATGGAAAATCTCTCACTGCCATTCGTGAAGGCAAAGAAGTCACGGCAGTGTGGCTCCCGGCTCAAACCGAGGCCTACTATTTTCCACTTCAGAACATCTGATCCAAAAGATTAGCCGGGGGAGGAGAGGGGTGGGAGGGGGTGGTTATACGCTGTTGGTTTATGCAGATTTTTTTCAAGGTGTTTTCCCTAAATAATCTGCCAGAATAACAGTAGTGATAAGAGAAGTGTGATTCAACTTTAACTTATGTCGGTCATGTCTCTAACCCCATAGTGGTTAGTCTGACTGTTCCGCCGCTGTTAAGACATTGCAAAATGCTCGAGATGCTCCTAGGATGAAGAGTTTCCTGTGACTTCTGCTTTTCTACATCTCTATTTGTTTTTTCAGGCCAACGTTGTGCTTTTTCCGTATCCCTGAACGATGACGCATTTGAGAACAGAGAACGTTCCTTTTTCGCCAACCTGGACCCAGAGAGGCACGTTTACCGTTCGAAACCAAGTGAAAGTCGGGCGAAAGCTGTTGAAGATGTTTGAAATGACATCCCGACACACAAGGAGAGCATTCTCACTACAGCCATTCCCTTTTGAGGCAGGAGACTTGACACATGAGGGAATCCTTTCTGACTTCTCTTTCGTTCTCCTCTTCTCCCTTCACAGTCATATGTCACCCTAGATGGGTGGCACCCATTTAACCAGAATACCCAGTGACATCTAGTTTGCTCTCCTCCATGGTCTGGTGACCTGTGACCTGCGATTGCTTTGCACATACCTGAGGAATATCTCCGGCTTCTCCTTTTTTTTTTTTTAAATGGCACTTACTATGTGCCAGGCACTGTACTAAGCCCTGGAGTAGAGGGAAGTTAATCAGGTTGGACCCAATCCCTGCCCCACAGGGGCCTCACAGTCTTAATCTCCATTTTACAGATGAGGGAACTGAGGCACAGAGAAGTTAGGGAGCTTGCCCAAGGTCACCCACGGCAGACAAGTCGCCCAGGTCCATCTGACTCCCAGGCCTGTTTTCTATCTACTAGGTCCCGCTGCTTCTTCATGCCCCCAGGTTTAGAGTTCAGAGGTTGGGAGACCTCGGGAATCAGGGAAACTCAGAGAGCTGCTGAAGAACTGAAGGTAAATGGGGGGTAATTTGTGAATGTAGCCTTTCATGTCTTCCCCGCTCAAGTAAGTGCCTTTCAGCGACCCCAGGTGTGTGTGAATTATTCCGGCCACCCCAGGGTTCACTGGTGACAGCATCACTAGTGTCTGAGAGCTCAAGGGAAATTAAGTCAAAACCCGCCATCCAAAGGCTCTCCAGCCTTCCTCCTTCCCTGAAATTTTAGGTTCAGCTCCTGCACTGAATCCAGTGTTTTTCCTCTATGGCTGTTTCCCCCTCTTCTTCTTTCCACGGTGGAAAAAAAGGTGGATCCTCCATGGATCAGGCATAGGCTAGGGAAGGTTTTGGTTGCCAACGGACACCCTGGTTCAATCAATCAATCAATCACCCACTGGTATATGTTGAGCTCTTACTATGAGCAGAGCACACTTGGGAGAGGACGATAAAATTAGCAGATACGTTCCCTGCCGGTAATAAGCTCACGGTCTAGAGTATTAATGTGAATAAATAAAGAATTCGTAGTATAGAGAGGGAGGTAGACAATATTATGAATAAGTAATTTATAATGTATAATTCAAAGCTATGTACATAAGTGCCGTGGGGTTGGGAGTGGTGCGATTATCAGATATCCAAAGATCACATATCCATGGTCGAGATGGTCGACAGGTTTTTCCCTCTTGCTTGACTGCCATCCGGCCTGGCAGTATACCTTGGGAAAGAGAGGAGGGGGGTCAGATCACGTCTCCACCGATGCCCAGAATCTACGCTGATAAGCCATCCGTCTGTCAGCCAGTCAGTCGTATTAATTGAGAGCTTACGGTGTGCAGAGCACTGTACTAAGCACTTGGGAGAGAGCAGTAGAACAATATAACAGGCAAATTACCTGCCCACAGGGCTCAGAGTGGGGTAAAAGAGAATGTGGCTGAAACTTGGAAACGAATTGAGCAAAAACCACTCCACTCACAGAAGTGAGTAATGTGGTCATCTGAGTGGGCTCTCAATTGCATTTGAAGTTTTGAGATTGTTCATACGTATGGAAAGAAAGCGTCTGGAGGTGAAGTCCCTCAATCTGGGCAGTAAATGTCAAGATGGCATCTGATCCAAAGCCGGGCATCAGGCGTTCATGCCTATCTACCACGGTGCCTACACCCACAGAAGAGGCAGAGAGGAAATTCCCGCCTCGTCTGCCTTTGCCAGTCACCTGTATCCCAGAAGGAGCCGCCCCCTCATTGAGGAGGGGGACGACGTTTCCGTGGAGGGCCATCCTGCAGAACACGGGCTCGATTATTCCGTTGTCTACACGGAACAGGAGCGGGCGGTTACCGAGTCCGGAGAAGGGGGTTGCTTTTGGGACCTCATAACCACTGCGGGACTTGGCACCTGGATATGAGGGAGTCCAAAAATCAGGAGGAGGATGCGGGAGAGGAGGAAGAGGAAATGAGAGAGAAGAAAAGCCAGAGAGAAAGGTTTGTGATTCCACTATTGGGGACAACACCATAGCCACACTGACTACCATCAATGAAAATGGTGGGGAAGAGGGACAGGGTGGAATTTAACCCCGATCTCGTCTATCTCGCCGCCGACCCCTTTGCCACATCCTCCCCTTTACCCTGGACTTCCCTCCTCCTCCATATACACCAGACCACCTCTCTCCCCACTTTCAAAACCTTATTAAGGCCACATCTCCTCCAAGAGGCCTTCCCCAATTTACCCTCATTTCCCCAGCTCCCTCTCCGCTCTGAGTCACCTATGCATTGGATCTGTGACTTTTGGGCATTTGATATTCACCTTACCCTGAACCCCATGTTAAAAACTGTTTATTTATATTGTCTGTCTCCCTGTTGTACCTTCCCAAGTGCTTAGTGCAGTGTTCTGCACCTAGCAAGTGCTCAATAAATATGATTAATTGATTAACCTTTAATTATCCTTTTAATGACTTCACCCAGAAGAACCAGAGTGTTTGCCTTCCCCAAGGTGTGTGAGAGAAGAGCAAAATAGGGGTTACAAGATAAGAGTTAGAGATCGGTATGCGTTTCCAAGTCATCATCGTTATCTCTGGTGGTTTCTGTAGGGTTTTGAACCAAACAGCACTTTTTTTTTTCCCCCAAGAAAACTTGAAAAATGAGAACACTTCCTTTTAATTAATAAATAATACCTGTATTTGTTAAGCAGTTACTTTGTGCCAAGCACTGGGGTGGAAACGACACAATCAGGTCAGGCGCAGTCCCTGTCCCTCATGGGGCTCATATTCTAAGAGGGAGGAAGAAGAGGTACGTTATCCCCATTTCCACTGATGAGAATACTGAGGCAAGAGAAATCAAATGACCAACCCAGGATCACCCAGTCGGCGGGTGGAAGAGCCGAGGATCAGAAGCCAGGTCTCCTGACTCCCGGGCCGTTTTGTTTGCTTTCAGTTTTAATCTTGGAAACTGCGATTAGGTGATGGATATATTTCGGTCCAGATGAATGAAGTCACCTAAAACAGCCAATGCTCAAGGTACTGCCCGGTCAACTCTGAAGTTTCAAGGGAGCCGGGCGGGAACAAGGTGAGCCGATCGGCTTCGGCCCCAAGGTGGTCTTTTCCAACTACATTTCTCCTGATTGGGATTCGCCACTCAACGAGGATGGGGCTGAAGTCCTGATTTTTCTAGGTCTATGTCACATTTGCAATCAACTGTGTCATTCAGCTTCCTGTTTCAGCTCCCAGTTATTCTGAAACAAAAACACGCATGAAAAATACAGATCACTTCCACCCACATATTGAGACAGAAACTCCAGTACATGAAAACTGAAAAGGGAAAGACAGCTTTCTCACCCAACAGGAAGAAACAACCCGGTCTTAAAAGGGCTGATTTTCACAGAGCCCACGGATCAAATTTGACATAAAAAGCAGGCCCGAGGCTGAAGCCATGAAGCTGGCTGAGGGAGGGGGAGACACATTACTACGCACACTTCAGGTGAGGTTACAGAGAGCGATTTTTCCACCCAGTTGCCCCATGTCATTTTCTCTCCTCTGAGATCCCCAGACTGGCTCAGACCTAAGAGTCCCTTTCTCCTTGGAGGTCTCTCAGAAAGGGGTGTCTCTTGAGAGGAAGCTACCGTTAGCCAGGACTGGAGTAGGGAGGAAGATGTAACCAAAGAGGGTCTGAGAACCAGGGACCAAGCTTCTAAGCTCTCTCATCCTCCCCCTATTTGCAAATGGCACCTCCCTCACCGAAGCCCCTTTGACAGCTAATATTTTGCAAATTGGAGGTGAGAGCTTTGTTCAACCATAGTGGGTGAATTGGATCCAGGCCAGAAGAGGACCCAAATCAGGATAAGTCATTTTTCCTTTTCACGTACCCTTTCGCTACCTCAACCCAGAAACCCAGAAAAGAGGGTTTCTCCAGGTCCCGAATGTCTGGTAGCTAACTGTAATAACCACGGTCTTAGATAAGCCCTTACCAGGCGCCAAACACTGTTCTGGGCGCTGAGGTAGATACGAGATGATCGGGTTGGTACGCGGCCCCTGTCCCACATGGGGTTCAGAGTCAGAGGGAAAGGGACCCCATTTTACAGATGAAGAAACTGAAGCGCAGGGAAGCTCAAGCGACTTTGCCAAGATCACACAATAGGCAAATGGCGGATCTGGGACCGAAACCCAGGGCCCCTGCCCTGCAGTTTCAATTTTTTCCACCCTTCACTACGTGTGTCACTTTTTTCTGGTATTAGTAAGCGCTTACTACGTGCTAGGTGCCATAAGGGCTGATCATCTTGGACACAGTCCATGTCCCAAGTGAGGCTCACGGTCTTAATCCCCATTTTATAGATGAGGGAACTGAGGCCCAGAGGAAGCGAAGTGACTTGTCCAAGGTCACGCAGCAGACAAGTGGCGGAGCCGGGATTAGAACCCAGATCCTTCTGACTCCCAGGCCCGTGTTCTATCCACTAAGCCACACTGCTTCTCCTTTCCATACTGCACATCCTCTTTGACTGAGTACTACCTGACAAGCATTCATCTCACCAACACACTGTCAGTACAGATCGTAAACTCTTTGAAGGGAAGGATCATGTCCACCAACCCTGGGGTATTGCACTCTCCCAAGCGCTTAGTACAGTGGCCCTGCACACAGTAAGCGCTCGATAAGTTCCACTGATTGATCGAGGGTCGCGCTTCAGCCGACTTGAGCGCGGAGCTGATATCGCAGCACTGCGTGAATCTGGACAGTGTGATGAAGTTCGGCTTATGGAAGGAAGTACTAGGTTACAGAGGATTCTTTGCTCACCAGAAAGGTAGTTTTTCATTCAGACGACAGCCGGCTCCTAAATCCGTCCCGCTGTACAAGTCTGCTGACTTTGCACTGTTCCTCAAACCAATCGCTCCTGCTTGTAAAAAACCTGGCTTGGATACTCCTGCTGTTCTCTGGTTCTGGTTTGTTTACTTGGGTGGAGGACAACTGTGTATTTTTGGTCGCTCTTTGTTTTGTTTTTTGGTTTTCTCCTGGGTTTCGCATGGAAAGACCTCGCCTCCAAACCCATACTCTGCCACTCTAAGTATCAAACTCAAAAATGGCTTCCCAAATGAGAAGCAGAGTGGCCTAAAGGAGAGAGTCCGGGCCCGGGAGTCGGAAGGGCCTGGGTTCTAATCCCGGCTCCTCCGCTTGTCCGCCGGTGACCTCGGGCCGGTTGCTTCACTTCTCCGGGCCTCAGTTCCCTCGTCTGTAAAATGGGGATAAAGACCGTGAGCCTCATGTGGGACAGAAACTGTGTCCAACCTGATTAGCTTGTATCTACCCCAGTACATAAGAAGCGGTGTGTCCTAGCGGATATAGCGCGGGCCGGGAAGTCAGAGGACGTGGGTTCTAAACCCAACTCCGCCCCTCGTCTGTCCGGCGACCTCGGGCAATTCGCCTCACTTCTCTGTGCCTCACTTCCCTCATCTGGAAAATGGGGATGAAGACTGCGAGCCTCACGCGAGGAGCGAGGGGCCGCGCCCAACCCGATTAGCTTGCAGCGACCCCAGGCCTTAGTGCAGTGACTGGCCTACGGGAAGTGCTTCACAAATACCGTAAATGACAAAACGTGTTTTCGTCCACCTCTCCGTCGGGGGTGGGTGCCGTCTCACTGTCAGCAGCGTCGTCTTCGAACAGAGGAGCAGCCTTAGTAGCACCGATCAGCTGAGCAACAATGAAAGTGTTGGCCCAGCTGACGCACTTCGAACACCACATCCCCACTGGGACGAAAAGATCTGCAGACTGAGGTTGTGGTTTTGTTTCAGCCCGAACGGGGTGTGTGAGGAGGAGGAAGGGAAGGACAGAGATCGACTCACTGACCCACACCACCTTCTCTTCTAGTAAGGGACGGGCGGGGGCCGTTTCAGACGATCCACCCCCACGCCGCCTTTGTTAGGGAACCAATTTGGGGCTTTGCCGATCCATAGGTGCCACGGAGCGCCCGATTCATTCATCCATTCAACTGGATTTATTGAGCGCTTACTGTGCGCAAAGCACTGCACTAAGCACTTAGGAGAGTACAATACAACAGCAAAGAGATACATTCCCCGCCCACAACGACTCACCGTCTAGAGCCTAAATGTACACTTGGCAGGGTTCGCCAGAGGAGAATTCACTGGAATAACAATAATAATAATAATTATGGAATTTAGTAAGCCCTTACTACGCTCCAGGCACCGGGGAGGATAAAAGGAAATCAGGTTGGACACAGTCCCTGTCCCATGTGGGTCTCGGAGTCTCCATCCCCATTTTACAGACGAGGTAACTGAGGCACCAAGAAGTCAAGCCCAAGGTCACGGAGCAGACAAGTGGCAGAGCCGGGATTGGAACCCAGGACCTTCTGACTCCTAGGCCGGGCTCTATCCACTATGTTATGAAGAGATGAAGGGGAAACACTTGGCCTGCTTCAGACCGTTCTTGAGTCAGACCCGGTGTAAACAACGTCCCCGAAGAACAACATCCTGGTTTGGGAATATCCCCGGGGATTTGAATTCTAGGAAAGGTGGCGGGGCAGCTGGAAGCAGTGATCGCTGTCTGTCTCCATGGCACGCGATCCGGAGGCGGCGGTTCCCCCTCATCCCAGCTCAGACAAAGGATTTCCAAGTGAATCGGACGGCTCGCGGCTGAATCGTGAATTGAAGAGGCAAATTCTCGTGGATGTAGCCCTTGGAATCCCGAACCTCACCCAGAGCTCCTTCTCTTCTCGCCCGCTATTGCTGAAGCATCAGAGGTAGAAGCTGCTGGGAAGCAGTGTTTCCTACCGTGCGGAACAAGGGCCTGCGAGGCAGAAGACCTGGGTTCTAATCCTGTCTCCAGCACTCTCTTTTTGGTGGTATTTGTTTACTAGGTGCCAGGCACTTTCCTAAGCACTGGGGCAGATACTCATTCAATCTTATTTATTCAGTGCTTTTACTGTGTGCAGAGCAAAGTCAGAGAAGCAGCGTGGCTCAGTGGAAAGAGCACGGGCTTTGGAGTCAGGGCTCATGAGTTCGAATCCCAGCTCTGCCACTTGTCGGCTGTGTGACTGTGGGCAAGTCACTTAACTTCTCTGTGCCTCAGTTCCCTCATCTGTAAAATGGGGATTAAGACTGTGAGCCCCACGTGGGACAAGCTGATTCCCCTCTGTCTATCCCAGCGCTTAGAACAGTGCTCGGCACATAGTAAGCGCTTAACAAATACCAACATTATTATTATTATTACTGTACTAAGCAACTTAATCAAGTTAATCAGATTGGACATAGTCCATGTCCCCACATGGGGCTCACATTCCTCATCCCCATTTTACAGATTCATTCATTCAGTAGTATTTATTGAGCGCTTACTATGTGCAGAGCACCGTACTAAGCGCTTGGAATGGACAATTCGGCAACAGATGAGATAACTGAGGACCAGAGAAGTGACTTTCCTAAGATCACATAGCAGACAAGTGGCAGAGCAGGGATTAGAAGCTAGGTCCTTTGACTTCCAGACCCACGCTCTATCCACTAGGCCACGCGTTTCCCACTTGTCCGCTGTGTGACCTTGGGCAAATCATTTAACTTCTCTGTGCCTCGGTTCCCTCATCTGTAAAATGGAGATTAAGACTCTGAGCCCCACGTGGGACAGGGACTGTGTCCAACCTGATTAGCTTGCATCTACCCCAGCACTCAGTACAATTCCTGGCACATAACAAATACCATAAAGAAAAGCTTTTGTTAATGCGACGGTCTGTACCCAGTAAGTAAGTGCTCAATAAATATGATTTATTGATTGATTGGTTCAGGGCTGAATTCAATAACCAGTGACAGGACTCACCCAGGCTCGTTAGCATATCTAATTATAATAATGGCATTTGTTTGGCAATTATTAAATACCAATCGCTGTACAGAGGACTAGAGTAGATGTATTCATTCAATAGTATTTATTGAGCGCTTACTATGCGCAGAGCACTGTACGAAGCGCTTGGAATGTACAAATCGGTAACACATAGAGACAGTCCCTGCCCTTCGACGGACTTACAGTCTAATACAATTACTCTACCATTTCCCCCATCCCTATTCTCTTTTAATATCTGTGTCTCCCTATGGACTGCAAACTCCCTGCGGGCGGTGCTGACGGCCACTCACTTCGTTTGATCATATTTACTGAGCGCTTACTGTGTGCAAAGCACTGCTCTAAGTGCTTGGGAGAGTACAACATAAAAATAAACAGACACATTCCCTGCCCACAGTCTAGAGACGAGCTTGTATTGTACTCTCCCAACTGCCGAGGACGATACTCTGTACATGGTCAGTGCTCAATAAATACCGCTGATAGATTAATTGATAAACAGATATGGTCCCTATCCCACCTGGGGCTCTCAGCCTATTGGGAAGCGGGTACAGGAATTTCATTCCCATTTTACAGATGAGGAAATGGGGGAATTGGGGCAAGTGAAGTGACTTGCCCAAGGTCAGACCGCAGGCAAGTGGCAGAGCTGGGATTAGAACCCAGGTCTCTTGACTCCCAGTTCTGTACACTATCCACTAGGCCACTCTATTTTCTGCCTTGGTGCTTCAGCCCTCTCCTTAGGAGGGGGTAGCTTGCAAGAACGGGGAGGTCACACCTTGTGGCTTTGCTATTTGACATTTCAGAACGCAGCAAAACTTCTGCTGTCGTTTGTCTAACGAAAGGGCCCTGACTTCCAGGTAATCACGAAGCTGAGGATTTCAGCTTGAGAGGATTTCATATTTGGTGATTGTCTTGTGTGTGAGTGTATGGTAATTGTTGAGTGTTTACTATGTGCCGAGCGCTATTCTAAGTCCCGGGTACTTACAAGGTAATCGGGTTGGGCATAGTCCCTTATCCCACATGGGGGCTTACGGTGTAGGGAGTAAGAAGTAGGATTCAATCCCCGCTTTACAGATGAGGAAACTGAGGGGGAGAGAAGCCAAGCGATTTGCTCGAGATCACACAGCAGACAGGTGGTCGAGCTGGGATTAGAATCCAGATCTCTGACTCCCAAGCCCGGGCTCTTTCCACTAGGTCACACTGCTTACTGCTGAGCAAAACTTCTCAGTCTGGGTTTCAAGTTTCTCCATCCCCTCGCCCCCTCCTCCCTCACCTCCCTTCTCTCTTTCTACCGCCCACCCCGCACGCTCCGCTCCTCTGCCGCTCACCTCCTCACCGTCCCCCGCTCGCGCCTATCCCGCCGTCGACCCCCGGCCAACGTCCTCCCGCTGTCCTGGCATGCCCTCCCTCCTCACCTCCGCCAGACTCTCTTCCCCTCTTCAAGGCCCTTCTGAAAGCTCACCTCCTCCAAGAGGCCTTCCCAGACTGAGCTTCCCCTTTTCCCTCTGCTCCCTCTCTGCTCCCCCTCCGCTCCCTCCCCCTTTCACCTCCCCTCAGCTAAGCCTCCTTTCCCTCTGCTCCTCCCCTTCTCCCTTCCCCTCCCCTCAGCAGTGTGCTCATTTGTCTATATTTTTATGACCCTATTCATTCTGTTAATGAGGTGTCAATCCCCTTGATTCTATTTATCGTGATGATGTTGTCTTGTTTTTGTCCGTCCGTCTCCCCCGATTAGACCGTAAGCCCGTCATTGGGCAGTGATTGTCTCTATCTGTTGCCGAATTGTACATTCCAAGTGCTTAGTACAGTACTCTGTACATAGTAAGCGCTCAATAATTACTATTAAATGAATGAATTGAATGTTTCTTGTACTATTCACTGGAAAGCTGCCTTCCTTTAAACCATAAACTTCTTGAAGACAGGGATCATGGCTACAAACCCTATTGGATCGTACTCTCCTTGAGTTGTTAGTAGTCATTCATTCATTCGATTGTATTTATTGAGTGCTTACTGTGTGCAGACCACTGTACTAAGCGCTTGGTACAGTGCTAAGTACAGTGCTCTGCCCACAGTAAACGCTCAATAAGTACCACTGATGTCCTGAACCCGTGGGCACAGACATTAGCGTTTTCTGGAGACATCGTAGCCGGATCTCAAGGACGGTGCCTTCTGTGAATAGGCCTGTGAAATTTTCTGAGTCCAACCAGATAGCGTGACCTAGTAATAATAATAATTAATAATTAAGGTGGACTTCATAAGCATTTACTATGTGCCAAGCACTGTTCTAAGTGCTGGGGTAGACACAGGGCAGTCGGGTTGGACGCAGTCCCCGTCCCTAATTCATTCAATCGTATTTATTGAGCGCTTACTGTGTGCAGAGCACTGTACTAAGTGCTAAGTGCTTCCCTAATAGAGAAGCAGCATGGCCTAGTGGATAGAGCTCGGGCCTGGGAATCAGAAGGACCTGGGTTCTCATCCCTGATCCACCACTTCTTCTTCCCTTCCCAATTATTTTTCCAAGCGTCTGGAGCCAGGCAGGAGAAGCGGCATAGTCTAGAGGATAGAGACCGAGCTTGCAAGTCAGAAGGACCTGGGTTCTAAGCCTGGCTCTGCCAGGCATCTGCTGTGTGACCTTGGGCAAGTCACTTCACTTCTCTGGGCCTCAGTTACCTCATCTGCTAAATGGGAATGGAGAGCCCCACGTGGGACAGGGACCGTGTCCAACCCAATTTATGTATATCCACCCCGCCGCTTAGTACAGTGCCTGGCACATAGGAAGTGCTTAACAAATACTACAGTTATTATCATCATTACTAGTAGTACTATCCCGATTCCACCACTCACCTGCCGTGTGACCCTGGGCAAGCCACTTAACTTCTCCGTGCCTCAGTTGCCACATCTGTTAAATGGGAAATAAAGACTGTGAGCCCCATATGGGACAGGATCTGTGTCCAACCTGATAAACTTGTATCTACCCCAGTACTTAGTACAGTGCCTGGCACGTAGTGAACACCTAACAAATACCATAAAGAGGAAAAACAAATCTTCCCACATGTCTCTCTTGAAGCAGAACCAAGCCTAGCTATAAATCAAGACATTTCCCAACCAGGACTGGTCAGAATCCTCTGCCTTTCGCTCCCTGAAGGTTTCTCTGTTGGAGCCCCTTGAGATTATTCAATCAACGCCGACACGACCCAGAGCCGTGAACTTTAGGTCCTCGAACCTTCACCAGAGTCACCGGAATCCCCAAACTACACCGGTCTGGCAGCTGCAATCGTGGCTGCTTTTAGAGGAGATTTTCTGTTCCCTTTCTCCATCTGGTGATTACAATTAGTGTGGCCTAGTGGGTAGAACCCGGGGTCTGGGAATCAGAAGGTCATGTATTCTAATCCCGCCTCTGCCACTTGCTTTTGTGACCTTGGGCAGGCCGCTTTGCTTCTCTGGGCCTCAGTTTTCGCATCTGTAAAATGGGGGTTGAGACTGTAAGCCCCACATGGGACAGGGACTGTGTCTAACTCGATTTGCTTGTATCCACTCCAGCACTTAGTACAAAGCCTGGCGCATAGGAAGCGCTTAACAAATACCATCATTATTATTATGGTTGTGAGAACACAGAACGGAGAGAATCAGTGTGGCCCAGCGGAAAGCACACGGGCCTGGGATTCAGAGGATCTAGGTTCTAACTCCGGCTCTGCCAAGTACCTGCTGTGTGACCTTGGGCAAGTCCCTTCACTTCTCTGCGCCTCAGTTTCCTCATCTGCAAAATGGTGATTCCCCAACTATTCACTCTGTTACTTACACTCTGAATCCCATGTGGGACCTGATTATCTTGTATCTACCCCAGAACTTAGTACAGTACTCGTCACATAGTAAAGCACTTAACAAAAACCACAAATATCACTGTTAGAACTCAAGACATCCTATAGATAATATCATCCTTGGGGGCTGAGATTGTATCTACCTACTCTTATTTTACTGTCCCTAGCGTGGATAGGGCACAGGCCTGGGAGTCAGAAGGACCTGGGTTCTAATCCCAGTTCCACCACCTGCTTGCTGTGTGACCTTGGGCAAGTCACTTCGTTTCTGGGTGCCTCAGTTACCTTCTCTGTAAAATGGGGATGAAGACCGTGAGCCCTCTGTGGGACAGGGACTGCGTCCAACCTGATTAGCTCGTATCTACCTCAGTGCTTAGTACAGTGCCTGACACAGAGTAAAGCGCTTAAGAACTACCATTCAAAAAGTGCTCAGTACAGTGTTCTCCCCACAGTAATCTCTCAAAAAATACCATGGACTGATACAGGTATTTCATTTTTTGAGAGGAGATAAAAGTGTTTTAAGTATGTTAGGGAAAGCAATAGGGAAAACCACCTGAAGCAGTGAGCATTTAACAAGGTATCAGATAATGGGGCGATATTAGCACAAAGCAACAACAAAAAAATAAAATCTACTTCTTCTGCTCTAGGATTCTGCCACCCAGTAGGTCCAAGTTGACCGAGCCTTTTTTTATGGTATTTGTTAAGCACTTAATAAATGCCAGGCACTGTACTAAGCATTGGGGTAGATACAGGCTAATCAGGTTGGACACATTCCCTGTCCCACATGTGGCTCACGGGTTTAAACCCCATTTTACAGATGAGGGAACTGAGGCGCAGAGAAACAAAGTGACTTATCTAAGGTTGCCCGGCAGACATGTGGCGGAGTCAGGATTAGAACTCGGGTCCTTCTGACTTCCAGTCCCATGCTCTAATCTCTAGGCCACGTTGCTTCTCTCTCCTCTGTCACTGGCCCTTTATACAACAGGGGTTCTCCCTCAGTTTCTCCAAGAGGAAATTCTTCTCTGTGGCCAAAATTCCTGTCCGAAACTTTGGACTTGCCATCCCGTCTTCCTTTCATTTACTACTTTCCCTGGTTCAGTTCCACTTCCCGAACTGGCACTGGCTAAGCTCCTGGCAATACCGACGGATGTCTAGTGGCCCCGGCGGACTTTTTGGGTATCCTATTCTTTCTCCTCACAGTGCCTCCTTTTTAGGGAGTATTCATTCATTCATATTTACTGAGCGCTTACTGGGTACAGAGCACTGTACTAAGCCCTTGGGAGAGTACAATGCAACAATAAACGGACACATTCCCCGCTCACAGAGAGCTTACGGGCTAGAACCGGGGGAGACAGGCATTAAGACAAAAACAAAAATGACAGATAAGTACATAAGTGTTGTGGGGCTCGGAGAGGGAAAATACAGAGGGAGAAGGCAGGGAGACAAAGAAGGGAGTGGGAGAAGAGGAAAGAGGGGGGCTTAGGCAGGGAAGGCCTCCTGGAGGAGATGGGCCTTCAATAAGGCTTTGAAGGGGGGCAGACTGCCTTCCAAGCTCGTTCTCTATCCTCTAGACTACGCTGCTTCTCTTGCCCGGCTCCAGACGCTTGGGAAAAAAAATTCCAATAAGGCTTTGAAGCGGGGGGAGACCGATCTGTCTGTCGGATCTGAGGAGGGAGGGCATCCCAGGCCAGTGGTGGGACGTGGGGCAGGGGCTGGCGTAGTGATAGGTGAGATTGAAGCACCGTGAGAAGCTTAGCATTAGAGAAGTGAATTTGGCAGGCTCGGTTGCAGTAGGAGCGGAGCGAGGTGAGATGGGAAGGGGCAAGGTGACGGACTGCTTTAAAGCCAATGATGAGCAGTTTTTGTTTGATGTGGAGGTGAATGGGCAACCACTGGAGGTTTTTTCTTATCACTAGTAATGATAAGAATGGCTTGTACTGAGCGCTCACTGGTGCGCTGTATTAGGCGCTTAGGAGCTGCTGCAGAAGCCAAAGACACATTTGATTCAGGCCGCCATTAGGAGCCTGAGATTTGACCAGTGATCTTCAGCCACCTCCCCACCTCTTCCCTCCATTTCTCCCCATGCTTCCTTTCCTCTACCTGTCCTCTGACTGTGAGACATTTTCAACCCTAAATCAAATTGGAGAAGCAGCATGGCCTAGTGGATAGAGCATGAGCCTGGAAGTCAGAAGGACCTGGGTTCTAATCCCAGCTCTGCCACTGGTCTGCTGGGTGACCTAAGGCAAGTCACGTCACTTCTCTGGGCCTCAGTTCCCTCATCTGGAAAATGGGGATTAAGCCTGTGAGCCCCATTTGGGGAAGGGACTGTGTTCAACCTGATTAACTTGTATCTACCCCAGAGCTAAGAACAATGCTTGACATAGAGTAAGCGCTTAACAAATATCATCATTAATGTTATTTTTAATAAATTTAACCCCATTTAAATCTTCTACTACATCCATTCCAGGAAAATTAATATAAAGATAAATAGAGCTTTAGACCCCCTTTCTCTCCCCAGCAACTGACTGGCCTGTCAGCATGAAGAAACGGGCCTGAGAAATGCATCACTGATTGACATGAGGAAAGGGAGATATGTTACCCCCTTCGTTTCACTACTGAAGCCATCGGTGCCCCAGGCGAAATAAACCCAAGTCGGAGATAGGTTAGCTCAAGTTACCTCAAAAATCTAATTGGTTTTTTCTTATGCTGTCGAATCGTGTCCGACCCATAGCGACGCCATAGATCCATCACTCCCAGAACGCCCCACGTCCATCTGCAATCGTTCCAGTAGCGTATCCATAGAGTTTTCTTGGTAAAAATACGGAAGTGGTTTACCATCGCCTCCTTCTGAGCGGTAAACGAGACTCTGCCCTGACTCTCTCCTGTGCCGCTGCCGCCCGGCACAGGTGAGTTTTGACGTAGCAGATTTGCTTTCCGCTCACTAGCCACTGCCCAAGCTAGGAAAGGAATGGGTAGACTACTCTGCTTGACTCTCCCTCCTGTAGTTGAGTACTGGAAACTCTCCAGGTTCGACCCTGAGAGGGGCAAAAATATTATGCAACAGCTAAAATAGACGCGGTCCATCGGGAGGAGCTTCGCCTCTTAGAGAAAAGTGAAAAACAGTGGAAGATATAGGATATGGAAACTTCAGCAATCCAGGCTTCTACTTAGAGAGTAGGAGTAGATATTTGAGGATCAGAGAGTCAAAGAAAACACAGTAACGGCTTAGGAATGAAGAATGCAGATTAGGGAGAATCAAGTGAAGAGAGAAGAGAGATACATTTCCTGCCTACGGTGAGCTTACAGTTCAGCTGTACTAAGCAATGCTGCACAAATCTCCTCGAAAACTCACTTGGCATACATTTCTCTTCTCAAAATCCTCTACTGGTTCCCCGTTGTTCCTCTGCAAAGAGCAAAAACTCCTCAAAATTGGCATCGAGGCTCTTGGCCAGCTCCATCTTAAGTATCTTCTCTCCTCACTTGGTTCCCTCCAACCTGAATTCTTCATTCCTTCAATCCATCAACCAATCATTCATACTTATTGAAAGCTTACTATGGGCAGAACCCCGCACTAAGGTCTTGGGAGAGTACAATATAACAGAGTTGATAGACACGTTTTCTTCCCAAAGGAGCTTACAGTTTAGCTGAACTACCTAATGTTGCACAAATCTTCGTTGTCACTTATTTCTCCTCTCTTCAAAATCCTCTTCTGGCTCCCCAGGTCCTTCTACATCAATGAAAAACTCCTCAAAATTGGCATCCATGTCCTCAAACGCCCTTAATATTGTCTCTTCATTCACTTCTTCCCTACCTGCAGTCTTCATTCCTTCAATCAGCCAATCAATCATATGTAATAATAATAATAATGATGGCATTTAAGTGCTTACTATGTGCAAAGCACTGTTCTAAGTGCTGTGGGGGAAACAACGTGATCAGGTTGTCCCATGTGGGGCTCACAGTCTTAATCCCCATTTTACAGATGAGGCAACTAAGGCTCAGAGAAGTTAAGTGACTTGCCCAAAGTCATGCAGCTGACAAGTGGCAGAGCCGGGATTAGAACCCATGACCTCTGTCTCACAAACCCTGTCTCCCTGGGTCGGGGGGAGGCAGAGGGGGAGGGAGGTACAGGACCTCCACTCGTCTCCATCACAAAATTTTTCACAATAATTGTGGGATTTATTGTTATTATTATTAAATAACAACAGTGGTTGAGCGCTTACTACATGCCAAGCATTGTACTAAAAACTGGGGTAGAGATAAGATAATCAGGTTCCATATGGGGCTCACAGTCCAAGGAGGAGGGAGAGCAGGAATCGAATCCCTATTTTGCAGATGAGAGAATTGAGGCACAGTGAAGTGACTTATCCAAGGTCACAAAGCAGTAAAGTGGAGGAGCCGGGATAGAGAAGCAGCGTGGCTCAATGGAAAGGGCCTGGGCTTGGGAGTCAGAGGTCATGGGTTCGAATCCCGGCTCTGCCGCTTGCCAGCTGTGTGACTGTGGGCAAGTCACTTGAATTCTCTGTGCCTCAGTTGCCTCATCTGTAAAATGGGGATTAAGACTGTGAGCCCCACGTGGGATAACCTGATTACCCTGTATCTCCCCCAGCGCTTAGAACAGCGCTCGGCACATAGTAAGCCTTTAACAAATACCAACATTATTATTATTATTATTATTATTGGAACTCCTTCCCTCCTCCCAAATCCAACAGACCCAAACAATTCCCATATTCAAAGCCCTCCTGAAATCCCACCTCTTCCAACAAGCCTTCCCCTATAAAACTCCAGTATCCCAAATCATATAAACCCCTCCTCCATCTCCAGCACTTATACATTGACTTCTATCCACCCTAAGCGCTGTAGTATATATATTTATTCATGTGTTTATTTTGATTATGCTGTTTATCACTATTTTTATGTCCACTCCATTACAGCATAAGCTTCTTGTGGGCAGGGAAAGTACCACTTCTTTGTTTTGTACTTCCCAAGCTCATAATAGGGTGCAGTAACAGTATTTGTTACTATGTGTTAGGCACTATACTAAGAGCTGGATAGATACAAGGTAATCAGGTTGGACCCTGTCCTACAGAGGGACTCACAGTCTTAATCCCCAATTGTACAAATGAGGTAACTGAGGCACAGAGAAGTGAAGTGACTTGCCCGAGGTCACACAGCAGACATGGGGCCGAGCTGGAGTTAGAAACAGTTCCTCTGACTCTCATGTCTGTGCTCTTTCCATTAGGCCACACTATCTCTCATTGAACCCAGTGGGACCTCAATAAATGCTCTGATTACTACTTTACTACTTACTACATTTACTACTTGTGCTGCCCAATCTTCCGTTTAGCTGTGAGACCTGGATACCAATCCAGATTACAAATCCAGTTTCTTGAGCAGCAACACCTAACTCATTACCAAGAGAAAGGACAATAATAATAATAATACTTGTGGTATTTGTTAAGCATTTACTATGTGCCATGCACTCTACTAAGCGCTGGTGTGGACCCGAGCAAATCAGGTTGGATACAGTCCCTGACCCACGTGGGGCTCACAATCTCGATCCCCATTTCACAGATGAGTGAATTGAGGTTCAGAGAAGCGGAGTGACTTGCCCAGGGTCACCCGGCAGACCAGCAGCAGAGCAGGGATTAGAACTCATGACCTTCTGACTACCAGGCCCGTGCTCTAGCCACTACACCCTACCGACAACCAATGCCCGGAACCATTGAGCTCCTTGGAACTAACAGCAACCCAGAGGTCACCTTGAGGAAAATGTGAGAAAATGGGACAGCAACAGGATACCCACATAGCTGTTGAATGATAAACTGAGAGGGGAGAGATTAGGCCTGGGAGTCAGAAGGACCTCGGTTTTAATCCCGGCTCCACCACTTGTCTGCTGTGTGATCTTGGGAAAGTCACTTCACTTCTCTGGGCCTCAGTTCCCTCATCTGTAAAATGAGGATTAAGAGAGTGAGTCCCATGTGGGTCAGGGACTGTGACCAACCCGACTGCCTTGTACTTACCCCAGCCCTTAGTACAGGGATTGGCACATAATAAGTGCTTAAAAAATACCACAATTAATATTATTATTATTTGCTAGCCAGGAGGGCAGAATAAAAGGTTTAAAGACAGAGTGGAAGAGAGTGGAACGTTTCAAACCGGTCTAAGGGGCAGCAATTGATAGAGGGACAGGGTGGGGCTTTTTTTTAACTTTCCGTTGGAAGGAAAATTATCATGTCATTCCATGCGGGCATCACTGTCAGGCAATTTGGCAAACTCCCTCCTCTCCCTACCTCCCGTTCTCTTCTCTTCATCCTGTTTGCCCCCCTCCCATCCTTCCCTTTAACTCTTTTAAACAGCCCCTTCCATGACTTTAAAATTCCTTCAGTTGCATTTATTGAGCGCCTACTATGTGCAGAGCAATGTACTAAGCGCTTGGGAGAGGACAATAGAAGTATAAATGGACACATTCCCTGCCCACAACGAGCTTACAGTCTAGTCCCCCGTGTCCTCCAGCCATTCCCATGATCCTAAATCCTCCCCCTCCTCTCCCCGTGGTCACTTCGGACCCCTCCAGGGACCACATTATTTCTGACATTTCTTCAAGCTCTCAAGAGTTTAGTACAGTGAAGCAGCATGGCGCAGTGGAAAGAAGTCTGGGAGTCCAAAGGTCATGGGTTCTAATCCCGGGCCACCACTTGTCTGCTGTGTGACCTTGGGCGAGTCACTTCACTTCTCTGGCTCTCAGTTACCTCATCTGTAAAATGGGGATTGAGACTACGAACCCCGTGAGGAACAGGGACTGTGTCCAACACGATCTGCTTGTATCCGCCCCAGTACTTAGTACAGCATCTGGTAGCGAGCAAGCGATTAACAAATACATTTATTATTAACATTATCATTGTTAGTATTACAGTGCTCTGTACTCTGTAAGTGCTCAATAAATATGATTGATTCAGTCAAGTGAAGGGTTGTAGCTGGCCCTTTCCCCTGCTTAAAGCCCCCCTTCCCGCCCTCTGACCTACCTCAGGAACGCCATGGCTGCAGACGCTGTGCTGTGCTGGGGGGGGATGGGGAGGAGGTCTGGGAAAGGTGGGGGTGACCATCACTGCCTTCTCCCCACCATGGTCCAGGCCCTGGGACTGAAGCAGTTCCAGAGGCAGGGGAGACAAGATGGGCAAGAGGCTGGCCATGGCCAGAAGAGTGAACTAGGACAAAAAAAAAATATGGCTCCAGGTGGTGGGGTAGGGGGAGTAGTAATAATAATTATGGTACCGGTTAAGTGCTTACTATGTGCCAAGCACTGGGGTAGATATGAGTGAATCAGGTTGGACACAGTCCCTGTCCCACCTGGGGCTCACGCTTCTACAGATTTTACTCATCCATTTTGCAGATGGTGGTAACTGAGGCCCAGAGAAGGGAAGTGACTTGCCCGAGGTCACAGAACAGACACGTGGCGGGGCCGGGATTAGAATCCAGGACCTTCTGACTCCCAGGCCCGTGCTCTATCCACTAAGCCACACTGGGCACATTCTGAGTGCCGGGGATACAGGGACCACAGAATTGCTTCAGATTACTAAGGGAACCCGCCTACTAAAAATGTGAGTCCCATATGGGACAGCAATCTGATGATTTTCTACCTTCCCCATTGCTTAGTATAGTGCCTAGCACATAGTAAGAGCTTAGTAAATACCTCAATCATTATTTTTATAAAAGAGTCATGGAGATGGAGAGGAGACAAAGTTCTTAAGAGTGGTGGGGAGAGACTAGAGAGGATAGGTGGTTGGTTGAGGTGAGTTTACCTGATCACAAGCCAGGGCCATCAATGGGGGTGAAATAATCAATCAATCAGTGGTATTTATTGAGTGCCTACTACTATGTGCAGAACACTGTTCTAAGCACTTGGGAGAGTACAATACAAGAGAACAAGCAGACACATTCCCTGCTCATAACGAGTTTACGCTACAAATATAATTCTGGCAAAAACAAAGTCAGGCATGAGTAAGGAACTTTTTCCTTAAGCTCAGGTTTCCTAAAGAATGGAAGATGAAGAGGCAAGCTTCAGAACTAAGGCAAAACCTCTAGGACACATAGCAATAATAATAAAAATAATATTAATGGTGATGGTATTTGTTAAGCATTTACTGTGTGTCAGGCACTCTTCTAAGTGCTGGGGTAGATACAAGCAAATCAGGTGGGACACAGTCCCTGTCCTACAAGGGGCTTACAATCTTAATCCCCATTTTACAGATCAGGTAACTGAGGCACAGAAACGTTAAGAAACCTGCCCAAAGTCACCCAGGCAAAAAGCGGCAAATCTGGGATTTGAATCCAGGTCCTTCTGACTCCCAGGCCTGTGCTCTATCCACTAAGCCATGCTGTTTCTCTAAATGAATTACTGCTGCAAGAAACTCTCTTTATGGGCAAACAATGAGTAAAGGAAGCAGCTTGACTAAGTGGAAGACCACAGGTGTTGGAGTCGGAGGACTTGGGTTCTAATCCCAGCTATGACGCTTAGCTTCTGTGTGATCTTGGGCAAGTCATTTAAATTCTCTGTGCCTCAGTTCCCTCATCTGAAAAATAGGGATTCGATATCTGTTCTCCCTCCTACTAGACTATGAACCCTCTGTGGGACCTGGTTACCTTGTATCTATCCCCAGTGCTTAGTACAGAGCTTGGCACATGGTAATCACCTAACAAATACCATAATTCTTCTTATTAAGGGAGTTCCGGTTTTGCCTATTCTGTTTCAACAATATTTCCACACATAAGGTAGAAACTCATTCTCAGGTACACCATCTTTGAAATGAAGAACACTTAGTCCATCTATCAGTGGTACTAATTGAACACCTACTGTTTGCCAGAATACTGTACTAAGTGTTTGGGATGCAAAAATAAAAGAAAAATGCAGTCTCATGCTTCAGTGAGTTGACAATTTAATCGGGGAGACAGGCAGACATATATTATTCATAAAAAAAGGGAGCAAGACATAGAACCAGGCTATAATAGGTAATTGGAAGAATAAGGAAGAAGGAACAGATACATAAAAAAGTGAAGAGGCTACTAATCTATTTTTAAATGATATTTATTAAGCTCTCGCTATGTGGCAAAACTTTCCTAAATAGAGGGTAGATACTAGTTGATCAGGCCAGATACAGTCCCTGTCCCAAACAGGGCTCACAGTCAAGTAGGAGAGAGAACAGATATTGAATCACCATTTTGCAGCTGAGGAAACTGAGGCACAGAGGAGCTGGGTGACTTGCCTTAGTCAAAGAAACGAAATGACTTGCCAAAGTCAAAAAGCAGGCAAATGGAGGAGTCAGGATTAGAAACCAGGTCCTCTGGCTCCTAGGTCTGTGTTCTTTCCAATGCTGCTTCCAAATTTTTTCAATTTTGTATTCTTCAGGAGAAATCAAAATAGATACCTGAATGTATAAATGAAATGTGCATGTATAGAGAAGTAGCATGGCACAGTGGAGAGAGCACGGTCCTGGGAGTCAGTAGGACCTGGGTTCTAATCCCGACTTTGGCAAATATCTGATGTGTGTCCTTGGGCAAGTTGCTTCACTTCTCTGGCCTGCGTTACCGCATCTGTAAAACAGGGATTGAGACTCTGAGCCCCCTGTGGGACAGGGACTGTTTCCAACCCAATTTGCTTGTCTCCACCCCAGCGCTTAATACAGGGCCTGGCACATAGTAAGCGCTTAACAAATACCACAATTATTATTATTATTATCATTATGGAAATGCTGAGGATGAGTAAAAATGCCTAAGTGCTAAAGGTGGCAGTTGGAGTGGTGTGATTTGGTGTTGGGAGTTAATCAAGGTGAGCGGAGAGTTTGAAAGTCGGAGAGGTCTAGGCAGACAGACTAGCTCAGGGTTGGAAAGAGTTGAATCTTTCAGTCCACATCTCTCCACTCCTTAAGGACCTCCAGTAGTTGCCCATCTACCTCTGCATCAAACAGAAACTCCTCACCATCGACCTTAAACCACTCAATCGACTTGCGCCCTCCTACCTCACCTCGCTCCTCTCCTTCTACAACCCGACCCGCACACCTCTCTCCTTTAATGCCAACCTACTCGCTGTACTTCCATCTCATCTATCTCACCACCAATCCCTCACCCACATCCTGCCTCTGGCCTAGAACTCCCTCCCCCTTCTCAAACGCCAGACCACCACTTTCCCAACCTTCAAGCCCTAATTAAAATCGTATCTCCTCCAAGAGGCCTTCTCTGACTAAACCCTCATTTCCCCTACTCCCTTTCCCTTCTGCGTCACCCTTTTGCTTTTAAGCACTTGATATTCACCCCACCTTGAGCACTGAGATGCATATTGGTAATTTATACATTTAAATTACTATCTGACTCCCACTCTGGACAGCAGACTCCTTGTGGAGACGGAGTGCTTGGCACAAAGCAAGTGCTTCACAGATACCATCATTATCATGTCTACCAACTCTGTTGCCTTGTATCTGTCCAAGAGTTTAGTACAGTGCTCAAGTGTAAGTGTTCAATAAATACCATTGATTAATGGATTGATGATTCTGTAAGAAAATGTGCAAAGAGTGTGAGTTGAAGGGGGAAAAGAGGGCAAAAAATAATAATATAGCATTTGTTACACATTTTCTATACATCTAGGACTGTAATAAGCATTGAAGAGGATACAATTAAATCAGACACTGTCTATTTCATATGGAGCTCACAGTCGAAGAAGTTAGGGCGAGCAGGCACTGAATCCCCATTTTAGAGATGCGAAAACTGAGACACAGAGGAGTCAGCGACTTGCCCAAGATCACAAAACAAGCAAGTGGGGGACCCAGAATGACAACCCAAGTCTCCTGACTCCCAATCCTGTGTTCTTACTACTAGGCCACGCTGAGCCTCAGATCTAGTGGTGAAGATTTTCTGCTTAAGGTGGAGCAAAACAGCCATTGGAGGTTAGGGGGGAATGTGCTGAGCCCCATTTTAACAGGATCACCAAGTCTGCCACATACTGTATCAGCTTATGTGGGCTGAAAGTGTAGGCTGAGAGAACCAGTAAAGAAAATGGGGGTTAGGAGGAGGAGGAGGAGAAGTCTTGAGCTTTAGTGTCCAGCAAATAATAACTATCTTCTTCAGTTTCTTTCTTCATTGGCTCTGGGGGTCTGCCCAAGACAGAGACTAACCCCAGAAAACTAACATGCTGTATAAGCAGTGCTAAGATGTTTCTTGCCAAGGCATGCTGAAACAAGAAGAGATGGAAGCCTCTAAGTAGAGTACTTGGGGAATGGTGGATACACCTTGGAATCTTTTCCAAAGTCCTTATTGAGAGACTAAGGAAATTAGGCCTATTTTTCTGCATTAACCACGCCTCGCATTTCTAAGATTAAAATGTCATACCTTTAAGGACAAGTTTCTTCACAGGTACGGTCAAAATTTCCGTGACTTTTCAAAAAAGTGTATTAGTGATTGAGTCCTGTAATTAGTTGCATTTATTGAACTCTTACTCTATGCGCTGTACTAAGCGCTTGGTAAAATACAGCATAACAGAGTTGGTAGATATGTTCTCTGCCCACAAGGAGCTTATAGCTTAGAGGAAAACTTGTAAACAGGGTTCCTTTTAAAAGTAATATTCTGAAGTATTTTGGAGCTTATAGCTTAGAGGGAAACTTGTAAACAGGGTTCCTTTTAAAAGTAATATTCTGAAGGATTTTGGAGCTTATAGCTTAGAGGGAAACTTGTAAACAGGGTTCCTTTTAAAAGTAATATTCTGAAGGATTTCAGGCTGGAGGAAATAGGCCCAAAATTTGCTTATCAGGTTGTGCTCATTTGTGAAGTTGTGTCCACAAAACAAGGAGCAGAATTTGAATACTGAGTTACCTGCTATTTTCATCTAAACAATTCCCAAAGTGAAATTCTCCCAAGAAAGTGTTCTTTAGACTTCCGTACATCCATCTAACAACACTAGAGTTCAGGATGAATGTCTAGGAGGGCAACCATAGTAAGAAAAAATAACATCGATGGTATTTACTAAGCATTTACTGTAGGCCAAACACTATATACTAAGAAGGACCTGGCTTCTAATCCTGACTCTGCTAATTGTCTGCTCTGTGACCTTGGCGGAGTCACTTATTTCCCTGTGCTTCATTTACCTCATCTGTAAAAGGGGGATTAAGACTGTGAGCCCCACGTGGGACAGGGACTGTGTCCAACCTGATTAGCTTGTATCTACCCCAGCTCTTAGTAAAGTGCCTGGCACATAGCAAACACTTAACAAATACCATAACAAAATAATAATAATAAACCCCAGAGTAGGGGAAACGGAGACACAGCCAGGTGAAATGAAGTCACCCAGCAGTCAAGTGTTGCAGCTGGGAATAGAACCCAGGTCCTCTGACTCCCAGGCCCGTGCTCTTTCCACTAGGCCACAAAGCTCCTCGGCCATCTCACTGATACTGATGCAACCTGTCGGAGTTCAAACGCTGGTTCCCAGGGATTGCATTTCCGACAGGAATTTCTTGCCGTTAGTTGAGACTCGATTCTCAGTTCTAAGCCACTGTCAGAAGAAATGGACCCGATTCTCGGCCCCTAAAATGCTTCGCTCAGAAGCCCATTCAATTGGCCGACGACTTCCTGGCCTGAGGAAACGGATGCTAGAAACTCGTATCATGCACCGCTCCAAGGATGGGGCCCAAGACCTGTGGTGGTAGTAAGAGCCGGGGAAGAAGTGTGGTCTAGTGGAAAGAGTACAGTACTGGGAGTGAAGAGACCTGGATTCTAATCTTCGCTCTGCCATTTCGCTCCTTCAGTTGTATTTATCGAGCGCTTACTGTGTGCAGAGCACTGCATTAAGGGCTTGGGAAAGTACTCGTCTGCTGTGCGACCGTGGGTGAGTCATGTGCCGTAGTTTCCTTGTCGGTAAAATGAGAATTCAGTAGCCGTACCCACTCCCCTTTAGATCCCCAGGGGCTGTGCTCGATTTGATGGTATCTACTAAGTGTTAGCTTGGGCAGGGGATGTCTCTGTTGCTGAATTGTGCATTCCAAGAGCTTAGTACAGTGCTCTGCACGTAGTAAGCGCTCAATAAATATTATGGAATGAATTTTTTACCGAAGATCACAATTATTATTATAACAGGGAGCCAAGGAGAAAGTAAGGCCAAATGGAGCACCATCCAGCCTAGTAAGTCAGTCGCTCACATTTACTAAATGCTCACTGTATGCAGAGCACTGTACTACGCTCTTGGGAGAGTACAGTAAAACAGACCCCTTCCCTGCCCACAGCGAGCTTACAGCCTAAACCTGTGGGATCCCTCAGTCCCCATCCCCCCACCCACCTTCACCCCCAACCGGCACAGAGCAGAAGTCACACTCTACCACTAAAAAGGGAGTTCACACTATCAGGCTCATTAGTAAGAGTTTCATTCTCTGTCATCCAAGAATGGGGTTACAGGGAGGAAAAACAATGTTGTAGCTTCATGGTTTCTATCTTTCTGGTCAAAAGTCCAGCTTGCAATATATCCTTACGGTTTCCCGGATCCAAATCGCTGACTGGAATCATTGCTGGGACATTGCGACACCAACGAGATCTGCCGGTCACCCAAATGGCCACGCCCATCTAGGAGATGGCTGAGCTTCCGTCCTGTGGATCCTCTCTGCAGAGGAGTTGATTATAGTGCAAGTGGCTTGCCCGGCGTCATTTGGCACCGTCTCGGCCCGGCCCGCCTCCGGGCACGGAGCCCACTAGATAGCTCCCTCTACCCTGTGAGCTCGTTTTGGGCAGGGGATGTGTCTGTTTATTGTTCTGTTGTCCTCTCCCAAGCACTCAGTACAGTGCTCGGCACACGGTAAGTGCTCAATAAATACCACTGACTGACTGACAGAAGCAGAGAGGAGTGCAGCATACTGCAGTAAGCACGTGACACCTGAGTTGACGTTAGCCAGACACAGACAGAGCCGCGATTAAGTCCAACATCTGATTCCCAGAGAGCACTTTGTATCGGACCCAAATCGGGCCTAGTTATTCGGGCTTGGGAGTCAGAGGACCTGGGGTCGGAACTCGGCTCCGCCACGTACCTGTTGGATGACTTTGGGCCAGTCACTCGGTCAATCAATCGTATTTATTGAGCGCTTACTCTATGCTAACTGTAGTAACTGCTTGGGACAGTCCAATATATAACAATGTAACAGACACATTCCCTGCCCACAGTGAGCTTACAGTTTGAAGAGGGAGGCAGACATTAATATAAATAAATAAAATTACAGATATGGACATAAGTGCTGGGAGGGGTGGGGAGGGGGGATGAATGTAAAGTCACTTCACTTCTCTGTGCCTCAGTTCCCTCATCTGCAAAATAGGATTCAATATCTGCTCTCCCTCCCCCTTAGACTGTGAGCCCCATGTCGATCCTGTTGATCTTGCCTCTACCCCAGCGCTTAGTACAGTGCCTGGCACATAGTAAGCGCTGAACAAACACTGCAGTTATTGGCTTATTATTACTATATGAAGATGAAAATTCTGGGGAACACTAAATGCAGGACAAGTGTATCCCTCAACCTTCTTTCACAATCACTCTTTTCTGTTTTGTTCCCTTTCCCCTGTCTCTCCCTCTTCTGAGTCTGGGTTCAGGCTGAGAGACGAAGTTCAAGCAGCGTGGTGTAGTGGACAGAGCACAGGCCTGGGAGTCAGAAGGTCATGGGTTCTATTCCCGGCTCCACCAGTCATCGACTGTTTGACGTTGGGCAAGTCATTTCGCTTCTCTGGGCCTCAGCTATCCCGTCTACAAGGTGGAGATTGAGACCGTGAGCCCCTCGTGGGACGGGGACTGTGTCCGACTCGATTTGTTCGTATCCACCCCAGCGCTTAGTACAGCACCTGGCCCATAGTAAGCTTTTAACAAATAACCATTATTATTATTTAAACAATGCCAGGTTCCTGCAGGGGAGAGTTCCCCCAGGGCCCCAAGGGGGAAGCGAGATCTCCAGTTTCGCTCCCAGGAGCTGTTCTGGGGGAGAAGTCCGTGGCTGCAGAACCACAAGAGCGGCTCCCTCTTTGAGTTTTACAGCACTGACTGCTAGCAGCTGTCTGATGAATCATAGGTGCACAGAACCAGTGAAACACTTAAAATGGCCCTGACAAATTCAAATTACTTATTGGTAAAAAATACGTTTAAAAATAGTTTGTTTATCATCAAAAAACCAACCTCATACAGGAAGTAGGCTGCAAATACGGAAAGCCCATACATACTCTACATTTTGAGGGACCTGGAAATGCGCACCCTGGTTGTAGAGAAATATGATGAGTGCCTTCCTCGGTTTTCGTTTTCAATATCCAGAAAGTTGAAGAGAACATCCCTCGGGTGGAAACTGGATATTTAATAAGAACGCGGATGGTCCAACTAATACACCGGCTGCATGTGCAGCGTGTCCCAGACGGTAGATGGGCAAACTTGAATAGAGAGTTGTTGGGTGTGGTAGGGCCCCTCTTGCTTTCAGCAGTATTCTCTTCCTATTATTATTATTAATCATTATTATATTTGTTAAGCCCTCAATATGCTTCACGCAGTGTTCTAGGCGCTGGGGTAATACGGATTATTCAGGTTGAACACAGTCCCGGTCCCACATGGGGCTTGGGGGGAGGCAGGCACCTTCACTTGAAGGAAGTTAACCAAAACCCAAATTTCCCTCTGAAATGGAGCCCGATTTGTTTTACCTGCCCAACTCCCCTTCGTTCGCACTTCGTGATTGGTTTTATATTTCAGCTGTAGAAGTCAAGGGGATTGGGTCAACTTCCTCTCTACCATAGGCAGAGATAAAAGGAGAGAACGGTGGAAGACCCCCCCCCCCCAGGCTATAAATATCCCAACTAACCAGGTATGAAATTCATAGATTTGTTAGCCCCTTCCCAAGGACAGAGTCAGAATCCAATTCACACTGGTATATTCTTTCCCAGGGCTTAATAGAGGGTTCTGCACACAGTAAACTTTTAATAAAGGCATACAATTATTGCTTCTACTATTACTATTAAAACTATTGCTCCTACAAGCAAAAACCAAAGTCATTCAGTTTTCTTTTATGGGAAGGACACTAGTCAGAGCTCAACATACAGAGTAGCCATTCAGTTGTGAGCTCTTCCCATTAGAGATAATAAGTGCCTCAATAATTAGAAGAATTTTAGTAACTGTTAAGCATTTATCATGTGCCAAGCACCTTACTAAGCACTAGGGTTGATATGTGATCATCAGGTCCTAAGTGGGGCTCAGAGCCTAGGTAGGAGGGAGGCCAGGTATTGAATCCCCATTTTGCATAGGAGGGAAGTGAAGCACAGAGAAGTGAAGGGACTTGCCCAGAGTCACGTAGCAGACAAGAGGCAAGGCTGGGATTAGAACCCAAGTCATCTGACTCCCAGGCCCAGGCTCTCCACTAGGCCACACTGCTTCTCTAGTCAGAGATTATGTCTTCCACTTCTATCTAAGCCTGTAAAGAGACACTCAATAAATACTAAATGATAATGATGATTTCTTATGACCACTATGTCCACTCTTTTTCATCCTCATGAAGACAAGGTGATGAAAAAGATGAAAGAGAAAAGGAAAGAAAAGAAAAAAGAAATACTAGAGAACCATAAAGGAGAACTAGGGAACTGAAATATACTTCCTCCTCCACATGACCCGAACAGTGTAGGAGAAGGTTTTTTAAAAGACTAAAAAACAAGGGAAAAAAGAGCTTTTAAGACTGAGCCCACTAAAAATTTTCAACCTAAGTCCTCTGAATGGTTTCATCTATTCCACACAGAGTAAGATGAGGCTTGTTAAAAAAAAATCCTCCAACAAAACTCTCCAAATTGAACCAGACTCTAAAATTCCTAGTCATGAGTGTATCGTGAACCATATTTTGACAGGTTTGGACTTCAAAAGGTAATTGCTGCTGTTGAGAAGGTTAAATAATTTTCCTACCGAAACTGAATGTGGGTTGTGAAAGAACATTTTAATGAAGAAAATTTCCCCCCGGGCTGCTATTTTATTATCACCAAAGCCATCAGGTTTCAGTTTGAGTTATTTGTATTTATTTATGAAAACAAAGATTAGATAAGTAGAACAAAAACATAAACCTCATCCTAATGAACTACTGTAGAACATATGAGCTTTTAAAAAAGAAATAAAATAAGAGCACTAGAAGAACAAAATTTGTACTACAGTTATACTCGGGCATGAGACATTAACTATGAAATCAAGGGAGGTAAGGGTGTCTCCTATAGAATTGTATATTGATTTTTGTCACTCTCATTATTCATTCTATGAAAAGTTGAGAAGCTCACACAATTTTGGAGTGGTTAAAAAGAATGTATATGAGACAATCATAAAAAGACACATTTAAATACATATTGTAGTAAATGGTCATAGGGATATTTGACAGTATAAGCTAGTCATATAGCCGCAGTCATAAAAACTTGATATGGGCAGATTGAAAAAGAGTAGGAAGTTTTTTATGAGGCAGATTGAATAGCAGGATGAACTCTTTGCTTTAATCAAAATCTGAGCAAAATCTAGGGGAATATCTAGGTTCCAAATATGCAATAATTATCTTAAATCGAGTTTGCAATAGACGTCTTGTAACATCTTGTATCAACAATTGTTTTCAGAAATGAGTCTAAAGGAATTCCATAAAATTTAAGTAGCTAATCAAAGCAATGCTTGATAAAAGATTTTCTTTTCATGTTCCGTTCCACCATAACATAAACATCAGAAAAAAAAAAGCACACAAAAAAGATCTTTAGTGGTCTCACATCGAACTAGCTGTTTTTCTACCTATTTTATGTTGCTGGCTTTTGTTATCAGTGCAATCAGCAAATTGTGGCCAATTCTCTGTTGGTTTAGGCAGACATCTTGTTCCCAAACTACTTTTAACATTTCAGCTACCAACTACAGTTTGCTGAGAAGCTGCACACGCCACTACATAAACAGAAATTGTACATATATGCTTCAAAATCAATCTTTGTGTCAATTAACAAAAAAATGAAGATCAGGAAAGTCCTGGGAATCAAGTAAATTCAAATTGTTCAGCACTGTAATTAAAACTGAAAAAAACAGAAAAAAAAAACCACAAAAAAATACTATTTGCTCTCTAACTCGAAGATATGATTTGAACCCACCTACATGGAATTTGTAAAACTGTAAAATGGAAGTAAAACAAGCTTTCAACCTCACAGTCTGTAGTCACATATTTTTCTAAGTAGTTATTTGTTTAATGTGAAATACCAGGACTATCAACAACTCGATTGCCTTTTGTATGATTAAGGCATTAATACTATCTTTGAAGCAACTATTTACCACTGAGAACAAAAGACACCCATCATATATTAATACCGAAACCAAACAGCAAGCTAATACCACAAATCATGCTCATTTAAAAAAAAATGAAACTAAACAGAGTTTTAATTTGCATGAATCTTTAAATATTCAATCACTGTTCCTTAAAACATGTGGATGGAAAACTATAGTGCCTTAATTTTCAAATTCACTTGTTTAATTTTTACATCCAATTTGAGAACAACAAACAAATAGCCATTCTCCATGAGTTGGTATCTCTTCCCTTTGGTAGAAAAGATAAGCAAGAGAGAAAAATGCCCTCTCTCTGAAATACCCCTCTCCAGATTAATTCAAGGTACAGCAATAGATAGAATAGTAATTTCTTTAAAGTGTTTTAAAATATCAGCATGCCCACACACGAATTCTCATATTGAACCAGGGAGAAAATGACACATTCTGAAACCATACACTAAAGCTCCTTTTCCTGATAACACCGAGGCACTCTGAAATAAGTATATGGGGGTATGAAAAGCCCAAACATTTCCTAAAGCTGACAAATCATTATGAAAAATGTCAATTCAAATTTTGAAATGCTTCAAAATAACTCTTGAGGCATTATTTTCTTGCTATTTAATTGTTAAAAGTCCAGGTAATCCTCAAAACCTTTGTGCTTGAATGTTTTGGGTGCTTGACAAATACAGTTTAGGGCAAAATGTAACTGTTAGTTCTAATGTGCAAACAGCAATATTTTTAAGGTTTCATAAATAAATCAAAAATGAAAATTACTAAGATCACACTCTGGGCACGAATGCCTTTTTTTCAATCTAGTCACACTTTTAATGTCTTGAGGTAGTAAAATAAGGGGACAATCCACACATCGTGGGGAAACAAGGGCAACTGTATTCTGAGAGTTCATGAAAAACGTTCTGAAGGTTAAATGGGCAAAGCAACCACTCAGATCCAATAATTCACCCACTCGATCTAAAATTACTGATAGAAACTAACAACCCCAATGCCAGTTACGAAGTGACTACTCATTTAGTGAATGAGACCAACATTTCAAAACTGCACATTCGAGTTAGCAGGAGAAACGGTCAAAGCGATAAAATACTTATTCGACAGGTTTGAACGTTAGACGTGTAGCCAGTTGATTATGTATTCTTTGCGTTTTGATTTCTGGTTCAATTTAGGGGTTTTTAGTCTGTCTGAAAAAAGCAGCCTGTTCTAGGTAACAGAGAAGGTAGTTTATTCAAAAAAATTATTCAGGAAAATTACTATAAAGGCTTTGGTTTCTTCTAATGAATCATTCTTCGCGTTTGGTATGCCCGGGTTTCTACAAACGACACATATCACTCCACCCAAAATTCAGGCATTTGTTCACACTCTAATAAGATTTGCCACTTGTTTCAAAAAGCACATCGAACCCACTCACAAGATTTAGGAAATAATTTTAAGTTTAATCATCTGGAAAGAGTGAAACATAAAGCAGTTTTGAAGCACCTTTTTCAGAACACTTATCTTTTTAACACAGTTTACCACAACTGAAAAGAGTAAGCTTTGGGGACAGATTCACATTCACTCTTAATTGCATCTGAAACCTGGGAATTCCTGAATACTACAATAAGCGGAACATAAAAGCACTCATTGAAGAAATGTTCAAACAAAGCAGAAAGAAAGCCCAGCTTTTTGAAATGATATAAACTGACACTGGCCCAACAGATATTAAAAGTGAGTATTTTCAGAAAAGTTGGTTAGAATCAAAATCGAGCAAACATTTTTCTTCCTCTTTTTTTTCAGTGCTTTTTCTAATAGGCAGGATTTTAACACATCATTGTTAGGTTATCTTGGTTGCACATGGTCATTTGGTCAAAATTTTCTTTGGGCTAGTCTCCATGGTGGCTTCCAATTTTTCTAGAAATATATACTAGCTGTGCTAAAATGCCACCCACCTTAGGACTTTGATTTCAACAACTGCAGGAATTGAAAAACCTCAAGAGTCCATTGACCTAATGATGGACTGGATCCTGAAGAATCTTGCAAAAAAAAATCTAATCATTAAATATATCTTAATTCCTTATGTATCTTCCATTATAGGAAGCATTTGTAAAAATATATGTGCCCCATTAAAATAAGCAATTGGGGTTTTTTTTAGGCATTCAACTACACTCCCGGTCATCAAGAATCAGAGCATAATTATTAAGCCACTACAGTGTGCTTTAATAAGAGCTGCACAGAGTGGCTAAAAGAGATTCTGGATATTTTGCCCATGATCTCTGAATTAAACAATTTGGATGGCAACTCAAGCTAAATATAACTCACCTCAAACAGAGTGTTCCATACTATTAGAAATCATATTAAGGTGCTAATTTCTGAACTACGTATGCTGGACTGTATTTCTGAGAGTAACACTGAAGTGTTTCATTGAAGTCAGTCTGAAAGCTATTGAATTAGAGGTAGGATACCAATCTCTTCATCAAAGCCAGCTGAAAACAAAACTGAGAGAAAAAGCTTGCGGTTACACAAAATGTATTTACATAAAATATAAGTTTAAAAAGTGGTTTGATTATTAAGACCGATGTCATTTATGATGTGTGATGTATGTGACATTTAAAGATGTCAGCATGGGTTTTTCATCTGTTTTCTAAGTTTAATTCCAGATAAATCTCTTCTGATCAGGTCTGTTGTTTTCTTTTTTGTTTAAATCGCCATCGGACCAGCGTGAGCCATTTCCAAATTGAAAACAAACTTTCTCTGTACCCTCTCTCTCTCCCACTTGCTTGAACGTTAATAAGAGAAGTATACGGCCTGGGCATGAAAGGTGGACTTTGTTCTGGTGATCGTGAGCAGTCTTGGGGCCATCGAGAGGCGAGTCAACCACAGTGAGCAAAACACGAAAGGAGAGGGTCACTACTACGCTTCGTGTTTACTGAGTCAAGGAAAGATTTTACCGTGATCAGCTAGCTCCCAGGCTGCAGAGCAGCCCCTTGTGAGAACACATCACTTCCTTACAGTTATTCCTTTAAACGGTTGCAAAACGAATGGAAAAACAGCAACTTAGGACACATGAGGATGCTTGGAGAAAGATAGGCTGTCCGGTGATATTCTCTGTTATTACTTCAGCATGCATGTTCAAGACGTTTCTTGTGTATCTTTGATTAAGAAACAGGGAAAAAGGTCTGCAGATAATTTAGCAGAAGAAATACAGTGCTGGTGAATCATGCTAAGGTGACTGATTTAATAAAGATGTGCAGGGACTGTACCAAATATTGGCGACTGAGGAACTGCTCTGCAGGACCCTCATTGTGTTTTAAAATTCTTCACCGGGAGGTAACATGAGCTGATATTCTTGAAGCCCTTCAAACATGAATGCTTGTCACTGAACTCTCTAACGGAGGTTCTGAATACAATCGGCCAGGTGTTTGTTCTCAATCACTGATCGCTATTTTTTTAAGGAATATCCTGTAATATGGAGACCCATCATGATGTACAAACCTGCATTAGGACAAATTAGTTTCTGCTTTTCATGGAAAAACAAATTAGGAACTGAAAGAATATGCTCTTCTTATTTTAAAAAACTGGATTCTAGAGTCCTTTAGAGTCCTCAAGAACCTCCAGTGGTTGCCCATCCACCTCCTCATCGAACAGAGATTCCTCACCTTCTGCTTTAAAGCAGTCAAACACTTACCCCCCGCCACCTCACCTCGCTACTCTCCTACTACAACCCAGCCCACACACTTTGCTCCTCTGGTGCCAACCTTCTCACTCTACCTCGATCTCATTTATCTCGCCACCGACCTCTCGCCCACGTCCTGCCTCTGGCCTGGAACGCCCTCCTTCTTCATATTGGACAGTTACTCTGCCCAGTTTCAAAGCCTTCTTGAAAGCACATCTACTCCAAGAGGTCTTCCCTGACTAGCCCTCTACTGCTTTGCTTCCTCTCCTTTCTGCACCACCCTACCCTGCTCCCTTTATTCATCCCCCATCCCAGCTCCACAACACTTATGTTCATATCCATAATTAATTCATTTATATTAATGTCTGTCTCCCCCTCTAGACTATAAACTTGTTGTGGACCGGGAATGTGTCTATTAGATTTTTATACTGTACTCTTCCAAGTGCTAGTATGGTGCTCTGCACACAGTAAGAACTCAATAAATACAAGTGATTGACTGAAGTCCCTATATGATTTAAGAATTAATAACAATAAAATTGGTATTTGTGAAAGGCTTACTACACTCTTCTAAGTGCTGGGGTGGATACAGTCCCTGTCCCACATGAGGCTCACAATCTAAGCAGGAATATAAGGATGTAATATAAGAATAAGGTGGTATAAGGACTAATAATAAAAATAGTGGTATTTGTTAAATGCTTACTACACTAAGTGCTGAAGTAGATACAATCCCCAACCCAAATGGAGCTCAGAATCCAAGTAAGAATATAGGAATGTAATATAAGAAGAAGGATTATTGCTCATCATCTCCATTCAAATGAAGCCAGAGACAAACCACAGTGAGCATTTCTTAAAATCCATAGAAGAAGACTGAAAATGGTGGACCAAGGAAATGGGAAAGGTAGAGGCCCAGGTGTTGGAAAAGAATACCTTTTTCATGAACCTGCCCAATGCAAGTTGCAATAACATCAGCTTCTAGTCGAATTGCTCTTAATTTAGTCTGTAGACCCAAAATACATCATGCAAAAACTCTCTTATTTCACTCATGCAAAACCTCTTTCTGAGTAAGAGCACTGCCCTCTTTCTCTATATTTTGGCATTAATTTGGGGGACATGAGCTTTAAAATACCACCGGTCCTTCTTCTGGAATGCTACTCCATAAGGAGAGTTGAAATTCTCTTCCTCTCAGCCTCTGGAGAGCCCGGCCTGTGCCTTCTCCCTGCTTCGAGGTGACAGACCCCATTCTGTCATCTCTCCCGAACACTCGGCTTCTTGTTTAGAAACACAGCTACCTGATTTGCCTCCTGGATTCAAGAACTTAAAGAGACGAAAGACATTCAGAAGGAAATTTTCTCAATCGTGGCAAAAAGCACAGTGCAGCCTTCCAGTAGGAAGTTTGATCGTTTTCAGCAGTCGTAAGGGACTGTACATGGTGAACTTGTGTTTGCCTCCTTGCCTGCGAACCTGCTAGCCACAAACACAGGCAAGAAAACATTATGTGATATGGTCGGTTCTTGTGTGGTTCTTTGTGACTTCCTATATCCCTTTGCTGACTGTTTGCTGATGCTTTTTTCCTCCCAGGTCTGTCCCTGGAGCAATCAGGCAAACCGTCTGGTTCTCGCTTCCGCTGCCTGGCATTAGGGAATGAGCTAGATTTCCCTTGGAGAAATTACTGCCACTTTTTTCGCCCTGCTTGACAATGCTGTGGCCCAGTGGATTTCCCCAGAAAAAAAAGAAAAAAACTAAAAGCTGCCCAGACATTTTACATCAAAAGGAGATGATAATGTAGGCATCGAAAAGCTGTCTTAAAACTATCAGACACAATGGGTTTAGAATCAATCTTCTTTTTCTCTGCAGAAAAGGCAGAGTGCACAAAACCTAGGGTATCCTGGGTAAATACAGTAATGCTCACCAACAGCTTTGGCTGATGACTTCGTTTTCCCCCTCATGCACTGCCAAATTTCAAATTCCACAGCCCTTTAATACGTCATTAAATATGCAGCATAAGAAGTCAATATTCCAGTTTTATTGACAGTTGCAGTATCTCTTCATCATTACACACCACCCATTCTCTAAACTGATCTTCCCTCTTAACCTCCCCCAATAATTATAAACTCTCTTTGAGCACTGATGGTGTCTACTTTACTCTATCATACTCTCCCAGTGGCTTAGTTCAGTGCTTTCTATCAATTAATCATAGTTATTGAGCACTTGTGTTTGCAGAGCACCATACTAAGCACTTAGGAGAGTACAACACCATAACAGACACATTCCCTCCCCACAACAATATAACAGAAACATTCTCGGCCCACAACTAGCTTACAGCCTAGAGGGGGTGACAGACTTTAATATAAATGAATTAATTATGGATATGGACATAAGTGTTGTGGAGCTGGGATGGGGGATGAATAAAGGGAGCATGTCAGGGAGACATACCACCTCTCCCCTTTGAACACAATGATACTCCTTAGCTGGCTCTATTAATTCCTCCCAAATTCATCTTCTAATGAACTTAATTCTAGACCCCCCATCTCCATCTCCTAATTCACACTTTTTACTCTCCCCTCTCCAATCTGCCGGACTCCACTTCTCCCCATCTACAAATCCCATCTCTCCCAACTAGCCTCTCTTGATGAACAGAAGCAGCGGGGCCTAGTGGAAAGAGCACGGGCCTGGGAGTCAGAGGATCTGGGTTCTAAACCCAGCTCTGCCACAGGGCTGCTTTGTGACCTTGGGCAAGTCACTTCACTTCTCTGGGCCTCAGTTCCCTCATCTGTAAAATGGGGAGAAAAGTGTGAGTCCCAGGTGGGACAGGGACTGGGTCTGACCTGATTATCTTGTATCTACCCCAGTGCTCGGTTCCAAATAAGTGCTTAGCAAATGCCACACTTATTATTAATTCCTGATTATCTGAATTGTTTCCACACTACAGTTACTTCTATCACTTACGTATTTCTCTCTCTCTCTATATATATATACGTATGTGTATATAAAGCAAGTCATCCCCGGGGGACAGGACAGAGTAGTTTCTTTGCCTACTTAGTAAGTGGTTTTTGGTGCTTAGTATAGTGCTTTGCACACAATGATAAATATGAATGAATGAATGTCTGGTGTCACAATCAGAGATTTGAACCTGTCCCTTTAGACTGTAAGCTCGTCGAGGACAGCCAACTCTGCCTGTCCTGTTGTACTGTACTCTCCCAAGCACTTAGCACAGTGCTCTGCACATAGTAAGTGTTCGGTAAATACCATCGATGATGTCAATATGCTGTTCGATAGTTATTAATTCATGTACAACCTTGACAACAGAACAAAGCTTTTGGCATCACACATATTTTAGTAAAAAGGAAAGAAGAATTTGAGGCCTAGCAGCCACAGCCACTGTTCTTTAGACAAAAAGCAAAAAGAAACATGAAAGGAGTAATTACACATCAAAGGTTGTCTGACCAATTAAACAACATTTATCTTTGCAAGTTTGTGTATACATGATCTCTGTTAAGTGGAGTAGATCTTACCCAAGGTTCTATAGCAAACTTTCCTGGGTACAGAACAAACCATAGAATCCTCCTGATAGACGAAAGATAACTTAGAGATAAATCAAAACTAACGGAGCTGACGGCATGCTAAGCTTATTCGAAGCGTATTTTTCCTCCATTAACGACATTTGTTATTTTAGGGAAACATTTCTGATGCAGTTTAGAGTTTCAGCGGGTTGGACGAAGTAAAGCCTTGAACCCAAGTGAATGGTTCTACATGTTTGCCATAAAACTCTGAAGCTGACTTCTTTGTTTATTCCACTGGCATCTGAGCCTTTCTCTATGGAAGGTCCTTTGACAACCGCCAGACATGGTATAAACAATGCAGATTGGCACAAGTGCTTATCATTAAAATAAGGAGGGGGGATACGGGGTCAGTGGAAACTAGGAATGTAATGACTCATCCGAGCCCAGACTGGTATCTCTGGCCACTATTCATATTTCAGAAAGGGAAGATAGATTCCTCTAAACTTATCAGTAGTTGGCCAAAGGTTTGGTCACATAGCAGGTAAGTGGCAGGGCCGGAACTAGAACCCAGGTCCATCTGACTCCCAGTTCCGTGCTTTTTCCATCGGAGAAGCAGCATCCCTTGGCAGCTGTGTGACTGTGGGCAAGTCACTTAACTTCTCTGTGCCTCAGTTACCTCATCTGTAAAATGGGGATGAAGCCTGTGAGCCCCACATGGGACAACCTGATTACCTGGTAAAGTGCTTAGAACAGTGCTTGGCACACAGTACTTAACAAATACCATCATCATTATTATTATTATTATTATTAGACCACACTGCTCCCAGATTTCACAGGTTCTAGTCCAAGCTCCACCTCTTGCCTGCTGTGTGTCCTTGAGCAAGCCATTTCCCTTTTCTGTGCCTCAGTTTCCTCATCTGTAAAATGGACATTAAATACCTGTTCTCCCTTTGCCTTAGACTGGAAACCCTGTGTGTGATAGAGTCTGTGTCCCATCAGATTATCTTGTATCTTCCCCGGTGCTCGGCACATTGTGAGTGCTTAATAAATACCATCAATATTATTGTTTAAATTATTGTTTAAAGAACGACCATCATTGTCCAAGTGCACCCTCGGATAGTCACTCAATTGTATTTATTGAGTGCTTATGTACAGAACACTGTTCTAAACGCTTGAGAGAGTACAATACAACAATAAACAGACACATTCCTGCCATTAATGAGCATAAAGTAGAGAGAGACTGTGCTTGCACAAGTGAAAAATTAGCCTAAGCAGTACTACATGTTGGCCATATACACTTACCTAACCGGCAAGTTTAATTTCAATTTGTTCTCGAAAATCCATTATTTTCTACTCTTACTCGTTGCCAAAGTTGGCAGCTCTTTAGTACACACTGAAGCTGGGTAAACTACCACGCTCCTTGACTTTTAAAAGGCACTCGGAAACATCCTCAGATCACTAATTTAGTTAATAATGCACCCTTCATTGGATAGTTAATAGATCATTCAGAATAATGAACGGACCCCTTGAGATTTTAGAGTGCCTTTCCTAATAAATTCTTGGGAGTGCCTCACCTGCAATAGAGTCCCACTCATTCCCAACACCCAAGGAAAATCCGGGGACAGAAAAAGGTCAAGGGATTTGGCCAAGGTGAGTGGTAGAACTAGACCTTAAAAGTCTTATTGCCTGAATGTCAGCTCCATCGTGCAACATTTAAACAGGAAAATGAAGGATCAGAATAGTTCATAGGTAAAGCTTTATAAATTTGGGCTTAATTTCAGGAATAGAGAAATTTAGAAAGAACAATCTGGATATTATATTCTTAGAGTGTGCCCTTGAAATAACACATAGTACACATAGTGCACATAGTAAGCACTCAATCAATACAATTTAATGAATAAATACTCTCCCCACTCATAGGAGTAGCAGGATGAGTCTAGCAAAAAGGATATTTAAGAAAAATCTGAGTTCCTTGGGGAAAAACAAACAAACCCGATTTAGAGATGCAGCATGGCCTAGGGGAAAGAGCACGGGCCTGGGAATCAGAGGACTTGGATTCTAATCCCAGCTCTTCCACTTGTCTGCTGCGTGAACTTGGGCAAGTCGCTTACGCTTTCTGTGCCTCAGTTCCCTCATCTGTAAAATGGGGATTGAGACGATGAGGCCCATGTGGGACAGGGACTGTGCCCGATCCCATTTGCTTGTACCCACCCCAGCGCTGAATACAGTGCCTGGCACATAGTAAACACTTAACAAATAGCACAGTTATTATTGTTATACGGGACACGGTCTGTTTCCATCCTGATTATCTTGTACCTACCCCAACACTTAGTACCGTGCCTGACCATAATAAATGCTTAACAAGTACCATAAATAAAATTGAAAAATAAATCTACCAAACTGCCATATTAACAGTCACATTTTGGATGCCAGATCTAACATTGACTAAAATTAGGATAGGAATTTTTTTCTGGTATCATTTCTTCAACTTCATTGTTTCTGCACCTCTTTAACTAAATTCTTATTTCAAGTTTAGCTTTATCCTAAACTTTGCGCTTGACAGATTTTCTTTGAATCACACCACAGCTACAAAATGAGAGTTTTCATGATTTGCATGTAACTTTTTTGTTCTCTCCTTGGCGATAGCTTCAGCAGAAGTAGTTTAAGGCTGCATTTTTTATTTAGAAATATTTCATGCCTCAGTTTTCTCTCCCCAGACCCCTCTATTAATGGATGAAGGAAAATGAGGCACTCATGTTACAGATAAGCAATGTGGCTTGGGTAGCTTGATTTCATATGAAGATAAAGCAGCTTGATGACCTGTAATAATAATAATTGTGGCATTTGCTGGACATTCTGTGCCAAGCACTATACGAAGGGCTGGGGTAGATGCAGATCATTAGGTCCCACGTGGGGCTCACATTCTCAATATGAGGGAGCACATATACGGAATCTCCATTTTCCAGATAAGGGAATTGAGGCAACTGAGAAGTGAAGTGACAGAAAAGGGAAGAAACTCCTACTCCTATGGGAAGCACCCCTGGGTTTGGAAGTCAGAGGTCATGGGTTCGAATCCTGACTCTGCACCTGTCAGCTGTGTGACTGTGGACAAGTCACTTCACTTCTCTGTGCCTCAGTGACCTCATCTGTAAAAATGGGGATGAAGACTATGAACCTCACGTGGGACAACCTGATTACCCTGTATCTACCCCAGTGCTTAGAACAGTGCTTTGCACATAGCGCTTAACAAATACCAACATTATTATTACTTATTTCTTTGGAGACTTTTTTTCGGGAACATTTAATAAATGATTTTATCCAAAGAAACTTTTTTGGGTTGAACTAGCGATTAGCTGGCAAAAGACCAGTTCTGCTGCTATTCATTTAGAAAAAATGAAAACTTCAAAAGAGTAAACAGAACGTCCAGTGAAGGGAAGAAATGGTTAGCGATTTTCTGTAGCAGCCTCGTATCATGCCGATTTTCAAGGAGAAGATATCTAGGGGTGCCTCCGGGCTTGATTTCTCAGGTTTAGCCAGAGTCTTTTCAGACATTAGACCGTGGATAAGGCTAAGTCTACCAGCCACAGGGCTCAGTAAGCCTGAAAAAGGTTCCTTTTTGTGTTGCATGTAGTTTTGCACATTCAGGATTTTTGCATTTCCACCATCAGCAGTAGCTAGACCAGCTAGCTCATTCATATTTGCTTCTGAATTGGGGAGTTTAGTGGTCTCCCATTTCTTCTAACTTTCTTTCCCCCCTAGTGAGTCAATCCTCCTTTTTCCCATCCTCACAACCCTGTTCCTTCCACCTTCTATTCTTTTTTATTCTCTCCTATTCTCTCTATCCTTCCTGTCTCCACCCCTCAAGACTGTCTGACTCTCCCTCCACATTGTCAGTTTACTATGGGCAGGGAACGTGTCTGCTTATTCTCTTGTATTGTATTCTCCCAAGTGCTTAGAACAGTGCTCTGAACATAGTAAGCGCTCAATAAATACCACTGACTGATTGGTTGGTTTTCACTGTCACCGGAAGTGATCTCTGCATCCATTTTCTTGCAGGACCATTTCACACCCTAATGGATTTCACTGTGGAAACAAAATCATTCTAATATGAAATTCTAATGTTTCCTTCTGTTCGTTTCAGTCCATTACTCTGGTCACACTCCCCTGTACACTGCTAACCAATTCCTTTCCCTCTTGAGTACCCATACCCTTCAGATATGCAAGGAGTTACTTTCTGTTTCCTGGTTAGCCTCCTTTTAGGTAAACACAGTACATCTATTTCTTTTTCTGCTTCATATTCTAACTACTGTCTTCTGGCTGGGATTACAGTGGCCAAGATGTATTTTTCAAGGGATTTTTCTAATGCTTCATATTCGGCCTTTGGTAATTTTTAAAAATAATATTTGTTAAGTGGTTATTATTTGTAGGTGCTGGGGTTGATACAAATTAATTAGGCCGGTTACAGTCCCTGCCCCGCATAGGAGGGAGAACAGGTAATAAATCCCCATTTTGTAGCTGAGCAACCTGTAGCACAGAATGACTTCACTCAACCAAGGTTTCCAGCAGGCAGGTGGCAGAGTAGAGATTAGAACCCAGATCCTCTGGCTCCCAGGCCCGAGCTTTCTCTACTAGGACATGCTGCTTCGCAAATCTAAAATCTAACCCTCAAAACCAAAAGTCAGCCAAAGTGATAGCACCATGCAGACAGAGATAAGGTCTTCAGGAGTCACCTTTAAAGGGTTTGACCCTGGAGGCAATTTAGAGCCCTGAGAATCAGCCTGCTTGCCTAACTGATAGCATTTCCAGATTCCAGTCCTCTTCCTCTGCCTCTCCCCCAACCCCATACCGGATCAGGAGGTGGGGGTGAGGAGGAGAGGGCGGAGGGCAGATAGGGGGCTGGAGTTGTCTCAGTGGAGTTACTAAATTCTACAGAGACACTGAAGGGACAAGGGAACCAGTTCCCTTATACACAGAGGTCAATTTTTTTATGGTATTTGTTAAGCGCTATGTGCCAGACACTGTACTAACTGCTGGGGTAGATACAAGATACTCAGATTAGATACAGTTCACGTCCCACATGGGGCTCCCGGTCTTAATCCCCATTTTCCAGATGGGGTAACAGAGGCCCAGAGGAGTGAAGTGACTTGCCCAAGGTCACACAACAGACAAGTGGCGGAGCTGGGATTCGAACCCAAGTCCTTCTGACTCCCAGGCACGTGCACTATCCACTAGGCAAAACTGCTTCTATTGAGCAGAACTGGTGGTCACTCATTTAGGTGGCAGGAAGATGAATGTCACCATTCTGCTCCAAAATCCACCTCAGCCGGGCAGAGCTCACAGCTCACAGTGGGTGGAGAATGTGCTGTACTGAGCGGTTGGGAGAGTAAGGTAAAACAGAGTTGGTAGGCACATTCTCTCCCCTACCTACTCCATTTTACCGTACTCTCCCAACCGCTCAGTACAGCTCACCCTCTAGACCGTAGGCTCATTATGTGGGCAAGGAGCGTGTCGGCTAAGTCTGTTGTACTGTACTCTCCCAAGCGCTCAATACAGTACTCTGCACATTCTGTACTCTCCAGAATGTAGCCTTGTTATGTGGGCAGGGAGCACGTCGGCAAATTCTGTTTCTTGTACTCTCCCAAGCGTTCAATACAGTACTCTGCACATAGTAAGTGCTCAATAAATCCAATTGATTGATTGATTAATGAATGCCATAGATTGACTGATTGAACCGATCCCAAATTTGACTCTGTTCAATTAGTGTGTTCCAGGTTCTTTGACTGGATGGAAAAGAAGCAGGCCAACAGAAGCAGCGTGGCTTTGTCAGTCAGTCAACTGTATTTTTTTGTGCACTTATTGTGTGCACAGCACAGAGAAAATAAACAGACACATTGTCTGTCCACAACGAGTTTACAATCTAGAGGCTAGAGCATGGGTTTGGGAGTCAGAAGGAGCTGGCTTCTAATCTTGGCTTCACCACGTGTCTGCTGTGTGACCTTGGGCAAATCACTTCACTTCTCTGGCCCTCAGTTACCTCATCTGTAAAATGGGGATTGAGACAGGGAGCCTCATGTGGGACGGGGACTATGTCCAACCTAATTAACTCGGTGGGCACGAGAACAGTGCTTGGCACATAGAACAAGAACAATCCTTGGCACATACACTAACACGTACCATAATTATTCTGTGCCATGAAGAAATCTGGTAGCTTGGAACAGTGTAGGGAATGAACCTGGGCTCTGCCAGATGAAGATATGGCCACTGTCTTTTATGGATCCCTTTGCTTCATCCCCTTCAGTCTCTCCCTCTATCTTTTCAGCTGAGAAAAAAACTAAAACAAAACAAGTGTCAAACCCGATTCAGGCATTCCTCTCCGATCTTGGAGACAGCAAGAGCTAGGGCCATAGAGTTTAAATCCATGTGGGGAAGAAATCAAAAAGTGTTTCTCTCTATCATAGCTCCTCAGAGAGAGCGACGAAGGGCAATTACCGTATTGACCACTGAACCTTTCTACACCAGGCAGGAGGCATGACCGGAGGAAAGAAATTATCTTTGGAAAATATGAGTTTGTTCTTGTTTCTAACACCAAGCATCACCCTAACAGCAGCAGTCGAGAGCTGCCTGGATAAAAATATACTGCCCTGGCCTAGGCATTTTCATAAACGTACTTTGGGTACGAGAAATCCTAGGATGTAAACGGTCCCGAAACGCTGCCGGTTTCACTGGATTTTCTTGTCCGGCATGAATCGGGAAAAAAAGAGATTTAGGGCTGATGTACTTTCTGACCTGTCGTGCATGATTCAGAAAGTGAAAGGTATATCACAAGCTGGCTTTTTAGTTGTGGTGTTGCCTCATTCGGAAAGAAAAAGTATGTCATGTTTTCTTTTGCCGAGACGCCTGCCTCATTCTTTAAGATACTTGCGGTCCACTCTCACACTGTCTTCATTTCACTCAGCCCCATGCAGGATTATTATCGTTACTGTTTCTGAGTCTCAACCGTGTGGTACACGCTACCTCAGATGTAATGTTCCGGACAAGGAAAAGATTAAGTTTTCAGTTGCCCTTCTCCGAAGTGGTAGCTCGTACAGAATTTTTCTGGGTTCCTTAGCGATTGAGAACTATGAAGTCTACATCTCCCTGTTTTTTGGACACGGGTTGTTCCTTGCTTTGTGGGTACAATGTCATCTTCTAGACTGCCTGCCCGTTGTTGGGTAAGGATTGTCTCTATCTGCTGCCGAATTGTACTTTCTGAGCGCTTAGTACAGCGCTCTGCACACAGTAAGCGTTCAATAAATACGACTGAATGAATGAATCCAGGTTGTGTAATACATTTCCCAAATGGCAAGTGGTGAGCTGACCACAGGGTAGAAAATTCTCAATCGTGTAAACTTGACATGCCTTCTCCCCCTCTAGACTGTAAGCTCATTGTGGGCAGGGAATGTTATATTGTCATATTGTATTCTCCCAAGGGTTTAGTGCAGTGCTCTGCACACAGTAAGCACTCAATAAATACGATCGACTGATTTCTAAGGATTGCAGTCCTACATGATTTCAGCATGCAATCACTCAGTCCATCATGTCTTTTGAGCATTTACTGTGTACAGAACACTGGACTTAGCACTTGGAGAGTACAATATAACAGTTGGTAGGCAAGTTCCCTGCCCTCAAGAAACTTACAGTCTAGAGACTGTAATCTACATTCCGTATGCACATGTCAAAACTCTCTGTCATTTTTACCCAAACAACACCCAATCTTAGGGATTACTGAAGAAAGGTACCTCAGACGTGAATAATAATAGCATTAAGTGCTTATAGAGTGCAAAGCAATGTACTTGAATTGATCAATCCAAGGTCATAGGGATTGAATCAATACAAGCAGATCAGACACAGCCTCTGTCCCTCATGGGCCTTCCAGTCTAAGAGGTAGGGAGGAAAGGTATTGAAATCCCAATTTTACAGATGAGTTAACTGAGGCACAGAAAAGTTAAGTGGCCTTCCCAGGGTCACACAGCAGATAAGTGGCAGAGCCAGGATTAGAACCGAAGGCCTCTGACTCCACTAGGCCACACTGCTTCTCATCAGCATGTTGTATTTGTAGACAGATTAACGAACATCTTACACCTTGCAGACCCACGATTGAAGGAAAATCTGCTTCTATCTCCGCAAATGTACTGACTGGTCCATTTTGGGTGAGATGACATTTCAAATGCTTAATCAGAATCAATTTCCCAACATCACTAAATTTTAGAAGGTTCTTTGAGAGCTACACTGGGTAGAAAAAGAACTGAGGACAAGGTGGCGGGTCATGTTTTGCACATATGCCCTCACAAAACCTCTCAGGGTTATAAAAGTGAGTTCTCCGTCGAGTAGACTTGCTGCCAATTCCAAAACTCACCTCAAAAAACTGTACTATAATTGGTGAACTCAGGGGCAAATTTCAAACCTCCAGGGTCAGGGCCTGATTCCCTGCGGCTCAAAGGGCTGAGACTCACAACATGGCCACCAGCTGCCTGAGTTTCCCTCTCTACTCCAACTCCATTTTTTTGTTTTAATGGTATTTGTTAAGCACTAATTTAGTGTCACCAGAAGTCTCCTGGGTCAGGGCCTGACTCGGGCAGGGGCTCACTGGGCCGAGGCCCACAACACGGCCACCGGGTGTGGGAGCGGCCCACTGCCACTCCTACTCCATTTTTAATTTTTATGGTATTTGTTGAGCTTCTATTTGGTGTCACCGGAAGCCACCCTCAGGGGCAGATCGATACAGGATGGAGCACAAGTTTTCCTTCCAGTCACTTCCCAGACAGCCAAGGAGCCAAGACCCCCCAGCTCAGAAGACCTTGAGCAGGGAAGGGGAGGGAATTTATACCTATAGGGAGAGAAATTGAAGACCAAGGCCCAACCTTTTAAAGTTGTCCTCTCCTCTTCCTCCTGCCCCAATCTGCCTCCGGGAGAGAAATGCTAATAGCCCCATTTGCAATAGCTAATGACCCTATCAATTAGCGAGGGCTAATTGAAGGAGGATTAAGCAATTGCTCTTGGGAGTTACCAGTGAGCAATCAGCTTCTGCTCAAATGGGAGAGTGGTGGGAGTCAGAAAGGGAATGGAAGGGAGGAATCAGGCTCCAATCAGTTAAACAAGCCTCAGTGTCAAGCAATTAATCAATCAATCAAAAGCAGCATGCCTCAGTGGATAGAGCACGGGCCTGGGAGTCAGAAGGATGTCGGTTCTAATCTCGGCTCTGCCACTTGTCTGCTGTGTAACCTTGTGGAAGTCACCTAACTTCTCTGCACCTGTTACCTTATCTGTAAAATGGGGATTAAGAGTGTGAGCCTCATGTGGGGCAGGGGCTGTGTCCAACCTGATTAACCTGTACCTATCCCAGTGCTTAGAACAGTGCTTGGCACATAGTAAGCACTTAAAAAATACCATCATTATTATTGTCATGTAATGAGTGTTTGCTGTGTGCAAAACACTGTATTAAGCGCTTGGGAAAGTACACTTGCAGAGTTGGTAGTCACGTTCCCAGCCCACCAGTCCTCATTTGATGTTAGGTATCACATGGGGGACCCTCCAAAAGCGAGTAGCCCCGGGCCACCGGGGATGCAAACATGGCCCTGACCACAGAAATGAGAGTTAGGACTTTTCAATATAGCAATTTTTCCTTGAACTCAGGCTACCCTGCAAAGTGATTCATTTTTTTTTTGAGGGGGGTGGGTGGTCACGTCATACATCTAATGTCTTTGGAGAAAGGAAAAGAAAAAAAATAGCCTAGCCAGCTCCCAGTTCACTAGCAAAAGAAAAATTCATCTTTCCATAAAAATGTTTTGGAATATTCTCTAAATGACTCACAGGCCCATATCCTCTTGCTCCATCTCCCCACGTAACAAGCCTATGCTCAGTGAGATCTAAACTTCAAAATTCATGTGAATGATTTCGGGAAAAAAAATCAAAACGAATGGCCTCCCCTCATATTTTCTTTCAATAAACATATCAGAAGTAAATCCAAAAAAGATAAGCATCAAGGTTATACACCAAATAAAAAATGGCAGAAGGCACAGCAGTCAAGGGGGTCATGTGTAAGAACTCATCCACATAATGATTATTAAGGTAACATTTAACAGCTCATTTAGAAGGCAAATATACCGTGATGTAGGGGTGACATAATTTTACTTCCGAATCCCGCTTTCGCATTATGAGAAAAGTAACAGGCCACCATACAAAAGAAGCATTTGCTTATTCAATCAGTGAAATGTATCGAGCACCTACTGGTTGCACAGCACTGTACTAAGCACTCCTGGAATCCACCATCATTGCTTCCAATGGGAAATAGAAGCTGATTTGCCTAGACTGCATTATGAGCATAGCTCATAGGTTTCAACTGGAAGGGAACAGAGAATTCAGAGATGAAACCAAAATGCAGTTATGCCATTTTTGTTTGGGGCTAGAATTTGTCCATTTTATTCAAAAAGAAAAAAAAATTGGCTACTCTAAATCACAGCCTGCTTGTAGCCTCCATATTCAGTACCTTAACTGCGATATTTTAAAGAGAATGAACTTTATAAACCAATAAAAATTCTCCCTCCTACTTGCACCGTGAGTCTTGTGTGGGACAGGGACAGTGTTTGACCTGATAAACTTGTATCTACCCCAGTGAACTTCAGACATAGTAGGTGCTTAGAAACAATTGCTGTTATTATTATTTCTAATAATACTATGCTTGATTTTAAGCTCAAAAATATTTTTTTTTGTTTTGGACTTGATTCCCTTCTTTTCAAATAATAGTATGCCCTTTCCCTTAGGTTAATAGCCAAATGACAAACCATGATTATTCAAGAGACAGTTTACATTTTCCCATGATAGACCACAACGTACTTAACCACCAATGGGCAAACAAACCTCTAAGGTACAAATAAGAAGCTAAGAAATAGATAAAAAAGATAAATGTGCAGGACCCAAACAACAAATAGTGGCACTCTGGTCTGGGAAAGGAGCGGGGTGTTGCTAAGATGTACTGGAAATCATAAATTCCATTAATGAAACAAAACAATTAAGTCTTCACTCTGGCCCTGTGAATAAACCCTCAGAGTGTTGAAAAAGCACACCCCCACACACAACTAAATGCAGAAAACGAATTTAGAATTTAGGTCCTGTGGTTCTACCATGGTTTGTGTTATTTGCATTATTATCCTCAAGTCATTAGCCGTTAGAAAACAAAATGATTAACCAGATGAATGTTAGCCCTAAAGAAAGCCACAATTCCCCACCCTCAATGAGTGGGAGGAACAGAAAGTGGATTTTGTTTAGTTTATGTTTGCGAAAAAATTGAGTCTCTGGCTCAAGGTTTAAAAGTTTGTAAAAATATCTGCAAATTTTCACATTTAACTACTTACGAAGAAAATAGGCATGGTTCTTCTAGAGATTATATATGTTTTCAACTTTTCTCCGGTACATACACTTCAAATTAGTTCTAACAAAAGGATCAGAATAATTTCACAAGTTATTATATGTAATACTGATGTTGCCTCATATAATATGAATGAAAGAAAGATAAAAATCACTGACATATGCAGTGCTGATTACTAACAGAGGCTAAAACAACCATTGCCTACTCCTCCATAAAGGGAAAACTATAAACTAGAGATATGAATTGAAAAGTATTCACACATATGTAAAGAGAGAGAATAATTCGGAAAATTAGGATGGGTATGGCATTTTATGTCAAAATAAGGAAACTGAAATATTTCTAAATCAATCCTTCTCTGGATGACACTGAACAATTGGGTAGGATGGGGTTTGGGTTACATTGTCATCAGACACTAGAGAGAAAAATTCAAAAGCCAATGTCAGTTCAACATTTTTTTACAGTTAAAATAAATGATGATTCATTCTGCAAATACGACGGGTCTGCGTTATGCCACCGGTCATATTAAAAGATTTTGATGGTGTGTGTTACTCTTAAAATTATCCATTTCATTTTTAACCTTTTAAAAACTGAGTTGCTTTCTCAGTCAGCCACTTTGAGGTCTGAGGGAAAGTCTCAGTGCATTTACTCAGTTCAAAAAAAAAATTCCTCCCCAAATTAAAGATGACAATTTTTTTTTTTGCGGGAGAGTTGATCAGCAATTGAAAACCTTGTTTGCTTTTTATTCAGTAGGAAAATTTCATGTTTTATTTCTTTAAAATAATTGATCCACTGTTATGAAAATAAAGTCTTTAAAAGAATATTTACTCATTTTACCCTAAATGTAAATTCTTCTAGTGAATAAAATTACACTACTCCTAGTATGGATACTTTATTCTTTTGGATAAAATTACACAATTCATAATATGGATTATCCCAAAATTGATATATATTTTCTCTGAACAAAAACTCCACTGTAGCAAAAGTTGGCTGCTCAGAATTGGGATTTCAAGTCAGCTTGGAGCTGGAAATTGACAAATCATTAGAGCACATATTACAAGCAGATCATTTGGAAGATTTCATTCTTCAAATTGAAGTGTTTCTTCACTTAAAGGACTGTCAATATTGGCCCAAAATCTGGCCAACTTTCCAATTTGAACCCTGAAACTTTTCCATGCAAAAATGTGCAATTTAAAGATCTCGGTTTCAATGGGGAACTATTAAGATTTATTTGGGATAATGAATTTCAGGGACAGATTTGAAGTAACAGAGGAAATGGTATATTTCTCAGAAGAATGCTTCATTGTGGAAATACCCACATCTTCAAACAAGTGCAAGCAGCGTTGTTATAAATGGAGGTTTATCAGACCGTGACGGGTATGATAATTTTGTATCCCCCAGAATTTAGCCTAGTGCTTGGTTAAACTTGATTAATACCATAATCATTATTACCATTATTGTTATTTATTCAGCAGACCAAAACGAAAAAGTCCCTCCCTGTCATTCTGGGGCCAAATTGAAGAACACCTTTCTCCTCGCTCTACTCTACCCTGTGTTTTATTTCACGCACCACTGATCCACCAAAGAGCAAGAAAAAAAAAAAAGAAGAAAAAAATCCTCGACAATCCCTGCTCTTCAACTCACATTTGGCTGTGAAAGCCACAGGCGAGGAAAGAAAGTCTACAGAAATACCAAAGGGACACCCAGAGAGGTAGTGATCTCCAATCTCTGGCACCCATGGTTGAGCAGAGAGATGTCTAATGAGTAAGAGCGAAATCAGTGAAAATGTATAAAATTAAAAAGAGAGAACTCAGTGGGCTTACTAATCACAGAGCACTGAAACATAAAACAAGCTTTCATGATTCATTCTAAGGGCACATCTGGTGAGTCCTACCGAAATTTAAACTTTGCTTTACTTTTCTTTCTTTAGAAGAGCTTTCTGTCATTTACCCACAGGTTGAAAGATGGTCATCTGTGGGGGGGGGGGGGGGGGGTATTCCAGACATTTTGGTCAATTTGACTGCTTTGGTGACGAGGCCTTACTTGTCTGCAGACATTCTCTGCTTTAGTTCTCACTTTCAGGCTGGAAATGTTTTGAAAATCAACAGTACAGAATCGGGGATGAAAGTCTCTGATAAACAACTACCGATAATGCCCATTTACTCAACTTAATAATGTCAAGTGTGGTTCGTTTGGGTTTTGAAAAGTCTCTGGGGAAGCAAAGCCACAGATATTTTTGTTATGAATCCCACAGCACCAAACACCCTCAGGGAGAGCTGATACAGTCTTCAAAATACCGATTTCCCTTTGACCTATGCAGCCTACGCCATAAAGAACCTCTGACAACTTCAGCCCAACGAAAACACAATTTTCTCCTTCTGCATGTTTGCATGATCTTCCCCTCTCAAAGGATTCCTACGCACACATTTCAAAGAGACAAGTTACTAGATGCTTTGAAATTAATCAGTAGATGGGAGGGTGTTAGAAGGAAGAGGCCATTTCTCTGATAAAAACTAATCATTAAATGCCCTATGGTTTCACTTTTTATTCATGGACAGTGGCTAAAGAAGAGAAATGCTTTCTACATCTTCCCCAATTTGCTGGTACCACAGGGAAAAGCCCAGTACTGAAAAAAAAAACAACACACACACACACATACACACACACAAACAAGAAAATCCTCCATTTCAGATTTTTTTGTTGTTTTGTTTTTTAATGCTCACCAGTTCCTTAACTCCCCTCTCCTACTAAGGAATAATTTTTTATCTCTTTTGCCCTCCATTAACCGTTTTTGACGTCGTATCTGTACCACTACTGAACTACCTTTTTGTTGCTAATATTTTATTTCAACTAAGACCAAACCCAAGGACAACAAGGTAAAAGTACACAACAGGAGAGAGCTAGCAGTTGTACGAGCATTGTGCAATTTCGACATTACAGCAGAATGAGCAGAAGTTAGGAAAATTTAAAGGAAGATGCTATGTGAATTCCTAACCTAAGTCTTGGGCAATAGAGAGCTCTCTAACAGGTCTGGGAGAATGAGTTATGGAAAAGAAGTCTTAGATGACCACTCTGCACCCCCTTATCGCCCCCAAATTGCCCCTTCAAGCCCAGAAAGAACACCCTCATCATAAACAGGAAGAAGGGCCCTCTAAACTGTAAGCTCATTGTGGGTGTGGAATGTGTCTACCAACTCTGTAATATTTTACTCCTCCAAGCACTTAGTACAGTGTTATGCCTCTTTTTTTTTCAAAAAAAAAAGGTATTAGTTTAGCTCTTACTGTTGCCAGGCACTGTGCTGAGCGCTGGGGTAGAATGCAAGATAATCAGGTAGGAGATAGTCTTAATCCCCATTTTACAGATGAGGAAACTGAGGCACAGAGAAGTAAACTGACTTGCCCAAGGTCACTCAGAAGACAAGTGGTGGAGGCGAAATTAGAAGCCGGGTCCTTCTGCCTCTCAGCCCCAACCATTAGGCAACACTACAGTTCTTTCTGAGTTCTCTCCTGCTTTCTATGTGGTAACAAGTTTGCTGAGGTCCCTCTTTCCAGGGCAGGACTGACCACTCTCTGACCATGATTTTGGAATCTTTCTCTTTATTCCATTCTCACTCACACTTTGAGCCTGAGGGTTACCTCTAAGGTAAACTGCTGACCTACTTTTTGAACTACAGAAGAGAGACACCCAAGCTATTTTTCTCTTTTCTTCTTTGAAAATGTTTAGTTAAAATGCTGAAAATTCGACAACTCGGTCTTTGAGCTGACGTGAAAGAAAGCAGAGGGATTCATACCCAACACCTAGGGAAGGAATAGACCATGAGAGAGCTGCTAAAGTCACCTGAAAACAGGGGTGGTAGTCACTAAAGTCACTAAATCACTAAAGAAGCAGCATGTCCTAGTGGATAGAGCACGGGCCTGGAAGTCAGAAGGATCTGGGTTCTAATCTCGGCTCTGTCACTCGTCCACTGGGTGGCCTTGGGCAAGTCACTTAACTTCTCTACGCCTCATCTGTAAAATGGGGATTAAGACCGTGAGCCCCAAGTCAGAGAGGGCCTGTGTCCAAATTGATTAGCTTGTATCTACCCCAGTGCTTAGTACACTGCCTGGCACTGAGTAAGTGCTTAATAAACACCAAAAAAAACCCAAAGAAAATTTGGTCTTTGCCTCACATTCGCCAGTGGAGATGAGGTCCTCTCCAACCCCGATCACTTCTCAAGATGAAGATGCATCTGAAACTATAACTGCCAGACTTCTATGCTTCACCACTCGTCTGCTGGGTGACCTCGGGCAGGTCACTTAACTTCTCCGTTCCTCAGTTACTTCATCTGTAAAATGGGGATTAAGACTGTGAGCCCCACGTAGGACACGGACCCTGTCTATCCTCATTAGCCTATATCTACCTTAGTGCTTAGTAGAGTGCCTGGCAAACAGTAAACACTACCCGAGTGCTATTATTATCATTAATAAAAGACTGAATCTTGTGGTGTTTTCTTTTGCTAATGCCAGCAGCACGCTATAAGGGTGATGAAAGCACTCTAAACACGCTAGTTTATTACGATGTTCTATTCTGGATACACAGCAATACCAGAATCCATAATCTTGTGGTAAATCCTGAAACTAAGTCACTGCTGTTATGACTACTAAAGGCAATATTTAAAAGCGAGTAAGATTCCTCTTTTGACAACTTGGTCTAGTGGCAGTAGATAAACAAAACATTACCCTTTCTTATTAAGCTAGCTATTCCTTATTCACAAAACCCAGGAAATTGAACACACAAGACAAACATGCCTAAACACCAGTCTGCATGGCCAAAAGGGGAGAGATGGTCATTTAGATTCAAAAAAAGGACTTTTTGCTGTTGTTGTTCTTCTATGTATGCTGTATTTGTTAAGCCTTTACGATCTGCCAGGTACTGTACTGAAAGCCGTGGTAGATAGAAGATAATCAGGTTGGACTCGGTCCTGTCCCAAATAGATCTCACAGTCTTAATCCCCAGTCTACAGATGAGGTAACTGAAGTGACTTGTACATGGTCACACAGCAGACAGGCGGAGGGGCCGCGATTAGAACCCAGGTCCCCTGACTCCCGGGCCCGTGCTCTTTCCATCCGACCACGCTGCTTCTCGTTGGCTTAGCTGCTTAATTCTTAGTTCTCGGGACCTCGTGATTCGGGTCGATTAAGGCTGACTTTATCAGCTGAAATACTGGGGTCTGGAGACTGGGGTGATCTGAAATCCATGAAGTGGAAGAAGTGGGCAAAGAGTTCATCTCTAGTCCTCATAAGCAGTTTGCCGTTTGATTCCTTTATTAATAACACCACCTACAGGGCCAGTTTGGAATTGGGGAACTTGATCTGCCTGATAAAACGGTACAAGAAAAACAACCTACAGAACAATTGCACACAGCCTTTTCTCTGAACTTCCTGTTTATTAGTATTCTATCTGAGAGAAGAAAAAAAAAACCATCACAAAGAAAAAGAAGGAATGCGCTCTTGACGAGACGAGGCGCACCGGATACTAAGATGTTTTCAAATGTCATTCTACGCTGTATGATATCCAGTTCTCCAATCCCCCCAGACAAAGAGTTCTGGGTTAAGGACAGGAGTGGAGACGAAACGAAAAGGCCATCGCAGCAGAACTGTACACATGCTTTTCTTTACTGGATTTTCCCCGTCTAGACTGTGAACTGGTTACGGCCGGGGACCGTGTCTTCTAATTCTATAATATTCTATAATATAATAATAATAATGTTGATATTTGGTAAGCGCTTACTATGTGCCATGCACTGTTCTAAGCACTGGGGTACATGCAAAGTAATTATGGGGCTCACAGTCTTAATCCCCATTTTACAGATGAGGTAACTGAGGTACAGAGAAGTCAAGTGACTTGCCCAAGGTCACACAGTAGACAAGTGGCAGAACTGGGATTAGAACTCACGTCCTCTGACTCCCAAACCCGTGCTCTTTCCACTGAGCCACGCCCAAGTTTCTCTGGGGACAGAAGAAGAATGACAGAGAAGTTGAACAATGCAGGCTCAAAGACCAGACCACCCTGAACCTGAAAGTCCACTTTTGTCTACCCAGTGGAACTGGGGCCACTCCTGACCCAGCACGGATTTTAGGCAGCCGTTATCTTCTCCTCCTACCCTTTCCTGGGTCTGGGTATCCTTCCTCCTTGCCACAAATTGCTGGTCTATGGGATTTGGGCCAAAGAGAGTGGGAATGTGCAGAGCACTGTATTAAGCGCTTGGGAGAGTACTACGGGCACCGATTCCCTGTCCACAATGAGCTTACAGTCCAGAGGGAAGATGAGAAAGAAGAGAAAAATCGAACTACAACAACCCTAAGGGTAGCAATGATACAACAAAACTGAAAAGTTGCCCGAGACGAGAATGCAGGTCCGTCAAACAACCAATCCATCGATGGTATTTATTGAGTGCCTACTGTGTGCTGAGCACTGTACTAAGCACTTGGGAGAGTACAACACAATTTAGTGTAGTGGCAAAAGATGAACAGAACATTGCCCTTCCCTGTTAAGTTGGCTATTCCTTTTTCTCATAACCCAGGAAATTGAACACGTAAGGCAAACACGCCTAAGCACTCGTCAGCCCAGCAGAAGGGGAAAAAGGTAGCTTAGATTTCAAAATGTTTTGTGTTTTTTTTTTTAATATAGCATTTGCTAAGCACTTACCGTGTGCCAGGGACTGTACTAAACCCGTTATAGATACATGAATATATGGTGTAGAGTGATCCACGTAGAATGGTGCAAACTCTTAAGCAGATTCTCTTCATTCAGTCATATTTATAGAGTGCTTACTGTGTGCAGGACACTGTACTAAGTTCTTGGGAGACTACAGCATAGCAGTAACAGACACATTCCCTGCCCACAACAAGGAGCTGGTTAATTATGATACTTATGAGGCCCTTTTGGCCCCATGATTCTGTCTCCTAGCTGAGGCCCATCGAAAATCCTACTGGAAACCAGCCTAAGTCTGTCCCCCAAGCTGTTCCTCTAATGCTTTCAGCCCTTCGACAACTTTAAAAAGACGGGGTGAGGGGACAACTGAATTGTGGAAAGCCGGAGGCTACAAAGAGCCAAAAATGGCAAGAGCGCTGGAGGGGTCACGTGACCAAGATCTGCCGAGGTCTGTTTGCAATTATTATCACCTGGTCACCATATACTAAAAAAAGTCACTAGAAATAGCAAAATGCCTAAAGCTTGTCACAAATTGATTTTGGGGGAGGTTTCTCTTCATTTCAATTCAATCGTATTTATTGAGCACTTACTGGGTGCAGAGCACTCCACTATGTACTCGGGAGAGTATAATACAATAAACAGACACATTTCCTGCCCACAACGAGCTAACCATCTACATTTGTCTCGACTGCACCCCTGAGGTAAAATCATCTCCCCTTCCAGCTGAGTTCTTTTCAAAATCATCATTTCAATGGAGGGAAGAGAAGCCCAGTGAGCATCACTTCCATAGTGAGGCTGCAGGCTTTAGGTGATGAACTGTATTAAGGATTGTGAACGCCCTTCTGAAAAAAATAATAAGAGTCTGACCCCTACCCAGAAGAAACAGACTTTGACCAAAGCATCACGGTCACCCAATCAGTCAGTCGATCGTCCTTACTGAGCACTTACTGTGTGCAGAGCACTCTACTGAGAGGTTGGGAGAGTACTACGCAACCACATAACAGACACATTCCCTGCTGCAACACATATAGGCAACTGGTCTTTTCCAGAGGGCAACTCATGATGAAATCCAACTGATGATGATATATGGAATCTCGTAACTGCGGGGTGTCTCTTTCAGGGCATCCAAAGCTCGAAACAAATTCCCCCAAGAGGCCCCAGGGATGGGAAAAGGAGAGTTGATTCATTAATTCATTCATTCAGTTGTTTTTATCAAGCCCTTACTGTGTGCAGAGCGCTGTACTTAGCACTTAAGGACAGAAGGAGGAATTCTCAAGATAGAGACAACCAGGAAATTTAGTGCATCCAACCTGGATATTCTGCATCCACCCCAGGGAACAAATACAGTTATTAAATTCAATCAATTTGCTGCCTTCTGGATGGAGCTGGCACGGTAATCAAACTGTGCAGTACGAGGCTGCTGATTTCCTCCTCAGGAAGCCAGTCAATCCTGAAGAAGTGTGGAGGAAGATGAGGTGGGAATCGGGTCTGGATGAGGCAGCATGAAAAACTCAGCTCCCTGCCTTGCAATCACCGCTCTCCCAACCAACAGTCATTACTATTTTAGGACAGTGCTCGGCACATAGTAAGCGCTTAACAAATATTATTATCATCACCTATCGCGGCAGGCAGATTAAGTGTTCAGGGGCTCATTAGGTGGATGGGTATCCCCAGTTGCACCCTGAGTACATGTGCCTAAGAGACTCATCAATCTGGATGCCTTTTTTTGTAATATGCCTAATATGAAAACATTACTGATCGCATCAACGTAACATTTCAAGACGAAAAACTGTCTTTCAAAGGATCCACCAAAATAAAATAAATTGTAAAACCATGCTGAAACTACCCCCCCACCCCCTCTCAACCACTCTTGGGAAGGTGCCGGCTAAACGCGGCAAGGCGGAGTCAAGCCTTTTGCTGAAGGAATTGAGGAGAGCGATAATAAATGAAAGGAAATGAAAATACCCACTAAACTGTTTAAGTTCTTTGTGAGCAGGGATCATGTCTACCAAACTGCACTTATACTCTCCCCGTCATTAATATAGTGCTCTGCACACATTTAGCGCTCAATAAATTCCACCGACTGATTCATTCATTCAATCCTATTTACTGAGCGCTTACTGTGTGCAGAGCACTGTACTAAGCACTTGGGTTGAAAAGTGAAGCGAACGGAGTAACCCGAGTAAAAGGAAATCAAGCTAAGGTGTTGCTAGGTTTTTATTAAAAGGCCTGGACTGGGCCGAGGTAATCAATCTTATTTATTGAGTGCTCACTGTGTGCAGAACACTGTGCTAAGCACTTGGGAGAGCACAATAGAACAGAGCTGGTAGACACGCTCCCTGTCCACAGAGACCTTCCTTTTTCGGTCTTGATACCATTTCCCCTCTGGGAGGTGTTTTCGAATGCTCCTGCATCTCACTCGCCTCATCTGATCTGTGTCCTGATCTGGGAAACACAGCCCCAAGCAGAAGGTGAGAACCATGTGCAAGGACGTAGTTTATGACAGAAATTGGGCTCAGGATACCTGCAGACCTCCAGATGTGTGATCCGGGCCAGAAAGTCTTTGTACAAAAGAGCAAAAGAAGCTTTGAAAAAAACAGACTTGTGCAAGTGAACAGTAAAAAAATCAGTTAACCAATGGTGTTTATCGAGCACTTACTCTGTGTAGGACACTGGACTCGTCATCTACCAACATCATACTCTATCAAGTGCCTAGTACAGTGCTCTGCACACAGTAAGTGCTCAGCAGAGTACAATACAATAGAGTTGGTAGACACATTCCCTGCCCCCAAAGAGTTTACAGTCTAGAGGGAAATAACAACCTCCACTTCTGATTCCTATCAAAACACCACGTATAAAATTACCCCGTCACTCTAAGCTTTGATGGGCTTTGTAAAATTCGTTCCCTATAACGTTAGTCTCGCCAGTGGATATTTAATCTGCATTAATCATTTCACTAACTAATCACGAAGAAGAAATCAAGCCATCCAGAAAGCTCTGGGTTTAACTAGTGCCAAATATGATAAAGAAATCAATCTGAGTGAAGGGACAGGGGTAGTGGAATCATTTCTTTCTTTGGCCTACTGCATTGAGGTCCCAAAAAGAAATGAAAAGTGGGGAGAAGAGAGATGGGGGTTTTTAATTGTTTTTTTTTTTTTACAGTTGTTGGAGTAGGAGAGTTGAGGCCAAGACAAAGGGTTGGGTGAAAGGGGGAAAGAAACTTACATCAGGGAACCCACGAATGGAAGATGCAGCTTCTTCCACGGTTACTTTTCAGTAGGTGGCAGGACAGAGTTATGCAGGTAGCTTAGTGGAAAGAGCACGGGCTTGGCAGTCAGAGGACATGGGTTCGAATCCCGGCTCCGCCACCTGTCTGCTGTGTGACCTGGGGCAAGTCCCTTCACTTCTCTGGGCCTCAGTTACCTCATCTGTAAAACTGGGGATGAAGACTGCGACGTGAGACAACCTGATCACCTGGTATCCACCCCAGTGCTTAGAACAGTAATTGGCACATAGTGAGCGCTTAACAAATACCATCATTATTATTATTATTCCCTAGGTGCCCCAAGGCCGACACCGATGATGAATACATTTTTCGGGCAATATTTTGAAAATCGACCAGCAGGGGGAGCAGAGTGTAATATGGACAATGTGCTTGAAATATTAAAAACAAAAGAATCGGGGAGAGGCGTAAGGGAGGGGAAGAAGAAACCAGTTTAGAAACTATGTGTGCATGTGGAGGGGCCAGTAACTTTATTTTTGGTCCTAAATCCCACGCAGGTGACAAGAAGCAGCGTGGCCTAGGGGAAAGAGCTCAGGTCTGGGAGGCGGAGGGACCTGGGTTCGAATCCTGACTCCCCCACAGGCCTGCTGTGTGACCTTGGGCAAGTTGCTTCACTTCTTCTGCGCCTCAGTCCCCTGCACAGTGGGGATTCAATACCTGTGCCCCCTTCTCCTTCGAATGCGAAGCCGCCGTGGGACCTGATTATCTTGTCTCTACCTCACTGCGTGGCACAAGTAAGCACTGAACACGAATATCACAATTATCATTATTATGAGGGTGGAGATCATAACTACTGACAGTATCGTACTCTCCCAAGCACTTAGTACAGTGCTCTGCACAAAGTAAGTGCCCAAGAAACACCAACGATTGACCAGTTGATTGATTTCAGGCAAGACCCTCTCAACCTGCTTATTAGGACCCCATCCTGGGGCACTCCTAACATCAAAATGTGCAAGCCAGATCCTTCTCTGGACTGTTTATCAAAGGGGCTTGAAACCACCCAGTAATTTGGGCTCAGTCTTCAATGAGGAAGAAGGGAAATTCAAGAAACATTTTTCACCGGAAAAGAAACAAGACAGAGCTCAGCAGCTTTTAACCTCCCCTGGTGAGATGATTAAGGATGCACTCTCTCTCCCCACTACCTAACCTCACCATTTTAGGAAAGCCTCCAGGAGAGAGAGAGGCCTCTCTTCTTCGGAATACCAAATTCCAAAGCTAGGGTTCTGTCAAAAGGATGCTCTTCAGCATATCAAAGACGCTACATCCTTCTGAACGTGGCTAGTAAAAATAAGATGACTTTGGGCATTGCTTAGATTCAGAACTTTTTTTTAATATACGCGGCAGGCCGTCTAACAATGAACAAGTATTAACCACAGTAACCATAACTTGGTTAGTTACTCCGCTCCTCTTTTCACTAACCATGCATCACCTATTACAAAAAGAGATATTTAACTCTATGTGGTAGGAAAGTCATAACACCAATGCTCCTGCTTTACCAAGATGAATGATTCGGCTTTGCCACCGAGCAGATTGTAAGACGTCAGAGTGCAAACGAATTCCTCTAGAACTTAATTTATCATTCTTTGGTTTTGAAAAGGCGGCTTTTTTTTTCCTTAACACGGTTCCTAAATGTCCCATTTTTAGCAGCCACTTTTGTCCAGCCCTCAGATGAACATATCTGCAAAACCAGCCCCCGGGTAATAATTCAATGCTGCTAAAAAGGCTAGATTCTGTTTTCCCTTTAGTAAATTAAGCAATCATCACAAAAAGTGTACTGTAACAAGTAAGAAGGAAAATCGCCCCAAGGAAATGTAGAGATTAATAAAAATTCCCAAACCAAAATGAAAAATCCGCCTCTCCTCTTTAACATGTGTACTTTGAAAATGGGTCACCCTCCCCGTGAAAGAGCACAGCACACTTGTAAAATGCCAACACTGTGGTGAGAACAGTGAACTTGATCCAAAAGCATAGATGCATCTGAAGATATACCAAAATGGGTTTGACCAGCCCCTTCTCAGGAGCCACCCCTAAAACCTGTCCTTTGTAATTAGCGGCCCTCTCTCCGCCTTTGAAGTTGGAGACTAGTTGGATTGGTCTGGGGCCACTGACCTCTCAGAGACTGAGGCTGAAGGAAACAATCGACTACAACTCTGCTCCATTTGAGGTTGGATATTCCCTGCATGTTTGCAAACGTTTCTTTGACCTTCTCCCCCTCTAGATTGTAAACTCACTGTGGGCAGGAAATGCGCCTACCAAGTCTGTTGTGTGGTACTCTCCCAAGCGCTTAGTTCAGTGCTCTGCACACGGTAAGCTCTCAGTAGGTACCATCCTTTACCCGATGGATCGATTCTCTCTTTGTGGTGACGCACTTAAACTCTCCTGGCAGCAGCTGCCTGGTCTTCTCAGACTAAGCCCTCATTTTCCTGTGTGTATATATAGAAATACACTCGAAAAACATACATATAATGTTGACAGCTCAACCCCAGTGTTTTCCAAGCCACTAGTGCTGCCTCCAAACTTATCCTGAAAACTCTGACATCACCATGACTGTTTGATTGACTGGATGAATTTTGGGTTTTCCCAAACCCTGCAAGATCTTAGTGGCTTAGTGGCAGCCCCATTCAGAAGCCAACAAGGAAAACTCCTGACTCCAGAAGGATGTAAATCTCTTGGAAAATAGTCCTACTTCCACCAGGCAATCTTAGACTTTTAGCCCTGACTTGAAATGAAAAATATGATAACCCATTGAGAAGCATCTTGGCCTACTGGATAGAGCAGGGGCCTGGGAGTCAGAAGGATCTGGGTTCTAATCCCGACTCAGATACATATCTGGCTGGGTGACAGTGGGCAAGTCACTTCACTACTCTGGGACATGGTGACCTATTCGGTAAAAATGGGGATGAAGACTGTGAGCCCCATGTGGGACAGGGACTGTGTCCAACCTGATTAGCTTGTATCTACCCCAGGGCCTAGTATAGTGCCTGGCACATAGTAAGCTTTTAACAAATACCATAAAATAAGATAAAAATCCCTCCTGGGTAGCATATGTGAAGTGTGTGGACTCTGTACAGTAAATTACTTTTTTCAAGCTGTTGTTGGTTGAGTTTTCCACAGGCACGGCCTCTATCAGTCTCTAAAAAGACATGCTAGCCTTCTTCTTTTTAAAGTATTTGTTAAGCACTGACTATACAGGCACTGTTTTAAACACTGGGGGTAGTTACAAAGTAATCAGGTTGGACACAGCTCATGACTTACATGGGGCTCACAGTCTTAATTCCCATTTCATAGATGAGGTAACTGAGGCTGAGAGCAGTGAAGTGACTTGCCCAAGGCCACACAGTGGACAAGTCGGGGAGCTAGGATTACGAGCCCAAATCCTTCCGACTCCCAGGCCCCAGCTCTAGCCACTAAGCCATGCTGCTTCTCAGCTGCTTCTCTTGATTCAGTTTTTTATTTAATAATAATAATTATAATGTTGGTATTTGTTAAGTGCTTACTATGTGCAGAACACTGCTCTAAACACTGGGGTAGATACAGGGTAATCAGGTTGTCCCACGTGGGGCTCACAGTCTTAATCCCCATTTTACAGATGAGGTAACTGAGGCACAGAGAAGTGAAGTGACTTGCCCACAGTCACACAGCTGACAAGTGGTGGAGCTGGGATTCTTCGTCTCTCTTGAAAAAGACAAGAAGAAGGGTGGCCTAGTGGAAAGCGCACAGGCCTGGAAGTCAGAAGACCTTGCCGTGTGACCTTGGACAAATCCCTTAACTTCTCTGTGCCTCGGTTACCTCACCTGGAAAATGAGGATTCAATCCCATTCCCTCTTCCGTGGACTGTGAGCCCCGTGTGGGACAGGGACTGAGTTCTTTAGCCTTTAAGTTCACGCCACACAGAGAGTCCTCTAGCAGTCTCGACCAATGTGACTCAGAAATTGGCAAAGTGTCGCTTCTATCGAGTCTGCACAGTCAAGCTGCAAAAATTATTTATGATTCACCAACAATATCACCCCTCTTTAGAGTAAACATAACGAAAGAAGAGTTACACTAATTTCAAATGCCTAGCTTCGAAACCTTCTAACTGGCTCAGATCAGAAAAGCCAAATAGTTCCTGTTAGACCTAAATTCAGCTCTTTAGAAATGATTTTGCCTAATTTTAAGTGTATGCAACTATGTCATGTCACAAAAGGTGAGCCACCCCGTGAGAGAAATTCAGATATTCATAAAGGAAAAGGGCGAAACCAGAGACGATACGACCAGCGTAACATCCGCGTGTTCGTTCTGGTTTTATGCTCTGTGCACTCCTGGCCCTTTTGACTTGGCATCCAGCTGGGTTGTGGACATTTGGTGAGGGCGATGCGTTGGTGGGGATGTTCGCTGGGATGCAGCATTGACGTTAGAAAATAAGTCCCCCACCCACATATCTTTGGTTTCAGTTTCTATGTGCAGCAAACACAATTATGCAAATATTCCTCCTAGCTGTCCTCCCATCCTTCAATCAGAAGTCAGTAGTGTGAATTGCACCAGCAGCCCACCGTTCGGTGGAATTCACGTCGGTCTCATATTTAAGCAGAACGCATAAAACCTTGAAAAGGTTTTCCACAGGTGTCATGGCTTTTTCCGGAATGCAAGCAGGAGCCTCACATTCTCTAGCATCAGAACAAATCTCCAGGCCCCACCCTGAGTCTTCCCAATTCTGCAACACGGGAAGCAGTGTGGCCTAGTGGAAAGAGCCCGGGCCAGGGAGTCAGAGGACCCGGGTTCCAATCCCGGCTCCGCCACGAACCTGCTGTGTGTCCTTGGGCAAGCGGCTTCAGTTCTCTGACCCTCAGTTCCCTCATCGGCAGAATGGGGATTCAATACCTGGGCTCCCTCCTCCTTCGAATGTGAACCTCGTGCGGGACCTGATTATCTTCTATCTACCCTAGTCCTCAGTACAGTGCTTGGCACATAGTAAGCACTTAACAAATACCACTATCACTACTACATTCTCCCCCAAAGGTACTTCGGAACACCTTTACGCTCAAAGATGCCACTTCTTTCAGGTCCGCTTTTTCTCAGGTTCTGGGGACAGATATGATTTAGGGAATAAGGACATTAGGCCCGTTTTCCCCTGGTGCTTACAGAAGGACTTTAAGAAAAGGTCAGACTCCAAATGGGGAAAGCTATATAAGATGAGTCTCATCTCGCTATGACTTTCTGTTGAATTTACTTGTAAACCTCTAAATAACATCTGTTCCAGCATGGACTCTGCAGTCAGACACAGTATATGAAGATTAAGTCGTGGAAATTCTTAAAAGTAGCTATAAAGCAGAATGCTCTCTATTTTCCCAAAAATGAATTAGGGACAGCCATTTCCTACTAGCTAAAGGCAAAAATAATTCTAATAAATTGTCTCATTTTCCTTTTCATTACATGATAAATACCTAATCCACTCAACATGTACGTATTTATTCAGAGAATAAATGTTCTCTCTACTCTTAGATTGTGAGCCCCAGGTGGGACATGGCTTGCTTCCAATCTGATTATCTTGTATCTGCCCCGGCGTATCTAGCAAGCGCTTGAATACACCCCACAGCTAACCAGAGCTCTGAAACTCACCAAGTCTCCCTCAGCAGATGTGCATAAAGCTGAAGGTCTGACTAACTTTCAGTAATATGTATTTCTCCACACATCCCCTGCCTTGACCAACAATTTTACCCGACTCTCCATTATGAAACTGATTAGCAGCAGAGTCATCTGAGGGGATGGTCGCAGCTGGGAATCGAGTGGAATGACAGATCTGTGAAATATCGTTCGGTTTTGCAAACTTCTTATTGTTTATAAGAAGTCATTTTTTCCCAGTAAACAACTGCAAACTCTCCCCGTCCTCCTCCGTCTCTTATTCCTCTTTCTTTCCCTCCTTTCCCCCATTAACTGTGAAGCACAGACACAAGAAAAGACTGAGAAACCAATGAAACGTATCCCGCCTCAGTCTGACACTATCTAGGACCAACGAAATGCGTTCTACCTTATTCCGACCCCGTCTTGAACCAATAAAATGGGCTACGACTGAGTTTGACCCCATCTTGAAGCGCTGCACTACTAGAAATCAATCAGTGGCATTTACTGGAGCTTACTATGTTCAGAGCACTGTACCATCAGTCATTCTGCAAGTGCTTACTCTGTGCAGAGCCCTGTACTAAGCACTCAGGGGAGTACATTACGCTATAGTTGGGGGATACATTCCCTGCCCACAGAGAGCTTACACTCTAGACAGGGAGCAAGCAATACAAATGCACATTTTCACTTTCTAAATAAGTTAATGATGAATGCAATGATTACCTCAAGCTCACAGTTATTTTTTTTTTAATCATACGACATCTCAACCATTATTTCCCACCTTCTGAATTCTGATCTGGAATTTCTAGGCCTGAAATTGCTGGAATACGGAAGAATATGGAAGAATATCACCAGCTCACTTCTCCTCATAACAGCATTAAAAAAGAAAACTTTCCTTATTGTACCTGTCCCTCTAGAAATCTAGATATGCGGGAATCTTTTCAGAACCAACAAATCCTACAAAAGAAAATGAAAACAATAGAACTTCTGAATGAACTCAGCCTCACATTCAATTGATTGTAAACTACATGGTAAGCTTCTTGAGGGCAAGGATTGAATCTATCTATTGAACTGTACTCACCCAAACACTTAGTAAGGTGCCCTGCAAACAGTAAGCACTCAATAAATATCCTTGAGTGGCCTAGTGGAAAGAAGATCATGGCTTCTATTTCGACTCTGCCACTTGTCTGCTGTGTGACCTAGGGCAAGTCACTTCACTTCTCTGTGCCTCAGTTATCTCCTCTATTAAATGGGGATTAAGACCGTGAGCCCCCCGTGGGACAGGGATCTTGCCCAACCTGATTATCTTGTCTCTACCCCAACACTTAGTCCAATGCCTGGCACAAAGAAATGACTTCCAAGTACAATTAAAAAACGTCATTGACTTAAACATTTCACATCGACTGAAATGGGAAAATTAAAATAAGACTCTTTGTCACCCCTGTCAGTGATCACTCATTTGGATATGCGAACCTAGGTTTCAGATCTATAGATAAACAGAAGCATTTATGTAATTACACTGTTCCCTGAATAATACTACTATGACTACTAATATACTAGTAGTAATAGCTTTTTTTTGAATAGCACTTTCATTCTTCTAAAATCCTTTTACATTAATGATCTTGTTTTAAACTGACAAAATCCCTGGTAGGTAGGGAGAGGCAGGTTGATTGTCCCCATTTCACAGATGAGAAAAACTGAAGCATAGAGATACTAAGCAATCTGCCCAAAGTCCCCCATCAAGACAGTAACTAAATTGGATGTAGAACTCAGTTCTCCTGCGGATATGCCTGTATCCTGCTTCGTTCCGCCAATAAAAAAACGAAGGTGTGAGCCTTAGTTTTCAAGAAGAAATTGCACTTTCTTCATTAATGAATGTAAAAGAGCTTGTGTGAGGTTAAAGCCTGGTTCTGAGTATTCAGTTAAGAAACTCTGGTGAGCACCCCCCTCCTAGACTGTAAACTCCTTGTGCGCAGGGAATATGTCTACCACCTCTGTTGTGCTGTAATCCCCAAGCGCTTAGTATAGTGTTCTGCACACAGTAAGTGCCCAATAAATCCCACTGATCGATTGATTGATTGAGAATTGGAGGGAGAGACGAGGGGCAAGACGTGAGGGCATTAAGGAGGAATGCAGCTCTTTTTTTTAAGGTATTTCATTATTACCAATGATACTACTATTAATAATAATTGTGGCATTCGTAAAGCGCTTACTCTATACCAGGCACTTATATCTCCTAAGCGCTTGGGTAGATATAAGCTAATCAGGTCGGACCCAATCCATGTTCCACATGGGGCTCACAGTCTTCATCCCCATTTTACAGATGAGGGAACTGAGGCCCAGAGAAGTGAAGTGACTTGCCCAAGGTCACACAGCAGGCAAGCGGCAGAGCTGGGATTAAGAACCCAGATCCTTCTGAATCCCAGGCCCATGTTCTGTCACACGTCGCTTCTGAGCCATTGCAAGGCATTAAATAAAGACTTGCATCTGATGGACTTGTGGTGGAGAGGAACAGAAGTGATAATAATAATAAGAATGCTATTTGTTAAGCGCTGCCTATTTGCAAGGCACTGTACTAAGTGCTGAGACACTGTAGTCTCTTGGGGGACTAGCCAGAGACAACTAGAGGAAAACTTGCCAAGCGAAACCCTCAGAGACACACAGAAATAAGTCCACTCAAATCACAGCTTAAACCAGCTACATCCACTGCTACGGAAAAAAATGAAAAAAAACCAACATTAGGAAGCTGGCTTCTATTTAACTTCACCAACCAGGAATTTAGCTTCGTCTTCAACAAATAAACTTGACCTGGCACTTTAAATATCAAGGGGGAGTGTGTTCCACTGAGAAAGGAAGGGGCACCACTGTGGAACAAGAAAATGTTTTGGTTGGGTTTTTTTGCCAACCGAAAATCATGTTTGACTGACCATCTGAGAAAGAATGACTAAATTTATTCAGTTTCTTTAAATAAGGATTTTTTTTATTAACATAAAAATAACTTTTCTGGTTTATGAAAAGGATGGAAGTGATTTGGGAGAAGAAAGCACGATAGTGGGAACTCATTAAATTTGGGTAAGGTTTCTGGGGCCAAGGGAATGTGTCTATTGTATCGTTATATTGTCCTCTCCCAAGCGCTTTGTACAGTGCTCTGCACAGAGTAATTGCTCAATAAATGTTTGATTGATTTTGGGCTTTATACGGAATTTTTGGCATGGCTTCTTGATCACATAAGAATCAAAACCAATCAGTCATTCAATCATATTTACTGAGCACTTACTGCAGAGTACTGAACTGAGGACAGGGAAAGTATAAGATAACAGAGTTGGTAGACAAGTTCCCTGCCCACGGTGAGCTTACAGTCTAGAAAACATCAACATCATGAGCTATTGCGAAGAAAGATTTCAGCTACTGTGTCAGGAAAATGAGAAGCAAATCTAAGGTACAGTTCAAAGGGATGGGACATTCGCCACACTAATAATAATAATAATAATAATAATAATGATGGTACTTTTTAAGTCCTTACTATGTGTCAAGCACTGTTATGGATACTAAATAATCAGGTTGGACAGTCCCTATCCCACACAGGGCTCCCCCTCTAAGGGGGAGGGAGGACAGATATCCAATTCCCATCTAACAGATGAGGTAACTGAGGCACAGAGAAGTGAAGTGCCTTGTCCAAGGTCACACAGCAGACAGGTGGCGGAGCCGGGATTGGAACCCAGGTCCTCTGATTCCCAGGCCCGTGCTCTTTCCACTAGGCCATGCTGTTTCCCCTAGAAGCATTTATTGAGTTCCTACTAAGCTCTGGGAAGAAGCAAAACACACATTTCTTCCCTTAAAAGCGGTTACCATCTAAATCTTTAAACCTTCAGAGATGCAAAATGCCAAGAAGCAGGGATAAAAGCTGAATGAGAATAACAGCATGTAAAACCAACATTCATAGACCGAGAACCGATACGATTTATTAGCTCAATGTGCAAACAGAAGAACAGGAAAACACGTCTCCAGAAGAAATGGAGGCCTTGGAAAGAGGTAATACGATTGATAAATGACCTGTGAGAATCAAAGAAACCTGAAAGCCAACCCCCAGAACTAGACATATACTGGCAGGCAGACACTGCAGAAACAGTCTCCGACAAGCTGAGCTCCACGGCCTGCTCGTGCCGTGATTTCAAACATGGGCCTGAAATCTGGAAACCAGTTTGCTCGTGGAAACACGAAAGTGATCCGCTCCACGCTTGCAATTTAGTGAGTGTCACAATCTGAGGAGATTAAGTTTGGATGTTTTGACACTCAGATAAAGCCAATATTGGCAGAGCTTCTGGCCAAGGGCTAAATTCATCTCTGAGAGAAAAAACAAAAACAAAAACTCAGGCTCTACTTTTTTGTTACGGCTCCATTTAAAGCCCAGAAGCCAGCAGTGAACTACGCAGAGGTGAAAACATTTTGTCCTTAAGACCGCGGAGATCCGGACGCCGAAATGAACTTCGGTTGTCAGTGAGGTCGCCCGGGCAACTGGCTTCAGTAACTACACTCCGGATTACAACTTGTCAGCTGTAATGTGTGGAAGCAAATACTTCAAACTTGATGTTACAAACAAATCAAAACAACTTGGGTTTTTACATTCAGCTACAAACAGATGCAATTCATCCAGGTTTCGTATCTCCTGGGCAATCTGACAGTGTTGAGACAGGTCCAGCCTGCAAGTGCTCAAAAGATACTCAAATTGCATGATCTCAGCATACATAGGAAAGTTATTTTATGAAACTTAGTATATCCTCCCAGTGGAATCCTAAATAATCAAGAAGAAGGGATATTGCCAAGAACTAAATCTTGGGCTCTAACTACAGTAAGTTCTCTGGAGTTCAGGGCAAATTTGTGTCGAGGTTCAAACCGATGGTGATTAAGAAGGCTGGGAAGGTGGAATCAGCACCTTAGACTTGAAAAATACAATCTTGAACTCCAAACGCTGCAACGATATCCCATAAACAACCACCTAGAAAGCTACGCGGTGTCAAGAAACCCTGAGAAAATGAAATCGAATAGGCCAATTAAGTTTCCATTTCCCAGAAGCCTTGCTAGGTGCGATTACATAGAGCCAGGAGAAAAAGGGCCTTTATACTTCCAGACGAGGGGATTTCCTTGCTTCTTGGAACCAGGAGAGGCCACTGCTATATTCCCTAACCCGGAGGATTCTTGATGTTAAAACTGCGAAAAACCAGGAGATAAGAAGAGGATCAGTGAAGAATCAGAGCAGAATCCTGGCTTTAGGAGTTACTGCCTCTGCTTCATGAATGAGACTCTGGAAAATTTACTAGAGTGAGCAAGAGCAGAAGTGGATGATCCAGGGACTCTCATGGTAAATCCATCATCAGTGGAATTTATTGAGCGTTTGCTGTGGGCAGAACACTGTACTAAGCGCTTGGGAGAGGACATGACGACTGAGTTGGTAGACACGATCCCTGCCCACAACTAGCTAACAGTCCTTCTGACAACCTTCCTCCTGGGTCATTCATTCGATCGGATTTATTGAGTGCTTACTGTGTGCAGAGCACCGTACTAAGCGTTAAGTCTGCTCTCCAACTGATTGCCAGCTAGTGGGAAAGTGAGTCAGGAAAAGAGGGAGCTGGTGCCCGGGGGGCTCCCCAGCACAGGCAGCTATTCTGAATTGTTTATTCATTCATTCAATAGTATTTATTGAGCACTTACTATGTGCAGAGCACTGTACTAAGGGAAAATTATTTATATTTTATGGTATTTGTTAAGGGCTAACTATGTGCCAGACCCTGTCCTAAGCGCCGGGGTAGATACAAGGTTGTCAGGTTGGACACAGTCCTTGTCCGGCCTGGGGCTCGCTGTCTTCATCCCCATTTTCCAGATGAGGGAACTGTGGCCTAGAGAAGTGAAGTGACTTGCCCAAGGTCACACAGCGGACAACAGGAGGAGCCGGGTTTAGAACCCAGGTCCTTCTGCCTGCCAGGCCTGGGGTCTATCCACTAAGCCACGTTGTTTCTGACCGAACTGACCGGCCTTGGAGAAATGCTTCATCAGTGGCCATCACCCTTTGCTCAGTGACCCCGATTTTGTAAATTCAATTCTCTCCATTTTCAAGGCAGAAACAACACCAACAAAAAAAGTTTCATAAAGTTGAGGGAGTTACTTTGATTTAAGGGAGGAAATCACCAGCCAAACCAGTATGAAATGAGTATGCGCCGCAGTACGTTCTGAGGAGACGTTACAAAAGAAAAATAAGAAAGGGTCCCTGACGTCAAAGAGGTTTCAGGCTAAAAGGGGAGAGGAACGCATTCAAAAACATGATGATTCAACTAGTTAAAAACACAAGGGCATAAATAACTGGTGTAGAGCAAGCTGGGGGTATCCCCAAATTTCTGAGCTAGCTGAATTGTTTCCAAATCGGCAGGGGGAATCTATGCCCCTTCCGCCCCCAAGACCACAGGACCGTGGAATGTGGGCAGGCCTGCTTCTAGCCAGGCTTGGACCGAAGTGAAAGGACTGGGAAAAACCCTTCAACTCCACCCCTGAATCAGAAATAAGAGGTAGATATCTATTGCCTCTCAGATCACCTGAAGTAGCCCGAGAAGACTAAATTCCATTCTCACCTCCGCTATAGCTTTCGTTCAATTCGATCGTGTTCACTGAGCGCTTACTGTGTGCAAAGCCTTGAACGAAGCCCTTGGGAGAGTACGATACAACAATCAACACACATTCCCTGCCCACAACGAGCTTACAGTCTAATAATAATGATAATGTTGGTATTTGTTAAGCGCTTACTATGTGCAGAGCACCGTTCTAAGCGCTGGGGGAGAAACAAGGGAATCAGCTTGTCCCACGTGAGGGTCACAGTTAATCCCCATTTTCCAGATGAGGTAACTGAGGCCCACAGAAGTGACTTGCCCAAGGTCACACAGCTGACAAGTGGCAGATCCGGGATTCGAACCCATGACCTCTGACTCGCAAGCCCGGGGTCTTTCCACTGAGCCACGCTGCTTCGAGGATGAACTTACGGGGGGGGAGCGTTGTGTAGAACGGTGAAGCAGATAAGAAGTGTCAGTGAACCGTATTTATTGAGCGCTTACTGTGTGCAGAGCACTGTACTGAGCACTTGGGAGAGTCCAATATAACAATATAACAGACACACTTCTTGCCCACAGTGAGCGTGAAACAGAGAAGGGAGGGTGGGGAACGGTGGGCCTCTTTGTTCAGAGGACAGAGAAGCGTCTGCACGAAACAGGTTTTCTTGGACAGAGTGGAGATCATCAGTTGGGAGGGAGTTGGCAAGGAAGGTATAGGGTAGGACGTCTTCAAACAAATGGCCGATAATTTGAATTTGAAGTAAAGAGCAACGGGGAGAGACTGAAATGTTTGGGAAGGGGTGTGATTCCCCACTGCGCTAAGCGCTTGGGAGAGTACAGTGGAACAATAGACACATCCCCTGCCCACAGTGAGCTGACCGTCTAGAGGGGGAGACAGACAAGAACAGAAAGAAAGAAATTAAAGACACAGACACAAGTGCTGTGGGGCTGGGAGGGGGGAGGGGGGTTCAAGGGAGCCAGTCAGGGTGACGCCTTCGGGAAGTGCTCAATAAATATCATCAGTTCATTCAATCCTATTGACTGAGTGCTTACTGTGTGCAGAGCACTGTACGGAGCGCTTGGGAAGTACAATTCGGCAACAGAGACAATCCCTGCCCACAGCGGGCTGACAGAAGAGGCCATGGTGACAGACTGTAAGCTCACCGTGGACAGGGACTGTGTCTCTCTCTTGTTCTATTGTCCTCTCATTCATTCAGTCATTCAATCATATTTATTGAGCGCTTACTGTGTGCAGAGCACCGTACTAAGAACTTGGGAGAGTACAGTATAACAACAAAGAGAGCCACTCCCAAGCGTTTAGTACAGCGCTCTGCACAGAGAAAGCACTCAACAAATATGAGTGAATGAATGAATGAAAGGAGCAAAAATGAGGATCTCGGCTTTGTAATGCGTCCGCTTCTTGTTCTAATGTACTCTCCCCAGCACTTAGTACAGTGCTGTGCACCCAGTAAGCGCTCAATAGATACGACTGAATGAACGAACGAATAACGGGGAGAAGCAGCGGCGCGGCCCAGCGGATAGAGCACGGGCCTGAGAGTCAGAAGGTCATGGGTTCTAATCCTCGCGCCACCACATGTTAGCTGTGTGACCTTGGGCAAGTCACTTCACTTCCCTGGGCCTCAGTGACTTCATCTGTAAAATGGGGATTAAGAAGGTGAGCCCTATGTGGAGCAGGGATCGTGTCCAACCCGATTACCTTGTATCTACCCCAGCGCTGACAACAGTGCTTGGCGCATCATAAGCGCTTAACGACTATCCATTACTATTATTATTAGGAAAGAAGGGGCGGCGCGTGTTTCCGCGAGTGGAGGCTGTGATCTCTGAGGGGCCGTGGGAAGGTCCGAGGCAGAGCCGGGGAGAGGATGTCAGGTGGAGGGCTGCGCTGTTAAGATCACCCCACCGCCCCCATCCCTGGGGTTGGCAGCTCGGCAGATCTAGCTGACAGGTGTTCCAGGATGTAATTGGTGACTACCCAGCCACTCTAAAATCGAGAGGAGGGGAGAGAGGGGAATCCCCCCCCCATGCCCCGATAACTCAACCCTCCGACAAACTTAATGCTTGAACGAGAGACGCCGGTCACCCACTCTCTCCCCCCGCTCCCCACCAAAACCCCGCGTCAGACTTCCTACCCATCTGGACCCCCGGGTGCCAGTTGGTTCGAAGTCGACGGACCCCAGGTGTAGCCGTCTGCCGCGAGGTCTCTCAACCTTCTTCGTTACCCCGAGGTCTGGGGTTGAAACCTCGCACTGTTCCGCTGTTCAGCGGCCGGAGGTGCCAGGGTGAAGGAGGAAGATTCTCGCGACTGCTAATTTACCGCAGATGCACTCTGTAATTCTCCCGTAATGCGAGGGTTGCCTTCTTGCAAAACCTCGCATTAAGGCAAACTCACACTCGCCTGTTCTGAAGCTTTGTCCCCGCGCCCAAGCGGAGCGGTTTCTTTGATAACGTCGCACGCCAGGGCTAAGCCGGTTGCTGGTCGAAAGAATGATCCCCGATTCCCTAATTGCCTCCTAGCTAAAATACGCTTCGAAAACATTCATTATTGGCAGAGCCGAAAGTCAGCGCTTGGTCTAGTGGAAAGAGCCCGGCCCTGGGAGGCAGAGGACCTGGGTTCTAATTCTGCCTCCACCACACGTCTGCTGTGTGACCTTGTCGCTCTCCGGTCTCTGTACCTCAGTTATTTCCTCTGTAAAATGGGGATTAAGACGGTGAGCCCTGTGTGGATCAGGGATTATGTCCACCCCATTAGCTTGTATCTATCCCAGCGCTTAGTACAGCGCCTGGCTCATAGTAAGTGCTTAATAAATACCATTTAAACAAACAAACAAAAAGGCGGGCCAGATGGGCTGCCGAGTTATCTCGGGTTTGTAATGTGTGGGTGATTGTGGTGTGCGAACACACATAGAAGCCCTCTCTAGGCCTGATTTTGTGATTCCATTCCACTACTTAAGTTACAGCTGCATGTGTCTGTGTGCACGGATAAATATGAGGGTGTTGTGTGTTTGTGTGTCCGTGTGGGTGCTTACAAGTGTGTGTGTATATGAATGAGTATAGAGGTCTTTTCTTTTCAAAACTGATAGTAATAATAATAATGTTGGTATTTGTGAAGCGCTTACTATGTGCCGAGCACTGTTCTAAGCGCTGGGGTAGATACGGGGCAATCAGGTTGTCCCACGTGAGGCTCACAGTTAATCCCCATTTTACAGATGAGGTAACTGAGGCCCAGAGAAGTGAAGTGACTTGCCCACAGCCACACAGCTGACAAGTGGCAGAGTCGGGATTCGAACTCATGATCTCTGACTCCCAAGCCCGGGCTCTTTCCACTGAGCCACGCTCGCAGTGTGGTCTAGCGGACAGAGCCCAGACCTGGGACTCAGAGGAGCTGGGTTCCAGTCCCCGCTCTGCCGCTCGGCTGCCACCTGACCCTGGGTAAGCCACTTCACTTCTCTGAGCCTCAGTTCCCTCATCTGTAAAATGGGGATGAGGACTCGGAGCCCCATGTGGGACAGGGACTGTGTCCAACCGGATTAGCTCATATCTAACCCAGCTCTTAGAACAGTGCTCGATACACAGAAAGCCCTTCATAAATACCATTATCATGATCATTATTATTACCATCCTGTTTCAAGCTCTCATCACCTCCTGGCTGGATTAGAGAACACTCCTTCCAATGCATTTTAAGGACAGTTGCTTGCATCATTTTTTTTAAACACAGATTGGAAACACATCACACTCCCTTCCTCAAAAATCTCCAATGCCTACTCCTTTCTTCTTCACCTAAAATGTAAACTCCTAACCGCTGACTTTAAGTCTCTCTCTAACAGCTGACTCACTCTCCTTCAGAAGGCTTCTCTCTTTTACCTCCCCACCCCAGGTTCGACTCTTTTCTCCTCTCGAGCAGATCTTTCCGTACCTCGCTTGGGAATCCCTGCCTCTAACCCACTCTCACTGATGCTTCTTCTACAGCCCCAGATGTGCCTCAGCTTTTCCAAACTCCATCCCTCCTCAACTTCAGCCTTCCACTAAAAATCAACTCCAAGAGGCATCCGATCCATCGATCGCTCGATCAATCGTATTTATGGAGCGTTCACTGCGCGCGTAACGGCACTTGGGCAAGTACGGCACAACAATACCAGAGGCACAGCCGCTGCTCACAACGCTACAACCGAACCCTCGCTTTCTTGGTCATCCCATCCCATCAGTTACCTCAGAATGAAGGAAAGCACGCATCTATTCATTCGCTGATGAGTCTGGTTGGCTCGGAAGCACACGTCGGTCTGGGGACAGCTCATCGAGTGAGCAACTGGAGAGAACGATGAGCTCCCTGCCCGGAACAATGGAATCTTGGACTTCTGAATCATCGTAATGGGAAAACCCAGGAGAGATGTGAGGCATGATGATCACAGAGGCTGGACGTTGGTGTGAAAAACTTCTTGGCAGTGAACTGACTTGCCCCAGGTCACATGGCAGACAGGTGGAGGATGCAGAATTCGAACCCAGGTCCTCTTGACTCGAGGACCCGGGCTCTATCTAGTAGGTCACGCTGCTTCCCCCTTTAACATGGGCACGGCGTTTAGATAATTGCCAGTGTAGCTCAACACATCAGGCTCACCCAAAATCGTAAATGATCATTATGAAATTATTCATAATAAGGATCATAGCATCTAATAAGTACGTACTACGTACTAAGCGCTGCGGTTGATACAAGATGACCAGATCAGACCCAGCCCGTTTATGCCCATTTTACGCCCATTTCACAGATGAGGAAACTGACATCCAGAGAGGTCAAGCCACCCGCCTGAGATCGGAGCAGGAGGCCAGGCGCAGATCTGGATCTGCCGATAACTGACTCCCAGAGCCGTGTTCTTTCCACCAGGCCGAGCTGGAAGACAAAAAGCAGCGAGCTTCCCATTCTGTTTACATTTTTTCTACCGGTAGTTTGAAAAATAAAGGTTTCTGAACACGCATGGGAGTTATGGCTGGGACAAGGCTGGATTACAGGCTCACACCCTTCTATTCTCAGTGTCAGATTGGGGCAATTACCACTGCAGTTGCAAGCAACTACAAATCCTGCAAAAACGTGGCCTGGTTGTGTGCTGTTCTTAGGTGTAACACAAATGGTTGAATTGACTTGTTTCTCTAGCAGCAAAAGAGCCAAATATATGAAATTCCTATGGAGTCCCACACAAGGTTTTGCAAAAGTCTTCACCAGAGGAGCAGAAAAGACAAAGGAGAATATTAGAAGAGGAGCTATTATCCTGGGGACCAGGACATAAAAGCAGAAGTTACGTGGTCTGGATTCCATTCTCAGGATCCTCTCGGTTTCTCAGAGCTGCATTTAAGTTCTAGGAGCTGCGAGATGCCCTTCCCAACTTTTAAAAATTCTGCTCCCCCTTGAGTCAAATGCAGACAGCCGCGTGTTCAAAATGAAACAATTAACAGCCACCACCCCGAGCTTCATGCAGGATACAAGGCAAAAGCTCTGTGGGAAAAGGGCCAGCTTGATGGCCAAATGTGTCTAGGTTGGCTTATTTTCATGGTTTTAGTAATTGCTGCGTATATATATATATTATAGATGGAGGTTTATCTCTCTCTACCTCTCTCTATGATATACAAATTATATATATGCAGGTTTATCTCTCTCTATATTATATACATATATCTAAGAGAAGCAGTGTGGCTCAATGGAAATAGCCCGGGCTTGGGAGTCAGAGGTCACGGGTTCTAATCCCGCCCTGCCACTTGCCAGCTGTGTGACTTTGGGCAAGTCACTTACCTTCTCTGTGCCTCAGTTACCTCATCTGGAAAATGGGGATTAAGACTGTGAGCCCCACGTGGGACAAGCTGATTACCTTGTATCTGCCCCAGTGCTTAGAACAGTGCTTGGCACATAGTAAGTGCTTAACAAACGCCATTATTATTATTATTTAATAGAGTGAGAGATAAACATGCATATATATATATGAATGCATATATATATAAATATAGCTACACACATATAAATCTGACTTCTGCAATCAGTAGAGGGGCTATTGATGGTGTAATTCTACCCACTAAGAATTATTCCATTCTTTTTTTTTTACATTTTTTAAAAAATGGTATTTGTTAAGTATTTAGTAGGCGCCAGGTAATGTGCTAAGCACTGGGACATATACAGAGTAATTGTGTGGGACCCAATCACCATCCCAGGGAGCTCACAGTCTTAATCCCTATTTCAAAGATGAGGGAACGAGGCTCAGAGAAGTGAAGAGACTTACTTGATGTCACACAGCAGACAAGTGGTAGAGCTGGAACTAGAACCCAGGTCCTTCTGACTCTCAGGCCCGTGCTCTCTCCGCTAGGCCACGCTGCTTCAAGAACGTTTCCGTTCATTTCGGCACTGTGTGTACGTGAATATTTGGGCCGCTGATGTAATTCCCGCTTAGCCCAATTCTGGGGAAGGCGGGAATCATGGGCCAGGGAGAGATTGCCGCTCCCATCTCAGCCCACCCCGGCCCCCCGGCCCTTCCGTCTCTTGGTCACCTGCAGCCACGGCTGCAAGTCAGAAGGGGCGGAGGGGTTCGAGGTGGAGTCAAGAGTCAGACGACCTGGGTTCTAATCCTGACTCTGCCACTTACCTGCTGTGTGACTTTGGGCAATCACTTCAAATCTTTGCGCCTCGGTTTCCGCCTCGGTAAAATGGGCCTTCGATAACTGTTCTCCCTCCTGCTTAGGCTTGAAACAATTTGCTTGGCGCCACCTCAGTACTCAGCAGAGTGACCGGCATATAGTAAGTGCTTAACAAACACCACAGTTATTATTATATTATTATATGTCTTTGCGCCCCATGTGGAACAGGGACTGTGTCCAACCTAATTATCTGGTACCTCCCCAGACACTTAGTACAGTGCTCTTTACACAGTAAGCACTTAATCAATCAATCAATGGTATTTATTGAGCATTTACTATGTGCCGAGCACTGTACTAAGCACTTGGGGGAATACAATATATGCCGCCCACTCTAGACCGTAAACTCAACGAGGGCAGGGACTGTGCTTGTTTACTGTTGTATTGTACTCTCCCAAGCTCGTAGTACAGTGCTCTGCACACAGTGAGTGCTCAATAAATACCAATGGTTGAATGAATGAATGAACAATGTTTGCCATCTGCTGAACTCCAGACCAGTCTAGGAACTCCTAGGGGTGATCCAGGACTTCCCCTCGACAGTGGAGCTGTCCCTGTAGCTGTCTTCTTTCCCTTACCCCAACCCTTGCGATGGCTTTCCAGCTACCAATTTAAAAAATCTGCTTTGAAAGAAAGGGAGGCACAATTGTTATTATTAATTATTATTAATAGTATTAAGTAATACTATCAATAATGGTATTTGTTAAGGGCTTACTATATGTCAGGCACTGTACTAAGCATTGGAGTGGATACAAATTGGGTCGGACATGGTCCCTGTCTCACATGGGGCTCACAGTCTTCATCCCCATTTTAATCATCATCATAATAATGTTGGTATTTGTTAAGCCTTTACTATGTGCAGAGCACTGTTCTAAGCGCTGGGGTAGATACACGGTAATCAGGTTGTCCCTCGTGAGGCTCACAGTCTTCATCCCCGTTTTACCGACGAGGTAACTGAGGCACAGAGAAGTTAAATGACTTGCCCACAGTCACACAGCTGACAAGTGGCAGAGCCGGGATTAGAACCCATGACCTCTGACTCCCAAGCCCGGGCTCTTTCCACTGAGCCATTCTGCTTCTCACAGATGAGGGAGTTGAGGCATAGAGAACTGAAGTGACTTGCCCAAAGTCACACGGCAGGCAAGTGGTGGAGCCGGAATTAGAACCCAGGTCCTTCCGATACTCATGCCTTGCTGCTTCTCAATCTGGGAGATTTCATCTACCAGGTGGCAATGAATTTGGGGGGCAGAGTTCACACCAGACTAGGAATTAATTTTCTTGAGCCTTCTCTTGGACAGCTAGCTCTTTCCCGACACCACTCCACACTAGAGTGTACATTCCAAGCGCTTAGTACAGTGGTCTGCACATAGTAAGTGCTCAATAAATACTAATGAATGAATGAATGAATGAATGAATGATGGTAAGGTCTCACTCTCTTGCAGAAGAGTCACTGTCAAGAGGCTACACACTAAAATAGCTTTTTGTGAAGTACCCCAAAATAAATGTCTTGACTGTAAACGGAACTATGTTATAAGAAATGCTAATTCTGGTTGTGCCCCATCTCACCATCTCCACAGTGATTTCGGGGTGAAAAGTGTTCATTTTTTCATTTCTAAAACCTGAAACTCTTTCACTTTAATGTGTCAACTTCTCGGTTCTTTAAACTCATTTTCCCTTTAAATTCTAATGAATTGACAGTTCCTGTTTTCTGAACAACCGATAAAACATCAATGTTTAGATGCGTGTTAACAATGGACCAATCCCATATCGAGAAAAGGAAGGGAGAGAAACCTACTTAAATGTCACTTGTTCCATTTAGTACAGTGCTCTGCACACAGTAAGCGCTCAATAAATATAATTGAATGAATGAATGAATGGCCTTTGTTGTTTCACTCTAGGCCAGTGAAACTCTCTGAGAATATCTATGAGTTATACGTGCGTGCTCTAGGATGAAGAGTGGAATGGGAAGAAAACACTTTTAAGTGTTAATTGTTTGGGTGAAAGTTCGGAGTACGATTCAGTTTTTCCTCCGCGATATCCGATTTTGCGGTTCGCTCTTGGACCAGCACGCTATCGCAAGCTCACTGCATCCAAACCCCCCAAATGGAAAGGACTGAGAGATATTCAGAATAAACATATTCCTCACAAAATACTTTAGAAAATGAGCTGCAGTGTGGAAGAGAAGGAAGTTGGAATTTTGGTGGCTGAACTTGCTTGACTTAAGTTGCTTCATATCTGAAAAGTTTACCACAGGACAGAAATTCAGGTTAAAAAGAAAACTACACATTTAAGACTTTTTTGGTGCCTCCAAAATGATATGCTGGTTTCACTAAGAAAGTAGAGTGTGAATCAGTAAAAGCTTCTTTTGGAATTTGTAAACCCAATAATATGTGTCTGCTATTGTACTGGAATTCTGAGCAATCGTTCATACAGAATCTTCATCTTTTTGGCATCAAATAAGCCTTCAGTAATTGCTAAAAGGAATTCACATTCTTTTTTTCCATGGCATTTGTTAAGCATTTACTACATGTCAACCACTGTTCTAAGTGGACAAAATAAGATCATCAGGTTGGACACAGTCCCTGTCCCACAGGGAGCTAACAATCTTAATCCCCATTTTTATACATGGGGGAACTGAGGCCCAGAGAAGTGAAGCGATTTGCCCAAGCAGACAAATGGTGGAGCCGCGATTAGAACCCAGAACTTCAGTCTTCCAGGCCCATGGTCTTTCCAGTAGGCCACCCTGCAAACAGAAGCCCCGTGAAGCCAGTGAATTCTGAGATCAAATCTGTATCGTCAGAATACGCGGAAGGCCGTGAAAGCCTCTTGGGGTGATCTGGGCACCTAGCTCGAGTCCCACTCCTCCACTTCTCTTTAATCGGGGAATCATTTCTGGCACTAGTTCTCTGTCTTATAAATGTACCACAGAAACACTCTTGCCCTCAGACCTAATCTACTTTGTTTTTCATGTCTTTCACTGCTCTGTGATTCGGCACCAAGGCATCTTCACGTTTGTCGAAAGGGCACTATTTGCAACGACTGGCTGGGGGGGGGGGACAAGGATCGTAAGCAGCGGGCAATCAAGCCCATGTTTAGCTTCACCCTGATCGGGGCCCGCATGGGCACCTCTGGTGCAGGACTGACCAGGGAGCGATTCAGCTCCCTACTTTCAAAGCTACATTAAAAGCACACCTCCTCCAGGAGGCCTTCCCTGACTAAACCCTCATTTCCTCTTCTCCCACTCCCTCCTGCATCACCCTTGCACTTGGATTTGAACCTCCACTCACCCCTCCCTCAGCCACACAACACTCAGGTACGTAGCCACCATCGACATATTTATATTATTAATGTCTGTCTCCTCTCCAGACTGCAAGTTCTTTGTGGTCGGGGAACGTGACGACCCACTCTGTTATATCGTACAAAGTGCTCACCAGTGAGTAAGCGCTCAATAAATACGATGGATCGATGACGGTTGAAGAGGACCTCTACCGATTATGGGCTAGACACACGACGTTTCCAATGAGTGAAAACTAGGCAGGATAAGAGTCAACACTTCCAGTTTACATATTTGCCTAACCGCAATTTTCTTTCTCTACAGTTTTACTATCTAAATGGAAACACAGAAGGGCAGATTTGTAATAATTGTGATGTGAAGGGGCATCATTTTTCTAGGAGGCGGTTACTTCTGACTCTGTTGCGGGACAACATTGCAGACTAATAATAATGTGTGTGGTATTTGTTAAGTGCTTACTAAGTGCTAGGCACTGTACTGATCTCTGGGGTGGATACAAGCAAATCGGGTTGGACACAGTCCCTGTGACTCAGTCACAGTCTCACTCCCCATTTTACAGATGAGGTAATTGAGGCCCAGAGAAGCAAAGCAACTTGCCCAAGGTCCCCCGGCAGACAAGTGGCGGAGCCGGGATTAGAGCCCATGACCTTCTGACTCCAAGGCCCATGATCTATCCACTACACCATGTTGCTTACCACTTGGTCAGCGATTCAGATGGCTTGAATGGTTCTTCTAGAGCATCTGAGAATGATGAATAACTTGCCCAATACTTTTCCCCTTTCATCGCCATGAAAAGATGAGGATATTGCGACACCTTCATGGTATCTGTGCACGAGATATTTCAGAGGCTCTCCAATTTACGAAACACAGGAAGCTTTGAAGTGGTTTGGGGCGGCTCTTGTCCTAAACCTTCAATTACCAGACCCACAAGAGCAGGGACAGAGAGAGGTTCTGAAGAAGTTTAATGTTCGGAGCTATATTAAACCAAAAGATAGTTTGGAAGAGTGAGGATAAGGTCAGTTTATCATCTACCCTTCCTCCTTCCCTCTCCGGTGACTAATTTTATTCCGGGGAAGTTCCAGAATAGACAGTCCAACAATATTGACTAAGATTCCCCAGACAGCCTTAATTGGAGAGGAGGTCTTATTTGGAAGAGGAGGAATGCTAGGGAGTGAGCCATGTTGGCTTCATTTCCTTTTTTGAAAACTCTTGGGTTGCCACTCTTTCTCACACAGCTGCAGTGAGTAAGCCGGATCGGGATTTGGTTTTCCATCCCAAATTCACATCAGAGCGGGGCTCTCCTGCTGACATCAAAGAGAAATCCCTGCTTGGATCAGCTCTGCGAAGAGGCCAAGTCCAGAAGAACAAGCTCCAACATCAATAATTCAAATAGGTGTTTCCCAAGCACCAGCAAAACCCCCAGTCGACGTCTTTGATGATGATGATGATGATGTTAAGCACTTATTATGTGCCAAGCACCGTTCTAAGTTCTGGGTAGATACATGGTCATCAGGTTGTCCCACGTGGGGCTCACAGTCTTCATCCCCCTTTTACAGATAAGGGAACTGAGGCACGGAGGGGACCTATCGAGGTATCTGACGTAACACATCCCAGTTGCGAACCTTTTAAGGGCTGCAGCTTCCAAAAGGAGTCACGATTCCTGAGGCCTAGGTAGGCTCTAGGACAAGAAAAAGTAAAATATGTCTCCAGGTCCCATGAGTCCCTCAGTTTTCACTCTTCCCTCCTTCCTTTCCCCATCCTACAGTGCCTTCCCAGGTCTTCAGTCACTTCGCCAGGATTTCACTGTGCCCACCGCCAAACACGCTAAGAAATATCACCAGTCTGACATAAATAAGCGTCTGCTCGTTCCGAGTCTACCGCAGGCAACGATAATTCATCGACTGCAGAATTCTGTCCCGCAGGAGATTCACAGGGTGCAGGCGAGAAAGTAAACATACTCCCTGCCCTTGGAGAGTTTATCTGCGAATAAAGAAGCCAGTCGCAATTGCTGCTAATGGGTAGCAAATGTGAGCCCCGTCATCAAGGGACAGGTGATGATTTTAGCTAGCAATACCACTGCAGGACTGATTGCTTGATATTGGTAGCATATTCAGGGACTGTCTCTATCTGTTGCCGAATTGTACACTTAGTACAGTGCTCTGCACATAGTAAGTGCTCAATAAATACTATTGAATATTCTATGAACAATGCCATCCCGGAACCAAGAGCATTTCAAAATTCAGAGTCACAAGACCGTCTTCCTGCGCAATGAAATTCATTTTGAAAAGTGTTGACCCATGGTGAATATGTGCAGAGACACATATTTTCTGATGCCAGTTTCCCTGTCTTGCTTCCGTCATCAAATAACTGAACACAATGGGCAACTCATGTAAATGTGCTCCGGTCGGGAGGGCTCTCCGAGAGGAGACAGCAGATATTTTGAAGAACTAAGGTAGGAAAGGAAATCTGGAGTAGTTATGAAATTTTTATGGAGGAAAAATCTAGGCTAAGATTGAATTATCACCCAAGAGCCCATAAAAGGGTCAAGAATGCCCATGTCTGCCTGGGTTAGACTGAAGTAGAAAAGAAAAAAAGTGATCATTCAATATCTTTTGCCCTCTTTTTGCTCTTTGTCGGTCAGCGGAATTCAATTTTTGCAGTGACCCCGATTCTCTCACCTACCTCCGAGCCTCCCATGCGGTGACGACAATCTCCAATTCAGTGCGATTTTGGAAGATGAATTCGGGATGCATTCTCCTACTCTTACAACGAGAATATTGTGCAAATGTCGCCCAGAGTCAGAAAGAGAATAAGCAGGAGAAAGTTGACTGTTAAAATTGAATGGCAATGAGTCATGACCACAGAAATATTTAAAATTCCAGCCCTCAGACTACAATAGCTGACACTTCCCCGTTTTGGACATAGGATGGCAGTTTCCAGTGAACGCTCACCACCATATAGGGAGTAGGATGTGGAGAGAAGGCAGAGGGCAAGCTCAAAATGGAGCTTGAATTACCCCTGACATTGATCTTCCGCTAAGGTATTTTCCAGCAGTTCTGAAAGTGCTCTTCTTCACCTTTCGATTCGAGTTGGGAGGTAACAAATGATATTACCCGTTTTGCAGCTGTGGAAACTGGGGGGGTAAGGGGTGAAGTGATTATCTCAGGTTTTCAGAAAGAAGGTAGTAGAACTAAGAATTGGGATCTCCTGTCTCTTAGGTTAGTACTCGACTGAGGATTTTTTTCCTGAACTCCGGGTGGTTCTCGGGAAAATCCCCTTAGGTAAAATTCCTATGGAGTTGCTCTGGCAAGGGAGGATGGTGGTGATCTGTTTGCTTTAGATAACTGGAGGGTCACTGTGGTACAGATATAACGATATGGCTGCAATATCCCAGTAAATGACATTGCAGTTCTCCATTTCGGCCCTATCCGCTAATTCGCCTTCCTGTCAGTCGGTCAATGGTATTTCTTGAGCGCTTACTGGGTGCAGAGCACCGTACTAAGCGCTTGAGAGAGTACAATAGAACAGTACCATCAGGGATGATGAAAGGGGGCGAGGACCACCTGAGGAAAGGAGACTGGGAGGTCCTCGAGGCCCGTGCTATTTACTGAGCGCTTGCTATGGTCAGAGCGCTGTACAAACCGCACGGGAGAGTACGATACAACAGAGTTAGCAGACACGTTCCCTGCTCATAAGGGCCATGAGATCGTCCTTCTTCGAAATGACTGTGCTGTACTGTATTTATCTGTGAATTTCTAGTCTATTAGATGATTAGAAAGAAGCGTCCAAAGGTTTTAGGAGGAGAAGCCTTCGCTGGAAGAAATGATCATTTGCGGGGTTCTACTTTGTAAGCAAGAAAGCTGCAATGGAAGAGTTCTGTTATCCCCATTAAGACTTCCAAAGGCAAGAGAATGGAACAGATCTTTTTAATCAAGAGAAAATGTTCCTTTTTCCCCTCAAGAATTCTGAGGCAAGTCTCCCAAGTGACTTGTCCAAGGTGGCACAGCAGACAAATGGCAGAGCCGGGTTTAGAAACCAGGCCTGTGCTCTTTCCACTAGGCCACACTGCTTTGCTAGTACTAGTACTAGCTCAGTTCTAGTATGGACTAGATTTTTCTAGGTCTAACGGGATCCTGTCTGATTCCTCCCTGACTAGAACCTACCAGACACTGAAAAATGTGGAAGCCAAGCCCCTGATTTTTCTTATTTTTTCAATACGCCTGCCTGTCAGGGCCAAGGTTTATAGAGGGTGAGGCCCCTTCAAATGCCAGTCGCCCCCTCCCTCCGACCCCCCGAGCTCAACCCAGGAGCATGGGAGGAGAGGCAGAAGGAGCGGGAAGTTAAGGGCAGATTTCAATGGATTTTTTTGCTCTGGTTTCACCTCTTGTGGCAAGTTTGCCTGCCCCTCTAGACGGTAAGCTTCTTGTGGGCAGGGAATGAGTCTGCTGTTGAATTGTACCCTTCTAAGCGCTTAATACAGTGCTCTGCCCGCGGTAAGCACTTAATAAATACAACTGAAAGAATGAATGTTGTAGTGTACTCTCCCAAGTGCTTAGTACAGTGCTCGGCACCCAGTAAGCAATCAGTAAGTACCATTGATTGATAAAGAAAAGACATCAGAAAACCGCATTTTACCCTCTTCCTCTTCCTCCCCGGTCACAGAAGGTCAGGGACTGTGTTTTAGAAACCCCCGAAACCCAATTGCTTCCATCTCCGGGAGCGCCAGAGTAGATCCCACCCCTCCCCTTTCCAGGCAGAGCGGCCACTAAGTTGATGAGAGACAGAGCTGCTAGATCTGGCGAGAACCGGCTGGGATGGGAGCAAAAACCAGTTTCCCAGGCTCTGTCCAGAGGAGTGGGGGCGGATTTAAGGAACGGAAATGCTAAACATCCTTCTGGTAGGGAGTTCTCCTCCTTAGAGCTCACCCAGAAGGCTCTTTTATTTATTCAGGCATACTTACCGAGAGCTTACTGTGTGCAGACCACCATGCTAAGCACTTGGGAGAGTATAATACAACCATACACCGACACATTACCTGCCCACAGTGAGCTTAGAGTCTGGAGGAGGGGAGACAGACGTTAATATAAATAAGTAAATTAGCGATATGTACTTTAGTGCTGTGGGCTGGGAGGGGGGGAGAACAAAGGGGGTAAGTCAGGGTGACGCAGAAGGGAGTGAGACGAGAGGAAAGGGGGGAGGTTGTGAGAGAAGGCCTCTCGGAGGAGATGTGTCTTCAATAAGGCTTGGAATGCAGGGGGAGGAATTGTCTGTTGGATTTGAGGAGGGAGGGTGTTCCAGGACAGAGGCAGGACAAGGGCGAGGGGTGGGCAGACTGAGCCCCAAAGTGACCAGCTCACACTGAACACTGTGTGCAGAGCACTGTACAAAGAGCTTGGGACAGTACAACATCTCCCCCCTCAATAATAATAGTCATTATTGTTATTATTTTATTCATTAAGCGCTTACTAGGTGCCAAGCACTGTTCTAAGTGCTGTGGTAGGTACAGATTCATCAGGTTGGACACAGTCCCTGTCCCACATGAGTCAGAGGATGTGGGTTCTAATCCCCATTCCACCACTTGTCTGCTGTGTGAGCTGGGGCACAACTTCTCTGTGCCTCAGTTACTTCATCTGTAAAACGGGATTAAGACTGTGAGCCCCCACGTGGGACAATCTGATTACCTTGTCTCTATCCCAGAGCTTAGAACAATGCTTGGCACACAGCAAGCACTTAACAAATATTATTATTATTATTATTATCATCCCCACTGTTAAAGATGAGGTAACTGAGGCACAGAGAAGTGAAGTGACTTGCCAAGGTCACACAGCAGATGTATGGCAGACCTGGGATTAGAACCCAGGTCCTTCTGATTCCCGGGCACTAGCTGTACCCACAAAGCCACGGTGCTTCTCGATTCCACACGGGAGACGGACGTCAACATAATTTACATCCTCGACTTATCTCCGGCTCCAGGTCACCACCAGACAGCAGCAACTAAGGGCACTGCGTTCTGCGTCTGACGCTGTCCTGGCAATGAAGGGCTGACTCAAAAGACAACGAAAAACCCCAAACACAATGAATCAAAGAGGATTTCTGCTGCAACATGCTAATACCCTGCTTCTCCTCAACCAAGCACGGGGAAGATTCGGTGTCTGCTAAGAACATAGGGAGGCTACTGGCGGACCCTGGGAATTCCAGATATTGAGCCTCACCGAATTTCACGCCCTTTACGCTGGCCTCCCTGAAACAATCATGGTGTCTGACGTGCCATTTTGCGGAAGTACTCTGCTCTCACTCAAAAATAGAGCATAAAAACGACGACAAGAAGAATAATAATAGTGCTATTTGTCTAAAAGAGAACCCCTTATCTTTCTACCCAAACCTTATCCTCCCCTTGAATTCCCCAATCACCGTAGGCAACACCTCGAGGATAATGACTTTGGCATTATCCTCAACCCTTCTCTGTCATTCAACCCCACATTCACTCAGTCACGAAATCCCGTTGGTCCAACCTTCGCAAGGTCGCTAAAATTTGCCTTTTCCTCTCCATCCAAACTGCTATCCCGCTGATCCAAGCACTTATCATAGCCCATTTTCACTGCATCAGCTTCCTTGCTGACCTCCCTGCCTCCTGTCTCTCCCCGACTCCCGTTCTTTTTTTTACTCTGCTTGCCTGGATCATTTTTCTAAAAAAAATTCAGTTCACGATTCCCCATTCCTCAAAATCCTCCAAAGGTTTTCTATCCACCTCCACATCAAACGGAAACTCATTACCATCGGCTTTAAAGCAGTCGATCAACTCACCCCCTCCTTTCTAACCTCGCTGATTTCTTATTATAACCAAGCCCACACATTTGGCTCCTCCAAAACCGACTCACTGAACCTCGATCTCATCTATCTCACTGTCGACTCTTCTCCCTCCTTCTGCCCTGGAACTCTCTTCCTCTTCGTATACGGCAGACCACCACTCTCTCCACTTTCAAAACCTTATAAAAACCACACCTCCTCCAAGAAGTCTTCCCCAATGAAGTCTTCATTTCTTCTAATCCCTCTCCCTTCTGCATCGCCAATGCACTAGGACCTGTACCTTTTAAGCACTTGATATTCGCCCCACCCTCAGTCTCCCAGCACTTATGTAATTTACTTTACATCTGCCTCTAGATTGTAAATTCCCAATGGGCGGGGAAAGTGTCTACCAAATCTTTTGGGTTGTACTCTCCCAAGTGCTTAGAACAGTGCTCTGCATTCAGCAAGCCCTCAATAAATACCGCTGCTTGACTGATTGATTTTTAAGTGTTTCTGTGCCAGGCCCTTTGTCAGAGGTCGTGGGTTCTAATCCCAGCTCTGCCGCTTCTCAGCTGTGTGACTTGGGGCAAGTCACTTCACTTCTCTGTGCCTCAGTTATCTCATCTGTAAAATGGGGATTAAGACTGTGAGCCCCACGTGGGACAACCTGATTCCCCTGTGTCTACCCCAGCGCTTAGAACAGTGCTCGGCACATAGTAAACGCTTAACAAATACCAACACTATTATTATTATTATTATTATTATTAAGCGCTGGGGTAAATACGGTACAATTAGTCCACACACTATTTATAGTCCACACAATAAAATGCCCAGGCATTTTATCTCCATTTTACTGATGAGAAAACTGAGGCATAGAAAAGTTAAGTAACTTCCCCAGGGGAACACGATCACTCATTCAATCAGTGGTATTCATTGAGGGCTGCCCTAAGCACTTTTTTAAAATGCTATTTATTAACCGCTTACTATGTTCCAGGCACTGTTCGAAGCGTTGGAGTAGATACAAGATAATCGGACTGGACACAGTCCCTGTCCCACATGGGGCTCACAATCTTAATCCCCATTTTACAGATGAAGTAACTGAGGCACAGAGAAGTGAAGCCCGAGGTCACACCGCAGACAAGTGGAGGAGCGAGAATTAGAACCCAGGCTAGGCCATGCTGCTTCTCGTACACCTGAGAGAGTACAGTGTAAAGTACGACACAATACAGAAACAAAACAAGTACAATACCAAATAATACAAAACATCTGCATTGTACAGCAGGCAAAGGGCAGAGCCGGATTAGACTCAGGCTTCATTCATTCAATCGAATTTATGGAACTCTTACTGTGTGCAGAGCACTGTGCCCAGCCTTGTGCCAATGCTGTTTCTCTCTCGGGACACCCTGAAGCCATCACTTGCTCTGGACCCATGAAATTCCCTTTCTAGGGCTGTGTGAACCCGGGCGCTGTGTCTAGGTATAGTGGATCTAGCGCGGCCTGGGAGTCACGAGGCCCCTGGTTCTAATCCTGCCTCTGCCACTTGTTTGCCGTGTGACCTTGGGCAAGTCATTTCACTTCTCTGGGCCTCAGTTGCCTCGTCTGGAAAATGGGGATTGAGACTGTGAGCCCCACGTGTGTCCAACTTGATTTGCTTGTATTCACCCCAAGTTCCTGGCACTTTGTAAGCACTTAAGTACCATAATTATTATTAATTATTATCATTATTAGGCCATGGTTTTAAGCAGAAGAGCTGAGCCTTGACAGTCATCCAATAATGAATCTAAACAGGATAGGGGACAGACCAGCCAGAAACTGAACACTGGGGTATAAAACCCAATGTCTGCCCACTCCAGTAAAGAGTTGAGAATCCTCCAATGACAGGCGAAAGAACTGATAAGAACTAGAACTTGATTTTTTTTCTATAGATGGTAGAGGAATGGACGTGGGAATCTGGAATGCCCAAGTCAGAAAGTTAATGATTTAGATTGCCTGGCCCAAGGGCTTGGCATGATGAGAACAATGTGACCTAGTGGAAAGAACTGGGACCTGGGAATCAGAGGGCCTGGGTTCTAATCTCTGCTCTGCCACTTGTCTGCTCTGTTACCTTGGGAAAGCCACTTTATTTCTCTGTGCCTCAGTTTCCTCACCTGTAAAATAGGGATTCAACCCGAGTTCTCCTTCCTACTTGACTCTGTGAGCCCCATGTGGACCCTGATTATCCCATATCTAACCCAGCACTTAGCACAGTGCTTGGCATATAGTAAGCCCTTAGCGAATACTACAATTATTCCCCCTGGTTTTCCTGATCAACAGTCAATGTGGCCTAGTGAATAGAGCACGGGCCTGGGTTCAAATCCTGACTCCGCCACTTGTCAGCTGTGTGACTTTGGGCAAGTCACCTCACTTCTCTGTGCCTCAGTTACCTCATCTGCAAAATGGGGATTAAGAATGTGAGCTCCATGTGGGACATGGTCTGTATCCAACCTTGTATTTACCCCAGTGCTTAGTACAGTGCCTGATAGTATAGTGCCCGGCATACAGCAAGCGCTTAACAGATATATTAAATTTAAAATAATCAATTAAGTTCCCTTTGCCCACTTCAAAGTTATTCTGTGGGCAGGGAATGGGACTAGCAACTCTGCTATAATGTACTCTCCCAAGCGCTTAGTACAGTGCTCTGCCCACAGTAAGCGCTCGATAAACACTTCTGAATGAATGAATGAAAGTAAACCCCGTTACTCCCGATTCTCTTCTATCTACACAGGGAGGCAACTTTTTTGAACCATCTGGAAAAGTCAGTCAAACGCTTAAACCTCATTCCATTTTTCCAAGAAGTAATCGTGGGCTTGGGTGTGGTCCTGGTTCACTCTCATCATCACCCATGAGGCTGAGGAGGAAATTTGCCACCAATAATCACTTGACTACCTCCTGGCACACAGTAAGGCCACCGCAAACTTTATGGCTCACTGACGCGATTCCTCTCACTCCCCACGCCTTGAAGAAGTCCCGGAGCTCTTAAAAGGAAGGGCGAAGGATTAGATTCCTTTCCGCCTCACTCCTGCAATCTCCTCCAAGAACCGATTTCTCGGTCTTTTCAGACGCAGACAGGTAACAGGGCTCGGACAGGTGTTGTTCGAGCCTTGGCAAATGGCCACGCACTGAAGCAGCTTTCTTCCACTAAATTCAATTGCTTCGCCTGGATTTCTTTCATTTCGCCAAAAGGATTCCAGAAGCAAGGCCGATGCTGGGTCAGATCGATCGATCGATCGGGCAGTGGTATTTACTGAGTGCTTAATGGGTGCAGAGCACTGTACTAAACGCTTGGGAGGGAAACAATCAGTATTCATCATTCAATCGTATTTATTAAGCCCTTACTATGTACTTGGGAAAGTACAATACAGCAATGAACGGTGACATTCCATGTCCACAATGAGCTCAGAGTCTAGAGAACAAGCAGCACTTATGTCCATATCTGTAATTTATTTCTTTAGATTAATGTCTGTCTCCCCCTCTAGACTGTAAGCTCTTTGTGGTCAGGGCATGTGTCTGTTATTGTCGCATTGTCCTCTCCCAAGCGTTTAGTTCAGTGATCCGCACACAGTAAGCGCTCAATAAATATGACTGAATGAATGAATCAATGAGGTCCATCCAGCCCACTAGTTGATCTTTGGACAGGATTCCTCATGGGAAGCAGCGTGGCTTAGTGGAAAGAGCACGGGCTTGGGAGTCAGAGGACGTGGGTTCTAATGCCGGCTCCGCCATTTGTCTGCTGTGTGACCTTGGGCGAACCACTTAATTTCTCTGTGCCTCAGTTACCTCATCTGTAAAATGGGGATTGAGACTGTGAGCCCCACGTGGGACAACCTGATGACCTTGCATCTACCCCAGTGCTTAGAACAGTGCTCAGCATATAGTAAGCACTTATCAAATACCATAATTATTATTATAATTATTATGATTGGTTGCTCTCCCTGAAAACCATTATTGAGATGGACTCTCCAATATCCATAACTGTCCCTTCTACTTCCCTCGTTTGGGCGGGGCCCACCAATTCTATTATGTTGTGCTCTCTCAAGTGCTTAGTACATTGCTGTGCACACAGGAAGTGCTCAATAAATACCATCGATTGTTTGATTCCCTATCTTTCTCTCAAACGGCCCATTACATCCCTCCTCTCCACAAAGTGACCCAAGCCCATCTTTCAACTGTCGACTTCCTGTGGTAATGAATTCCATGTCCCGGATGAAGACATGGTTCCTTATGTCTTGCCAGTCTCCAGCTTCCATAGGAGCCCCTCATCCCTTTAAGGAAGTTGGTATCTTGTACTGATAATTATCCCACTGGGCAGTGGCCCAGCTGACTAGAACCCAGGTGCCCGTACCCTATATTTAGTCAGTCGGTCAGTGAGTTGTATTTATGGAGCACCTATTGGGTGCAGAGCACTGTACTAAGTGTTTGGGTGCATAACAGAGTTGGTAGACACCCTCCCTGCCCAGGACAAGCTGCTGACTTTTTCCTCAGTTATGCCAATAAAGCAGATTTATGACTGGGCAAAATACTGCTGGACGCCCAATACGTTGCACTGAGGCCTGACTCTTACTGACTCTGATATTCCATTTGGAGACTATCAAATATTAATAATAATAATGGTACTTGTTAAGCGCTTACTATGTGCCAAGCCCAGTGATTAGTTCCGGGGCAGATACAAGTCGATCATAGTGGACACGGTCCCTGTCCCATATGGGCTCACGCTCTTAATCCCCATTTTCCAGATGAGGGAACTGAGTCCCAAAGAAGCAAAGTGAGTTTCCCAGGGTCACAAAGCAGGCAGGGGGCGGAGCCGGGAATAGAACCAGGTCCTCTGACTCCTAGGTCCATGCTCTAACCGCCAAGTCATGTTGCTTCTCTATTCCTCGTGTCAGCTGAAGAAAACGTGCGCCCTGCCCCCCTCAGCCCTCCAACAGCAGCTGAGGAGCTCTCTGTCTGCTCCCTGCATGCTCTGCGCCCACCGGGCCGATTAGAAAGCCTGTTGTTCTGCCACTTCGGACCATCTTCACCTCCAGCGGGCCAAAACATCTGGAAACTCCAACCTCGCTTCCCTCCAATCCTTCGGCGCCCCTGACATCCCTGCCAGACCAGGTATAAAAGCCGACGCTCCGCCTTTTCGGACCCTCTTCGCCTCTGGAGCCAAACAAAACATCCGGCATTTTCAGTCTCGCCTCCCCCAGTGCTTTCGGTACCCTCCTCCACACGGCCGAACCAGTTCCCTTCCCTTCGGCTCCCCTCCACACCATTTTGAGGAGCCCCCATCCCGCTCTGCTTCCCACCGGCCCGGCGGCAACGAGAACAGCGCCCGCAGCGCGGGGCCCCACAGAACCTCGGGAAAGCTAATGGCTGTGGTAGCCTTTGCTTTGGACTCTGAATCATGCGGAGGAATTCTGCACCTCTAGCCCCAGCTTCCTACTGATTTTGGCTTTTATTTTGTATATCGCGTAGTGTCTTTGCCCCTTATGCTGTTTTGATGGCTCAGTGTTTCACTGAATGTGTCTGTCTCCAGTCCTCCTCTTCCCCTCCCCCTCTATTCCAGTCCTCCCCTCCCCCTCCCCCTCTATTGATAGATTGTGAGCCCCTCAAGGGACAGGGTCTGATTCCCACCTTTACGTTCTTTCCCAGCACTTTCCCACCTTTACGCTCTTTCCCAGCACTCAGTACAGTGTTCTGCACGAAGTAAGTGCTTAGTAAATACCACAGCGACTACTAATACCAGGATGACAACGACAATGGCCATTACTATAATGACCACTGCACGGAAAACGGAATTACAACGAAAATGGGAAGAAGGAACTCCGGGATAGAGGCTGACTTCACCACGCCTTTTCATTCAACTTTTCCTTTGGTTTCACAAATCCCTACTTGAATTGGTGCTCCCAACCCAATACCTAAAAACAACCAACACCTAATGCCGAATAAAAATTAGAATCTTTGGAAATAAAACACGCTCTTTTGCTACAACAGGCCTACAGTTAAGAGTCAAAACATTTTCTGTCTCAGGGGGCAAAGGGGATCCTCTAAACTAGAATAGGTTGCAGAGAGAATAGAACCGTCCAATGGCTACAAGATATTGAAGGCAGATTTAATCTCTCCCTAGCAACAAGACTTTTTAAAAAGCGTATGCTGACTCATTTTAACCCAGAAAACCCACACACTCAAATGACTACACTGAAAAGACTGCAGTTCCCTGCCTATCATGCTAAATTCAGTGGGGTGTTTTTTGTTTTTTTTTTACAAAAGCGAATTTACCAAAAATGCTTGTCAAAAGACATGCTTGACATTTTAATTGTTTCATTTACTGTAACTAAACTGGTCTAAAAAAAGTTTCCAACATTGTACTTAAAAATAGCACAGATAGTTGTCAGTTCCTAAGCAGAGAAGCAATACCTATTTCTTTTTGATAAATCCACGTTCGTTGCCCTTTTAAATTACATTGCAATATCTTCTCCCGCTGCCCTGTTACTGATCTAAACATTTTGATCCAAGTGAAAAACAGCACCAAAGAATAGCTTCCTGAACCATTCATTCGGTAGATCGGAGACTGAAGACAAAATTCTGATTCTTCTCTTTAGTGTCCTTGTGCTGAATGTGGGCAGCTCAACCCAAAGCAGAAACAATTCAGGACAACTTTCCACGAACGCTCTGCAGAAATACAATTCATTTCTGCACCCCTTGGGGCTCTGTACAAATTACCCCCATCAAACTCTAAATGTTACTTCTGAACCTAAATGGACCTCGACGAGCTGATTCTACAGCTAGACGTTATTATTGCCACCAAAGTCAGCTGCTATATCATCTGCTTCTGAATTATCCCCCAATAATGAGTCAGGAAGTCCCTAATACTCCCAGATCAAAGCACCGCCTGATTTTAGGGATGAAAGAGAGGCACGCTTCAAGTTACGGATCTTAACACGTCTGAACAAAGTTCCCGGGATGGAACCCCCAGAATTCTGCCAGATCCCGAGGCGAACTGCAAAAACCGAGAAAATGTCAGAAACATATACTCACCAGAGAGAAGCTGCTTTCTCCTCTTTCCTAAGAACAGAGTGCCTATGGAGATAAATAAGTAGGCATTATGCATGCAGGCAAAGTGTCATTTGAATATGAGTTTAAAAAACCTAAAAAGTACCAGCCATACAAGCACAATCACTTATTTTTCTCCATTAAGCAATGATGTCCAAAAGATTAAGACCCAAAAAAAAAAAAATTTAACCCCCCCTCCCCACACACACACACCTCACAGTCTTCATTCTCATTGGAACAAAATTACTCATATGCTGACTCACCCTCTACCACTTCCTCTCACTACATTCTCTTCATACTTCTAAGTTTGGCTGGTCCAAGTTCCCAGGGTCTCTAGCTCATTCAGCAGCGATTCCAGGAAGGCTAGCCTTTACAGACTCACTGGGTGGGACGTGTTTTGAACATTCTTTGCAAAGATTCAACTGCTCGACTCCTCTGTCTTGTTCAGCCTTTCGGGGATCACCTTCAAGGAAAAATAAAAGAGAGAGGGAAAGGATCTTAAGGCTAAAATAAACATCCGAGGGTACATCGAGCTTCAAATCAGAAAACTGTGGCGTGTTCCTTTAGCAAAACCAGTTGCAGTAACACAAAATCGGGCTTGGGAAGTTAAGGATAAGTGATTTTTCGATTCCATTTGAAGGGTTTGATTTGCCTGTGTGGCTCTGCAGAGTTTGAAGATTGCACAACCCTTCGGATAGAAAATTTCCTAGAGGAAGCAACTTGTCTTTTTCAATTGGAACATTCTTATGATGGATTTCTGGCACGCATATCAACTTAAAGTTTTCATTTTTAATAAACGACCCTCTATTTCAGGAGATCTATCCTTCGTGCTCAATCAGTGGCGTCAATGTGAACTAAATGAGGCCCCGAAGACTCTTTATTAAAAATTCTCTGCTAATGAAGAGTGACACCCCACTTCTCCTGCAGTTATCTGATCTGAAAATAGAAGGTTCTCTTGAATAAGGAATAATTTCCACTTTTCAAATGGCTGGCTAATTTAGGAATGGAAGAGCGAAGAAGAGAGATTCATCTTTTCTCGGTAGACTATCTAGAAAACAGGAGGCATTTCTGTGAGTGAGCTTGGGCTGATTCATTGTTTCTAGAGGGTGAGTCACACGGGCTCATTGATGAAAATCTGTGACCTTCACCTTGTCTGGGTGAAGCACTAAAAATTGTCTGGGTTGGATAATGGAAAGCTCTAAAGTTTAAAGTAGAGGGGGAAGTGACGTTTTACCAGACGATTGGATGCAAAGGGGCATCTGTGTTCCCAAGGGTTCACTTGGTTTATCGGTAAGGGGCAGAATGCTGGCCAAGAGATCAGGAGATCTGTCTCTATTCCTCCCTGTAGAACACAGACCATCAACATTGCCAACTTGGTCAGGACATTAGCCCATCGAGCCTGGGGTTCTAATAATAATAATAACGTTGGTATTTGTTAAGCGCTTACTATGTGCAGAGCACTGTTCTAAGCGCTGGGGTAGATACGGGGTAATCAGGTTGTCCCATGTGCGGCTCACAGTTAATCCCCATTATACAGATGAGGTAACTGAGGCACAGAGAAGTTGAGTGACTTGCCCACGGTCACACAGCTGACAAGTGCCAGAGCCGGGATTCGAACTCATGACCTCTGACTCTCAAGCCCGTGCTCTTTCCACTGAGCTCGCTGCTTCTCATTCCAACAGGGGCAATGGAGGACAGTTGAAGGGCCAGTGTGGGGTGAAAACTGATGAGAAACAGAAACCTGGGGCATTTCACGTGGCGAAGAAACCTGAAGGTAGCCGGTTAGTTGGGCGGTGAACGTGACAGTGGCTACCCAAGAAGGTTAATAATTAATGATAATAATTATGGTATTTGTTAAGCACTACGGGCCGCGCTAGGACTCGGGTTGGGCACAGTCCCTGTCCCACGAGGGCTCACGGCCTCGATCCCCGTTTTCCAGAATGAGGTCACTGAGGCGCCGGGAAATGAAGGACTTGCCCAAGGTCACACAGCAGAGAAGCGGCGGAGCCGGGATTAGGTTCCATGACCTTATGACTCCCAGGGCCGTGCTCTAACCATTAGGTCATGCTGCTTCCTGAGCAGCTGTCTGCTGATCCAAGGTGCTATGATACAGTAAAGGCACTATGCTGCGGTCACTTTGGGCTTGAAGGGATTTATTGAGTGTACTTGGCAATGACCTGTACCTCTCCCCACCTACTCATTCGGAGCACTCTGGGGACATAACCTCAGGGACAAGAGAATGACAGACTGCACAGACATCTAACCCTACGATCGATTCCTTGTGTAGATTCTTCGCCCCAAAATCTTCAGGCCTGGACCAAGGCTCATCGGTCATCATTACTGCCCCCATTTATGCCCCCGGAGAGCGTGGCCTAGTGGAAAGAACACGGGCCTGGGAGTCAGAAGACGTGGGTTCTAATCCTGGCTCTGCCACCTGTCTGCTGTGTGAACTGGGGCGAGTCACTTCACTTCTCTGGGCCTCAATTCCCTCATGTGTAAAATGGGGATTAAGACTGTGAGCCCCATGTGGGACCGGGATTGTGTCTAACCTGATTGGCTTGTATCTCTCCCAGCACTTCATTTTGGGAAGAAAATGTGTCTGTTTATTGTTATAATGTACTCCCTCAAGTGCTTACTACAATGCTCTGCATACAGTAAGCGCTCAATCAATTCAACTGAATGAACAGTGCTTGGTACATGGTGCTTTCAAAGTACCACAATTATTATTTTTCTTATTACTAATAGTAAGGATAATAATATTTCTCCCAGTTTCAGTGGGGGATCTTGCCAGCGGGACAGACCCAGGAAAAGTATAGAGAGAGTCTCAGGAGTGGTGATGGGTAGCAGTGAACCATCCCCACTCTCTTTCCCATTGCTGCTGTGGCCAGCGGTGTGCATCGTGAGATGGCTGGCTGCAAATATGAGTACAACAGGCGTGTGTGAGGTAAAATATAATAATAATAATTATGGTCTTTGTTAAGCGCTTATTATGAGCCAGTCACTGTGCTAAGCGCGGGGGTGGATACAAGTAAAACGGGTTGGACACAGTCTCTATCCCCATTTTACAGATGAGGTAACTGAAGCACAGAGAAGTGAAGTGACTTGTCATGGTTTCACAGCAGACAAGTGGCGGAGCAGGGATTAGAACCCATGACCTTCTGACTCCCAGGCCCCTGCGCTATCAACTACACCAGGCTGCTTCTCTAATCATATCTCTAGTCATAAAATATCTCTGGGCAGCCTCCTCAAAACCAATCAGTCAGTCAATCAAGGGACAGTATTTTTTAAGTGCTTACTGTGTGCAGAGCACTGTACTAGGCACTTGGGAGAGGATGATACAATAGAGTCTGGTAGTCACAAAAACAGCCCTCAAGGAAAAGCAGTGTAGGTCTAGTGGAAAGAGCAGAGGCCTGGGAGTCAGAGGACATGGGTTCTAATCCCAGTTCCACCATTTGTCTGCTGTGTCACCTTGGGCAAGTCACTCTGCCTCAGTTACTTCCTCTGTAAAATGGGGATTAAGAGAGTGAGCCCCATGCTGGACAGGGACTGTGCCCAACCCCGATTATCTAGTTTTTATCCCAGTCCATAGTACAGTGCCTGGCATATAGTCAGGGCTCAACAAATGCCATTTTAAAAAAAAGGAGCTTACAATCTAGTAGAGGACCTTACAATCTGACACTGATATGCCTTTGTCTAGTTTTTACACTGGGCTTGAGTGTGGCACTTCCTTTCAATGATTTAAAAAAATGAACCACTGGGGTCTTGGTCATTTATGACGTAGGAGGAAATCTCCAATCAAGAATAAGAGAAGTGCTTCAGGTCTGAAACTTCAGGGCCAAGAATTAATTAGAGTGAAAGTGTCTCGCTCAGCACCACTTGTACTTCCTTGTGCCTGGAAAAGCGAAAGGGGTTTCAATGATTCTCTAGAATGCTCTAGAATTTGTATGGCCGTGTAGCTTCCTTGGGCCAGAGAGACACAGTGACCACCCTATTTGTCAAATGAAAATGTACATATCCGTAATTTATTTATTTATTCATCGTAATGTCTGTCTCCCCCTCTAGTCTATAAGCTCCTTGTGGGCAGGGAATGTCTCTGTTTATTGTTCTACTGCACTCTTCCAAGTGCTCAGTACGGTGCTTTGCAAAACAGTAAGCGCTCAAGAAATATGATTGAATGAATGCATGAGAATGAAAAGAAGGCTGGAAAATCGAGTACTCTGCCGGTTTCCAGCTAGGTCAAAACAATCGACCTGCACTTGGATGACCTCTCGCTCATGCCCTTCCCCGTGACTAGAACTTCCTCTCCCTTCAAATCTGCTACAACAAAGCTCTTCTTCAGGAAGCTTTCCCTGATTTTCCTACTTCCCACATCATATCCTCCCAGTTACCACCTTGGCACTTCTGGGTCACCTCCTCTAAATCTTTCCATCTACAAACAACCAGAGCACTAGGATACATATCGATTTACAAACTGTTCTATTTAAGCAGTTATCGATGTCAGTGTTACGTATTGAACTTTCCTGAGTGCAGAGCACTGTACTGAAGGTTTGGGAGAGTATACTACAACAGAGTTGGCAGAATCGTTCTTTGCTCACAAGGAGATTGCACCGTTTTCTTCCAATTTGTCATTCATTTTTTGCTGGTATCCCCTGTTAGACTGGAAGGTTCTTGAGGGCAAAAGATAGCGTCTTGTAATTTTGTTGCGCTTTCCCAAGCACTCAGCATCACCGTCCATCCAGGACCTAGGTCAGGCAGGTTCTGGATTTAGGAATCTCTTTCCTGATCTGCAGGCACATTAAGCTTGTGGGTTCATTTATTCATTCATTCATTCATTCATCCATTGTATGGTTTGAGCACTTACTGTGTGCAAAGCACTGTACTAAGCTCTTCAAAAGTACAATACAACAATAAACATTGGCGTTCCCTGCCCACAACGAGCTTACGGTCTACAGCCGGGGAGGCAGACAATAGCAACGAATAAAATTACAGATCTGTACATGAATGCTGTGGGATTATTGAGAGCTTACTGTGCGCGAAGACCTGTACTAAGCACTTGAGAAGCAGCGTGGCTCAGTGGAAAGAGCACGGGCTTTGGAGTCAGAGGTCATGGGTTCGAATCCCGGCTCGGCCACTTGTCAGCTGTGTGACTTTGGGCAAGTCGCTTAACTTCTCGGTGCCTCAGTGACCTCATCTGTAAAATGGGGATTAAGACTGTGAGTCCCACGTGGGACAACCTGATTCCCCTGTGTCTACCCCAGTGCTTAGAACAGTGCTCGGCACATAGTAAGCGCTTGACAAATACCAACATTATTATTATTATTATTATCACTTGGCTCTTTTGTTCATGAAATCTGGTCACCTCTGAGTTAGATTTTGATGTTGATTTGCCTTGACCGGCTCCAAATGTGTCCTCACAACCATGTCTTCTGCCATTACATCACAAACTATCTAGACAGACTGTACGCTTACTGTAGACAGGGAACATATCTATCAACTCTGTTAAACTGGCCTCTCCCAAGCAACTAGTACAGAGCTCTAGCACACAGTAAGCGCTGTGCTCGGTGAATAAGATTGATTCGTGGATTGATAGAGGCACAATGTTTCCAAATTCCCTCCTAATGTTCAATCCAAAGCGCATCACCTTTGGCTTGTAGGGAAGGCCTATTTGTTCCCAAACTGAGCATTTCATTAATGCTGTTAGCTGGGTGAGAAGGAATCTATCAGGCCAAATAAATTGTCAGTGACTCCTACCCACACTGTCCTGTCACGCCACTGCTATATTTGTTGGCAGTGAGCACCTGAAGTCTAAAAGAAGACAATATTATTGAAGAGGGTTCTATTTTTAAACTTTCATGAAAATGATCCGCTTAGTTTCAGCTGCTTAATTTCTTGCTCTCTTACAATGAATATTAATGATGCTGGTTTCGATTTAAACAGCAAAATAGAATATACGTACGACTGCCATTTATATATTATATATAATATATTTGTAAAAGAGAAAGAGAGTGAGATTTGGGCCTTTGCCATCATAAATCAATCAGTCAATGGTATTTATTGAGCACTTACTATGTGCAGAGCACTGTTCTAAGCACTTGGGAGACGACAGGAGAAATTAGCACACACATTCCCTGCCCATAATGAGTTTTGTCTTGTCTTGTCTTACGTTGTCGGGTTATCTCCGACTCATAGCGACTCCATGGATACATCTCTCCCGTCGTTGGGCAGGGATTGTCTTTATCTGTTACCGAATTGTACATTCCAAGCACTTAGTACACTACTCTGCATATAGTAAGCGCTCAATAAATACGATTGAATGAATGAACAAATGCCATCATTATTATTATTATACAAAACCATCAGGACCCATGTGGGGCAGGAGGGAGACCAGATATTGATTCCCTTTTTTACAGATGAGGAACCTGAAGCAGAGAGAGACACATCTCTCCCAGAACACCCCACCTCCATCTGTACTCGTTCTGGTAGTGGATCCATAGAGTTTTCTTGGTAAAAATATAAAAGCGGTTTACCACTGACTTTCTCCGTGCAGTAAACTGAGTCCCCCACCCTTGACTCTCTCCCTTGCCTCTGCTGCCCGGCATAGGTAAGTATTGACTTTTAGCAGGTGGCCTTCCTCTCGCTAGCCACCGGCCAAGCTAGGAATGGAATGGACAGGCCTCTGCTTGGCTCTCCCTCCCGTTGTCGAGACTGGTAGAGGACTGGAAACTCTCCAGGTGTGACCCTGAGAGGGGTATAATGAGCTTACAGACTAGCAAAGTCCCAAATCGTGAAGTATTGCCACCCAAGCAACTATGTTACTATCATTAACATCACAGGGAGATGACAACAGCAAGTGTTACCTGCATTCTACAGTTAGAGAAATTACACCAAAGTTTGAGGGGACCTGTTTGGGGCCACACAGTTATTTACCGCACAGCGACAGCCAGAGTGGTCCGCCAGACTTAAGCAGGACCAAAACAAGACTTCCCATTTCACCGACTAGGCCTCTTAAGCCTGCTGCTTTTGTTTTTCCGGCAACTTCCGGTACCGAGAAGGGCCCGGTATTAGAAAACTTGTGGAATGGCAGTGGAAAAGCCCCATTGATTCTGGGAGAATTGCCAAGTTCCCTTTTTTTCTGACACTGCGGAGAAAAACCTGAAATGTCATCTTGAGCCTACAGTTTACTGAGCAGCCCCGGTTTGACATTGTGGATTGTTGCCAAGGAGGAACAAGACACAGTCACTGTCCTTTTAGAATTTCTTCTCTAAGTGCTTTTGGCTGATCAAATCCGGTACTAGCCAAGTGTTAAGGGGTAAGTTTTAGGAAGGAGGAGGAGCCAAAAACATCTGAAGTAAGAATGTCTCAGGGAGGGGGACTTCAGTTCATTATTAAGATTGCCAGTGGGCCAGGGGTGGAGTAACAGAAAGAAGAGAATGACAAGAAACCAGGTAGGGGAGTTAATTCATTGAGTGCTTGCCTCTCAAATGCAGCACTTGGGAGAGGGCAATAAATTAAATCTAGTGAAGTCTTACATGCCCTCTTACTTTCCCTCTTTTTTCTCTTCTCTTTTTTGTCCTTCTGTTATTACTAGCCTTCTTTTTAACCTACATGATAGCCCCACCCTTGTTTTAATGTTGCAAAAATTAGGCAAATAAGTAGGGCAATTATAACTGATAAGACAAGTTTATATTGTAATAGAAAAGGCTACTAATGAAGAACAAAAATTAATTGGTAAAGAACACCATATCATCATCATCATCATCATCAATAGTATTTATGGAGGGCTTACCATGCGTAGAGCATTGAACTAAGCACTTGAGAGAGTACCACACAACAGAGTTGGTAGACACGTTAGCCTGCCTGCAATAATAATTATGCTATTTGTTAGGTGCTTACTATGTGCCAGGCACTATACTAAGCGCCGGAGTGGATACAAGCAAGTCGGGTAGGACTCAGTTCCTGTCCCACATGGGGCTCACAGTCTCAATCCCCATTTTATAGGTGAGGTAACTGAGGCCCAGAGAAGTGAAGCCACTTGCCCAAGGTCACAGAGCAGACAAGTGGTAGAGCAGGTATTAGATAGAACCCATGACCTCCTGACTCCCAGGTCCGTGCTCCATCTACTATGCCACGTATGAGCTTACAGTCTAGAGGGGAAGATGTTTGAAAACCCATTTGTGGCCTAGTGGAAAGTACATGCACCTGGGAGTCAGAGGACCTGGGTTCTAATCCTGACTCTGCCCCTTGCCTGCTATCTGACCTTGGCCAAATCATTTAACCTCTCTGTGCTTCAGTTTCCTCCTCTGTAAAAAAAGGGATTCAATACCTGGTCTTTCTCCTGCCCCACATGGGTCCTGATGGTTTTGTATAAAAATAATAATGATGGCATTTGTTCAATCATTCAGTCGTATTTTTTGAGCGCGTACTATGTGCAGAGCACTGTACTAAGCGCTTGGAATGTACAATTTAGCAACAGATAGAGACAATCCCTGCCCAACAACGGGCTCACAGTTCAAATGTGCCAAACACTGTTCTAAGCGCCGGAGTAGATCCGAGGTAATCAGGTTGTCCCACGTGGGGCTCACAGTCTTAATCCCCATTTTACAGATGAGGAAACTGAGGCACAGAGAAGTTAAGCTATTTGCCCAAAGTCACAAAGCCGACAAGTGGCAGAGTCGGAATTAGAACACATGATCTCTGACTCCCAAGTCCACGGTCTTTCCATTAAGCCATGCTGCTTTTCTATCTACTCCAGCACGTAGTACAGTGCTTGGCATATAGTAAGCACCTAACAAATACCAAAATTACAATAACAATTCTTTCTAAACTGCCAATGTGATTTACCAATCACGAATATGAATTTAGCATTTTAGTCATGTGGTCATCCATTTATTTTTTTTAAATGGATTTGATGATCATTAGCCATACTGACACAGACGAATTTAAACGTTTCCCTCCGTTCAAGTTCCTCCTCAAATACGCTCAAATACAGGTGCTCCTTATAATCCAAGAGAGATGTGATTCTGAAGTAATGCTCCTCATCCACCAGCTTCCTTTCAACGAATTCCGACGCGGCTATCTGTTTCGACTTTTCCTGTTTCGGGTTCCATTCGGGGAGAATTCCTACATTTGCATTCGTTTCGACGTTTCCTATTTTGGGTTCCATGTGGGGGGAGAAAATAGAGTCCACATGTTGGCTCCCAGTTAGGTCCAGCCAAACATATTCTCAAACCAAATTATCAGGCCCTGTTCCAAGACACTGCCAAGTAGTTTCATCATCAAGGAATCTGGGAAGGAACCGGACATTTAGCTTTGGAATTTCTTCAAGTTTGGTCAGGTTGAGCTGCCTAGATCGGATAAAGTGGGGCAAAGATGTGATGCTGTAGATTTCCTTAGAATCATCACCACGCACGTTTCAGAAGGGGCTTCAGTGGGGGGTTCATTCATTCATTCAATCAATCGTATTTATTGAGCACTAGCTGTGTGCGAAGCACTGTACTAAGCACTTGGGAGAGTCCATGAAATTAATAAACAGACACATTCCCTCTCCACAAGGCATTAACCAAATGCATCTAATCTTATCTTATGCATACCAGATCTATGCATACAAAATCTAATGCATAGGAGATTTCAGAGAAGCAGAAAACAAGACTAGGGCACATTTGAGGGTGAAGATATCTCATTTGGAGCAGTGGTCTGCAGCTATGGTTTGGGAGCCATATTAAAACCATATTCATTCAATAGTATTTATGGAGCACTTACTATGTGCAGAGCACTGTACTAAGCGCTTGAAATGTACAATTCGGCAACAGATAGAGACAATCCCTGCCCATTGACGGGCTTCAGTCTAATCGGGGGATCTCCTCCAAGAGGCCTTCCCCAAATAAACCCTCATTTCCTCTTCTCTCCCTCCCTTCTCCATCACCCTGGCACTTGGACTTGCACCCTTTATTCATCCCTCCCTCAGCCCCATAGGGCTTATGTACATAAACGTATTTTTTTGTTGTTTATTCTAATGTCTGCTTCTGCCCAATAGACTATAAGCCTGTTATGGGCAGGGAAGGTGTCTACCAATTTTGTATACTGTACTCTCCCAGTTGCTTAGTACTCTGTACATAATAAACACTCGGTTGATGTGACCGATCAATCGTTTGATTGATCTGGCTCTTCTGGGAACCAGTTGTGGACATTGATCTGGGGAAAGAGGGAGTGTGATGGATTTAAGATGACGCCCACACCGGCGACATAAAGGGGGTTAGGAAGAGGTGGGAGGAGAATGACACAATCGCCCAATGCACGGTGCTGACGCATCACCCCTACAACCTTTCTAAAACCAATCAATCGCATTTATTGAGTGCTTACTATGTGCAGAGCTCGGTACTAAGCGCTTTGGGGAGTCCAATATAGCAAGTCACAGCATTTGGCAGGGGATGACAGGACTCCACCCAGCTCGAGGCTACTGGGAGCAGGTGAGGGAGGGTAGGGAGGAGTCAGCAACAAGCAGCCCACCCTGGGCCCTCATCCATTCATTCGTTCGCTCAATCGTATTTATCGAACGCTTACTGTGGGCAGAGCACTGTACTAATCGCTTGGGACAGTCCAAAACAACAACAGACAGACACATCCTCTGCCCACGACGAGCTTACAGTCTAAAGGAGGGAAGGCAGACACCAGTACAAATAAATAAACGACAGATATGGACATAAATGCTGTCGGACTGGGAAGGGGGGAAGAGCAAAGGGAGTAAACCTGGGCGACGCAGAAGGGAGTGGGAGATGAGGAACGAGGGGGTTTAGTCTGGGAAGGTTTCTTGGAGGTGATATGCCTTCGATAAGGCTTTGAAGGGGGAGAGAGGAATTGTCTGTTGGATTTGACACCTCAGAGCACCTTGGTGGGGGGCATAGGAGACAGGCAGGTGATCTCAGGGGCTACACACAGGCAGCTTAAAACACTCACCCCAAATTGCCTCTAGGTCCCTCAAGATGGTAAACTCCTTGTGGGAATGTTATGGGCAGGGAATGTGTTTATTGTTTTATTGGACTCTCCCAAGCACTTAGTACAGGGCTCTGCACTCAGCGTTCAATAAATACGACTGACTGACAGCCTGACTGACTGCCTAATGAGGAACAGGGACTATATTTGGCTTGAATAACTCATATCTACCCCAGCGCTCAGTACAGTCCTTGGCACATAGTAAGCACTTATCAAATACCATTATAATTAAAATCGACTGCTTCGCAATGAATTACGCTACACTGATGTAGTAGAAGTAGGGTGACCCAGTGGAAAACCCACAGGCTAGGGAGTCAGAGGACCTGGGTTCCAATCCTGACTCTGCTACTTGCCCGCTGTGTTTCCTTGAACGAACCTGTGCCTCAGTTTCCTCAACTGCAAACTGCGGATTCAATACCTGTTCTTCTTCCTACTTAGACTGTGAGCCTCATGTGGGACAGGGACTGTTTCTGCCCAGACTATCTTGTACCTACCACAGTGCTTGATGCGTAGTAAGTCCTTAACAAATACCATAACCATAATTACAATTAACGTGTGCTTAAATTGTGCGATTGGCTCTTTGTGCACCACCTGGTCAAAGGTTTCATTTTGCTTGGCTTCTCTGCAGAAAAAAGGTGGCCAAGTGATTACTATGTACCAGGTACTCTGCTAAGCGCTGGGGAAGAAACGAGAAAATCAGGTCAGACACAGTCCCTGTTCTATATAAGGTTCACAGTCTAAAAGGGAGGGAAAAAAGGTAGTAAATTCCCATTCTACAGATGAGCTAACTGGGGCAGAGAGAAGTGAAGTGCCTTGCCCAAGGTCACACAGCAGCCAAGTGGCAAAGCTGGGATTAGAACCCAAGTCCTTCCTGACTTCCAGGCCGGTACTCTGACGACTAGACCATGCTGCTTCTTTTTTTGAAGCTCATGTTGTCGTAGAAAACTCTCTGTTCTGGAGATAAGATTCTGTTTTAATAATAATGTGACGGTAGAACTAGCCAGAGGAGAATGACAATGAAGCTGTAGGAGATCTTGTAATTCGAGCTGGCGGCGGATACCTTGCAGAGGTTCTGTTTTTCAAAAAATGAACGAAAACAGAAACACTGTATTAAATTTGTCTTTCTTCCTCCTTCGCAGAGTTACAATTTGCCAAGATAACCTCTACTGCTGTTAAATAAACATATAAAACTGCAATATCTTGGCCTACTAAATAAAAGTAAACATTTATGAGTGAAGAAGAGTATTTTTGCACAAACTTACACAGGATTAAATACACAATATCTTGTTCCAATGAAAGATCATGCCAAATGCCAAAGATAGTCACTGCCAAATCTTTTCCCAAGTTAGTGAATGAATCATCCTAGGGGAAGATGATCTTTCAAAGCGATTTGCAAGTAATTGCTGGCCAAATAACTGTTTGAATCAACCTTTCCCCTTCAATTTTCTCCAGGAGGATGACTTCTTTATGACTGCATGCTTAATAAAACACTTGAACATCTTAATTAACTTTGATATTTGGTATGTGTAGAGCACAATACCAAGTACTAGGGGAGAGACAATATAATCAGATCGACAAGGTCCCTGTCCCAAATGGGGCTCACCGTCTAAGTTTGGAGGGAGTACGGGTATTGAATTCTCACGTGACAGATGAAGAAACTGAGGCACCTAGAAGTCACTGGCCCGAAGTCACGCAGCTGGCAAGTGGCTGGGATTAGAACCCAGGTCTCTTGACTCCCAGACCCGTGCTCTTTCCACTAGGCCACGCCATTCTCCTAAGGGTGTGAGGAAAGTGGATACGGAGCTTGCCTATTGATGGGCAGAAATATCATTCCGATGATGGTGCTGTTCTAGTAGGAATGCTAATATTGGGAATGTGGAATGTTTCTTTGCTGCTCTTGACCGCTTGTTGGTCTGGCTTTACATCCCCCCCGCCCCCCATCTCCAAATAGCTTACACATCTAAACGATTAAACAAATGGAGATGTATTTCCCTCCCCCAACTTCACAAAGCCTCTCTTGTTTTTACTGATGCAAGGTGTCAGAGAGGAGCAAGGTGTCAGGAGGCAGCTGGCCCCTTCCTTTTTTAAAGGAAGTGCACTTATTAAGTGCACAAGAAGCAGCATGGTGTAGCGGATTGAGCACGTGCCTGGTTGTGAGCAGGTCATGGGTTCTACTCGTGGCTCTGCCACCTGTCTACCCTGTGATGTCGGGAAAGTCACTTCACTTCTCTGGGCCTCAGTTATCTCAACTGGAAAACGGAGATTGAGACTGTGAGCTCCACTTGAGACAGGAACCATGTCCAACCCGATTTGCTTGTATCTGCCCAAGTGCTTAATATAGTGCCTGACATATATTAAAGCTCTTAACAAATACCTTAATTATTAGTAGTAGTATTACAAAGTGGAAGGAAATACATCTCCTCCAAGAGGCCTTCCCTGACAAATCCCTCCTCTCCTCTTCTCCCACTCCCTTCTGTGCCATTCTTACTTGCTCCGTCATTCAACCTCCTTTCCATCCCCACAGCACATATGCATATATGGGTATATATCTGTACTTTATCTATCAATTTGCTCATTTATTTATTTATATTACTGTCAGTCTTCCCCTCTAGACTGTGAACTTATTGTGGGCAGGAATGTGTCTACTGTTATATTGCTCTCTTCGGCATGGCTTAGTGGACAGAGCACGGGTCTGACGGTCCGAAGGTCATGGGTTCTAATCCCCGCTTTGCCACTTGTCCACTGTGTGGCTTTGGGCAAGTCACTTCACTTCTCTGGACTTCACTACCCCTTCTGTAAAATGGGGACACAGGGACTGTGTCCAACCGGATTTGCTTGTATCCACCCCAGCCCTTAGTAGAGTGCTGGGCCCGTAGTAAGCACTTAACAAATACCACAGCTATTATTATTATATTGTCCTCTCCCAAGTTCTTAGTACAGCACTTTGCTCAGAGTAAGCGCTTAATAAATAGGATTGAACAAATAAATGAAAAGAAAGGAGTGGGGAAGAGGAATTCTAGAATTGGGACAAGAGGAAGAAAAGAGAGTGGACAGTGGAAGAAACAGAGGTGGAGCTGGAAGATTCCCAGTGTTCCACATTGCAGGGAGCCAGGAGCCAGCCTGTCTGCCCTTTGATCTTCATACCCTCCTCCTCCATCCCCCCAACTCCCTCCCAAGGGCCTGCTCCCCTTTGATCTTCACATATCTTCCCCTCAGGGAGAGCCCTTCCCTCAGTTTGGGTCAGATCTCCCTCTCATTCCCCTGAAATTCATTCACTGAGGGGAGAGGTTGCCCCCTCAGACAGGAAAAGATCTTGGGGTGGGCTTCTGGTCAGGGCAGACAACAGTAGTCCCCCCCACTAAGCAGAAGGGTGAAGATTGGGGGTCCCCAAAGGACGTCCAAGGTTGGGGGAGTGAAGCAAACCATCCCTCAGAGGCTGGAGTCTGCAATGTGCCCCCTTTAGATGGTATTTGTTAAGCGCTTACTACCTGCCAAGCACTGTTCTAAGCGCTGGGGTAGATACAAGGTAATCAGCTTGTCCCACGTGGGGCTCACGGTCTTAATCCCCATTTGACGGATGAAGAAACTGAGGCACAGAGGAAGTGAAGTGACTTGCCCAAGGTCACACAGCTAAGCGGCGGAGTCAGAATTAGAACCCACGTCCTCTGACTCCCAAGTCCCTGCTCTTGCCACTAGGCCAGGCTGCTTCTCTTTGAGGCATGTGCTTTAGAAATCAGCAGCAGAGGGTGGAAAGAACAGGAGCCTTGGGATCTGGGTTCTGATCCCTTTCCTGCTGTGTGGTCTTGGGCAATCACCCCCTCCTCTCCCCCCCTTGCAGCCCCACAGCACTTCTGTATCTATCTGTAATTTGATTTATTTGGGTTGATGTCCGTCTCCCCGGCTCTAGGCTCTAGACTGTCAGCTCATTGTGGGCAGGGAATGTGTCCGTTAATTGTTGTATTGTACTCTTTCAAACACTTAGTAGCATGTTCTGCATACAGTGGGTGCTCAATAAATATGACTGAATCAATGAGCTTCTCCATGCCCCAGTTTCCTCCTCTATAAAATAAACTGTAAGCTACCCCTTTAGACTGTAAGCTCATTGTGGGCATAAATGTGCCTTTTCTGTTGTTACGTTGTACTCTCCCGAGCGCTTAGTACAGTACTCTGCACACAATAAGCACTCAATGAATACGACTGACTGAATGACTAAAACAGGGCTCATTATCCCTCATCCCTCCTATTTAGACTGAGGACCCCTTATGGACCCCAAGTCCAAACTGATTATTATCATTATTGTTAGTAGTACTAGTAATACATTTGTTAAGCTCCTTCTATGTGTCAAGCACTGTAATTAAACGCTGGGGTAAATACAGTGACGGCAAAAAGTCCTTAAAAAAACCATAATTATTATTATTGCAGAAACCATCTTGGCCGCATGATCTCCCACCAGAACTGGATGTTTGACCACTGAAGGAATGCATCTGCTATATTCATTCATTCAGTAGTCTTTATTGAGCGCTTACAATGTGCAGAGCACTGTAGAAATAAGGGAGGCAGAGTGTCCCCTCCCCGTCACCTCCATCCCACCCCCACTCACAAAATGGAAGCCGTGCTCATCGTAGGCAAAGAACGTGTCTGCTTATCGTTGTATTGTACTCTCCCAAGCGCTTAGTACGGTGCTTTGCACACAGTAAGTGCTCAACAGATGAGATTGAATGAATGAACGGAAACAGAGAACGGGGAAGAAGACAGAAAAGGAACCCTGAAGAGTTGGTAGACACACTTCCTGCCCACAACGAGCTTACAGTCTAACAGGTGGGACTGGTATATATTAATGTCCGTTTATAAGTAAATAAATGCTGTGGGGCTGAGAGTAGGGTGAATTCCAAATACCGAAAGCCTGAGAGAAAAAAATGAAGCTGAAATGGAGAGAATGCAGGTTAAAATATTTCCCCAATTCAGGTTAAAATCCTTTCAAGAATTGTAAACTCCTTGAAGACAGGGACCTTGTCTACTTTATGGAAGTGCTTAGGTACAGTGAAAGCACAGGGAAAGTGCTCAATAATTACCACAGACCGATTGTACTATTAATCAGTATGGCACAATGCCTAAGAATGCAATAGACCAGGGCCAAGAAGGAGGAGGATTGCCCTGAGTCACCAGTTTTTTGTTAGTGGTGGTGGTGTTTTTTTAATGGTATTTGTTAAGTGCTTACTATGTGCCAGGCACTGTACAAAGCACTGGGGTAGATACAAGCTAATCAGGTTAGACGCAGTCCCTGTCCCACCTGGGGCTCACAGTCTTAATCCCCACTTTACAGATGAGGTACAGATGAGGCACAGAGAACCCGAGTGACTTGCCCAGGGTCACGCAGCAGACACGTGGCAAAGCTGGGATTAGAACCTAACTCAACAGGTCCAAGACACAGCTCCTTATCTTCCCTCCCAAACCTCTCCGGAATTTTTCCGTATGTGGATGGCACAACCATCCTTCCCGTCTCACAAGCCCGTAACCTTGGTGTCATCCTTGACTCCGCTCTCTCATTCATCCCACACATCCAATCCGTCACCGAAGCCTGCCGGTCTCACCTTCACAACATCCCCAAGATCCACCCTTTCCCCTCCAACCAAACCACTTGCCACATTAATACAATCCCTCATCCTGTCCCGATTGGATTATTCCATCAGCCTCCTTTCTGACCTCTGAACCTCCTGCATCTCCCCACTTCAGTCCATACTTCACTCTGCTGCCCTGGATTCTCTTTCTGCAGAAACTTTCAGGGCACGTCACTCCCTTCCTCAAAAACCTCCAGTGGAGATTTTTGAGGAACAAAAACTCCTCGCCAATGGCTTCAAAGCTATCACCTTGTCACTTTTTACCTCACCTCCCTTCTCTCCTCCTACAGCCCAGCCTGCACTCTCCGCTCCTCTGCCGCTGACCTCACTGTACCTCGTTCTCGCCTGTCTCGCCATCGACACCTGGCCCACGTCCTACCTCTGGTCTGGAACGTTCTCCCTCCTCAAATCCGCCAAACAATCACTCTTCCCTCCTTCAAAGCCCTAATGAAGGCTCACTTCCTCCAAGAGGCCTTCCCAGACTAAGCCCCCCCTACTCCTCAGCTCCCTCGCCTTCCGCGTCATCTTGACTCGCTCCCTTTGCTCTTCCCCTGCCTCTCCGCCACACAGCACATATGTATATATCTATAATTCTACTTATTTTTAATGATGCCTGCTTACTTGTTTTGATGCGTATATATCTATAATTCTATTTATGTATATTGATGCTTGTTTACTTGTTTTGATATCAGTCTCCTTCCTTCTAGACTGTAAACCTGGTGTGGGCAGGGGTTGTCTCTCTTTATTACTGAATTGTACTTTCCAAGAGCTTAGTACAGTGTTCTGCACACAGTAAGCACTCGATAAATACGATCGAATGAATGAACGAACCCAGGTCCTCTGACTCCCAGGCCCGTGTTCCTTCCACTAGGCCAAGCTGCTTCTCAAGTAGATCCTTTCTACTTTATTGTAGCCTACTTAGAACTGTGCTCTGCACAGAGAAAATGTTCAATAAATACCAAGGATTGACTGTACTACTAAGTACAGTATTTCCCTCTGCTTTCCCCATTTCCCCATTTCCCATTTCCTCATTTCCCTCTGCTCCTCCCCCTCTCCCTTCCCATCCCCTCAGCACTGTACTCATCGCTCAACTGTATATATTTTCATTACCCTATTTATTTTGTTAATGAAATGTACATCTCCTTGATTCTATTTATTTGCTATTGTTTTAATGAGATGTTCATCCTCTTGATTCTATTTATTGCTATTGTTCTTGTCTGTCCGTCTCCCCCGATTAGACTGTAAGCCCGTCAAAGGGCAGGGACTGTGTCTGTTACCGATTTGTACATTCCAGGCGCTTAGTACAGTGCTCGGCACATAGTAAACACTCAATAAATACTATTTAATGAATACTAAGGAGTATAGTAGAGTTTGAAATGTGTCTACCTCCTCTGTTCTCTTTTACTCTCCCAACCGCTCAGTTTAGTGCTCTTCACACAGTAAGCACTCAATGAATACGATTGATTGATTGTTTCTAAGAATGCGAGAGACAGGAGCTAAGAAGGAGGAGAACTGTCCTGGCTCACTAACGCCAGAAACCAGCCAGAGGTCAAAGGCCACAAGACGGTGGGCCCCAAAGGAGCCATTTGGGGGAGAACCTGGAAGGGTTGAGAGCAGGGAATGTGACTGTTAACTCTGTTGCATTGCATTCTCTAGTATGGAGAAGCACCGTGGCCTAGTGGAAAGAACTCGGGCCTAGAAGTCAGGGGATGAGGGTTCTAATCCCGGCTCTGCCGCTTTCCTGCTGGATGACCTCGGGCAAATCACTTCACTGGGCCTCGGTTTCCTCATATGGAAAAATGGGCTTCAGATCCTTCTGCTTCCTACCTAGACTGTGAACTCCACGTGGGACAGGGACTGTATCCAACTGGCTAACCTTGGAGACACCCCAGTGCTTAGACCAGTGCTTGACACAAAGCCAGCACTTAACAAATGCCATAATTATTATTATTACGCTCCCAAGCACATAGCACAGTGCTCTGCCCTCGTTAGCACTCAAATAATACCGCTGACGATGGGAAGGATAAATATGATGGTCGGATTGTAGGGGTCCTTTCAGAATATATAAAGGAGGTATTAGAGTTTCTTTCTTGAGTGACTAATGTTTCTGCCCTGCAGACAAGCAAAGAAAGCTGTGAACTGCTTAGGGATTGGCACCTTTTTTTTAAAAGATGACAACGAGGATCACTCTGGGAGAGTGGGGATTTAATTGTAGGAGAAGAACTAATCATGACATTTATGGAGCACCTGCTGAGAAAGTATGTCTGGATCATATTCCCTGCTCAAAACCAGCTCAAAAGCAGCAGAGGTGGGCGTAAAAGTGTATCAACTAAGAGGGAGATCACATTAATTGAATGGAGTGATTAGTCTGACCTACCCTGTATACTCAGGGGCTGAGGATGATGTCTAAATAAAGATGGAAATATGAGAAGCGGAGGTTGGTTTGATCCAGTTTAGGCAGTCGGGAAAATAGGGATAGCGTAACCATTTGTGGATTCCTCGACAGCATGGTGCCTTTTATTTTTACCCAAATTGTGCCACTCCAGGAAACCAGGTAGAATTTCTCTCCACTTCCCATCCTTTTTCTGCCCCCCGTCTCCTCTCCTGCTCTTACTTTTTTTTTCCCCCATTTCCCTGAGTTCTGGACCTCCTCACCTGTATCAACAAATCATCCCGACCCCTATCCCTTACCCCTGCCCCAGGCCCCTGAAGTTTTTTAGTTTTTTGTGTTTTGCTTTTACGGTATTTGTTAAGCGCTAGTGAGCAGGGAACACATCTACCAACTCTGCTATAGTGTACTCTCCTAAGCGCTTAGAACAGTGCCCACATTAAGCACTCAGTAGTTACAATCTATTGATTGATGTGTCCTACTGTTCTAAGCACTGGGATCAATCTGATTTTTATGAGATTGGACACAGTCCCTGTCCCACAGTCTAAGTAGGAGGGAAAACAGGTATAGAATCCCCACTTTACAGTTAAGAAACTGAGGTCCAGAGAAGCGACTCGTCCAAGCTCCAACAAGTAACCGGCAGATCCAGGATTAGAACCCAGGTCCGCTGAGTCTCAGTCCCTTGCTCTGCCCACTAGGCCAGACTGCTGCTTCAAGTTCCCTTTTCCAGCAGCCTGGCATAGTGGAGTCAGAAGGTCATGGGTTCTAATCCCAGCTCTGCCACTTGTCTGCTATGGGACCCTGGGCAAGTCATTTAACTTCTCTTTGCCTCAGTTCCCTCATCTGTAAAATGGGGGTGGAGACTGTGAGCTCCACATGGGACAGGGACTGTGACCAAAGCGATTTACTTGTATCCACTCCAGTACTTAGTACAGTGCCTGGCACATAGTAAGCACTTAAATAGCATTATTATTATTAATATATTCTTTGCTTTGTTTCACTGCTCCAGCTGGCCTCTTTTCCACCTCTTGGTCCCTAGTTCTATGACTACTAAAGCAGTGGGAATGAGGTTGGACCTGGGTGTTGAGGAATTTGGGAAGGCATTCTCTTCCATTCAACCAATCGATCGTACTGATTGAGGACTTACTGTGTGCAGAGCACTGTACTAAGCACTTGAGAGAGTACACTATAACAGAATGGCAGACACCCGGGGGGCTGTTGAGCAAGACACAGGCTGCTGCTATAGGATCGGCAGATGGAGAAAGTGGAATTATAACTGAGCTCGTTGTAGGAATGTGTCTACCAACTCTGTTATATTCTGTCCATGTTTCCCCAGTCCTCAAGAACCTCCAGGGGTTGCCCATCCACATCGGCATCAATCAGAAATTCCTTAGCGTCGGCCTGAGAGCACTCAATCACCTTGCCCGCTCCTACTTCACATCCCTGATTTCCTACTACGATCCAGTCCACACACTTCGCTCCTCTAATCCCAACCTACTCACTGCAGCTCGATCTCGTCTATCTCACCCACATCCTGCGTCTGGCCCGGAACACCCTCTCATTTCATATCCAACAGACCATCACTCTCCCCACCTTCAAAGTCTCCCTGAAAGGATATCTTCTCCAAGAGACCTTCCCTGACTAAACCCTCCTTTCCTCTCCTCCCACTCTTTTCTCTTTTACCCTTCCACTTGGATTTGCACACTGATTCCCCTCTCCCTCATCCCCACAGAGGTTATGTATCTATCCCTAATTGATTTATATCGACAGAGATAATTACGGTATTTGTTTAGCACTTACATTGTGCCGAGCACCGTTCTGAGCGCTGGGGGAGATACGAGGTAATCACAGGTTGTCCCACCTGGGGTTCACAGTCTTAATCCCCATTTTACAGATGAGGTAACTGGGGTACAGAGCAGTTAAGCGGCTTGCCCAAGGTCACACAGGGACAAGTGGTGGAACCGGGATTAGAGCCCACATCCTTTGACTCCCAAGCCCGTGCTCTTTCCACTAAGCCACGCTGCTTGTCACTAAACCACGCTGCTTTATGAACATTTATGTCTGCCTCGCCCTCAGACTGTAAGCTCGTTATGGGCAGGGAACGTGACTACGAACTCTACTGTATTGTAGACTCCCAAGCGCTTAGTACAGTGCTCTGCCTTATAAGCGCTCGATAAATAGCACTGATCGATCGATTGAAACTGGGACTGATTCTTCCAAACCTGTTGACCAGACACAGGCCACCACTAAAGCAATGGCAGATGGAGAAAGTGGAATCATAACTGTGAGCTCGTTGTGAGCAGCGATTGTGTCTACTAACTCTGTTAGATTTTATCCATGTTTCCTCTCTCCTCAAGAAGCTCCAGTGGTTGCCTGATAAACACAGTCGACTGATTGTGTTTAATCGATAACTAAATGGATAACTAAAACCGATAACACAATCGATAACTAAAATGTGCAGGGGGACTGAGGGGTCACAGCATATATATAAAATGAGAGAGACTTACTTCTCTAACTTCCGTGGTTAATGGAAATGGGAACCTGGACACCATCTCCGGAATGCCGCAGAGGCTCGGAGAATGGGCGTGGAATCCACAAATAAAAGCGCAAGGGAAGCAGCGCGGCCTAGCAGTAAAAGCCCAGGCCCTGGAGTCTGAAGGACCTGGGTTCTAATCCCAGCTTCGTTCCCAGTCTGCTTTAATAATGTTGGTATTTGTTAAGCGCTTACTATGTGCAGAGCACTGTTCTAAGAGCTGGGATAGATATAGGGTAAGCAGGTTGTCCCATGTGAGGCTCACAGTCAATCCCCATTTTACAGATGAGGTCACTGAGGCACAGAGAAGTGAAGTGACTCGCCCACAGCCACACAGCTGACAAGTGGCAGAGCCGGGAGTCGAACCCATGACCTCTGACTCCGAAGCCCAGGCTCTTTCCACTGAGCCACACTGCTTCACCATGGGCAAGTCACTTCCCATCTCTGCGCCTCAGTTCTCCCGTTCTCCCTTCTGCTTAGTCTGTGAGCCCCACGCGGGACAGGGACTGTGTCCAATTTAATTCACTTTTATCTACTCCAACGCTTAGACCGGTGTTTGACGCGCAGTATGTGTTTAAGCAAATTCTAGTAACAAAATAGATTCTATTAAAACACCAGAAGACCCACAGGTGGAAGAATGGATCCAGAAAGAAGCAACTATTCTCTGGTAAGAGGAATGAGGCTAAAAATAATGCACCAAGCTTCAGGGTCGATCTAATATAAGGAGATTGAACTCAGTCCCTGGCTCACATAGGCCTCTGAGTCTGAGGAGGAGGAAGAAGAGGTAGTTGAATCTCCACTGTGCAAATGAGAAAACTGAGGCACAGAGAAGTTAAGGGACTTGCCCAAGGTCACACACAGCCGTCATGTGGCCGAGCCAGGAGTGAAACCCAGGACTCCTGATTCCCAGACCTGTGCTCTCTCCACTAGGCCATACTGCTTCTCTAGATGCAACGGGAGGGGGATACAATGGGAATTAGGGATATAGTGCTCGATATAACAGCCTGGGGAATTTAGAAGGATTAGGATCATGAATAAATAAATGATATGAAGAAACAGAGAGAGAGGTGTGTGAGAAAATTATTTTCAAAATGGAAGATTTTGGGGGGGTCTAGTTTGTTGACTGGTCTGGTCTTAATAATAATAATAATAATCGTGGTATTTGTTAAGCGCTTACTATTAGAAGCAGCATGGCTCACTGGAAAGAGCCCGGGCTTTGGAGTCAGAGGTCATGGGTTCAAACCCCGGCTCTGCCACTTGTCAGCTGTGTGACTTTGGGCAAGTCACTTAACTTCTCGGTGCCTCAGTTGCCTCATCTGTAAAATGGGGATTAAGACTGTGAGCCCCACATGGGACAACCTGATTCCCCTGTGTCTACCCCAGCGCTTAGAACAGTGCTCGGCACATAGTAAGCGCTTAAAAAATACCAACATTATTATTATTATGTGCCAGACACTGTACTAAGCCCTGGGGTGGATATTAGGAAATTGGGTGAGACACAGTCCCTGTCCCATATGAGGCTTGCAACCTCAATCCCAATTTTACAGATGAGGTAACCGAGTCCCAGAGAAGGGAAGTGACTTGCTCAATGTCTCACGACAATCAAGTGGCAGAGCCGGGATCAGCACCCACGACCTTCTGGCGCCCAGGCCTGTGCTCTATCCACTCTGCCATGTTGCCACTAAAGTGCTGGCAGTGCTGAGACCTGAAGTTGTATCTACCCCAGCGCTTAGCACAGTGCCTGGCCCACAGTAGATGCTTCACAGATACCATTATAAAAAAAAAAGTGAGGCCAGACTGCCTAAAGGGAGGCTCACAAATCCAGCATACATCTGACTTTCTGTCGAGAGATCCAGACAAGATCCAAGTTTTATGGAAAACTATGGAAAACTACCCTGCCCCTGTGGGCCATCAGTGTAGGAAACAACATTATCAGCAGCAGCAAATGACACGGGCCAAGAACAATGGCGTACATTTCCCGGGAGAATTCCAGAGAACATAAAGAAAAAAAGGAAATAAATGAATTCCATATTTTCCATCGAAGCCAGTAAAAATAACACCTTACTGTACTAGCCATCTCTACGGTTGCTTAGGGTGCTTTTTCGACATGAATTCATACCTACTGACTCTGTTTATATTGTATTCTCCTAAGCATCAGTACAGTGATCTGAACACAGTACACGCTAATAAATATCACCGAGTGATTAATTAAGCATCACTGTCCAATTACGCTCAGCTCGGTCACACCACGGGTAGTCATTAAACGTTTGGGGTAGGATGCCTTTTGGGAATTGGAGGTAGCCCAACAATAAGGATATCTTTAAATACTGCGCACCGCAGTATTGGGAGTTGTCTGTGTTCACACACAAAGCAACTGAGTGGGTCAGTACTACATAGCAAGTTTTTCTTAACACCGGGTTCTGCAAGAATGCAGGCCCTGTGTCTAAGAGAAGTGGGTTGTAACACGTTTTTACTATTAGGTTTTCTCTCTCCCTTGTAGTCAGAAGTATGTGGATAGAGAACGGGCCTGGGAGTCAGAAGGTCATGGGTTCTAATCCCAGCTCCCCCTCTTGTCCGCTGTGTGAGCTTGGGCAAGTCACTTCACTTCCGTGGGCCTCAGTTCCCTCATCTGGAAAATGGGGATTAAGACTGTGAGCCCCAAGTGGGACAGGGAATGTGTCCAACCCGGTTTACTTGTGCCCATCCCAGTGCTTAGGACAGTGCTTAGCTCACAGTAAGTGCTTAACAAATACTACAGTTATTATTATTATATGGGATGGGCTGTGTCCAAGTCATTTGGCTTATATCCACCCTAGGGCTTAGTACAGTGCCTGGCTCATAGTAAGCGCTTAACAAATACCACAACTATTATTATTATTATATGAGATAGGATCTGTATCCAACCCAATTGGTTTATATCCACCCGAGTGCTTAGTACAGTGCTGAGCTCATAGTAAGTTCTTAAGAAATACCACAATTATTATTATTAATAGTATTACAACCTAGTCTGGGCATGGAGGGAGAAAGCTATTCCCCCACCCCGCACAAATGCCTCCCCATCCCAGCTTTTCCTGGGAGACCTGGTTAGGAGTTGGGCGATTTCAGAGCAAACAGACCTCTCTCCCTTAACTCCCCGATCTTAGAACGCGGATTTCGGGAATTTCCTGTCACCAAAAGGACAAACAAAAATAGCGCCAGGCACTGTGGATCACAACCGCACCGGCGCAGTGAGGGGAATCTGTACATGCAAATAAAGAGGAAAGGACTGTAAAGTCACTCTTTGATCGTATCAGCCATATCTGCTCACGTTGATAAAATCTAACCATCGGTAGCTTTGTAAACTTAGTTGAAGGCGTCCCACTCAGATGTCCAGTAAATACATCGAAATTAAGGTGCTGCCTCGAAAATCGATCGATCCATAAATGGTATTTATTGAATGCTAACCGTGTGCGGAGCACTGTACTAAGCGCTCGGAGGCTTTTACGGATGTTAAAATAGCACTCGGAAGAGTACATCGTAACAGAGTCGGCAGACACGTTTCCTACCTACAAGGAATTTACGGTCTAAAAGGGGAGGCGGACGTTAAAATAAATTACAGATGTGCGTAAGCTCGTTGTGGGCGGGGAATGTATCTGTTTATTGTTCTATCGTACTCTCCCAAGCCCTTAGTACAGTGCTCTGCACACGGCAAGTGCTCAATAAATACGATCGAATGAATGAATGAGTGCTGTGGAGCTTTGGGGGGGTGGTGAATAAAGGTTGGAAATCCAAGTGGAAGCGTGTCACGGAAAAGATAAGGAATTAGACAGGGAATTGCCTATCTTCCCTCGACAAATGAGAAAACCGATGCACAGAAATGTTCAATGGCCATTATGAAAAGTCCACTATTTATAAGTAATCAATATCGTTATAGTTATAAAATATAAAAGTAGATGAGCAGAGGTCTTGAAGGTGTATGCACTAGCTATATCTTGCTTAATGAGGTTATTTCTATTCAAATTCAGAAATGTTAAAAAAAACTCTAGAAAGTAGCATTAATTATTTCAATAAGTGTGAATGCGCTAATTGAAAATTTCCAATTCTTGGATATTAGGAAGCCCAGAGCTTTTCTTTTTCACTGTGAGCAGAGGCAGCTAGCAGGTATTTGAAGGGCTTTTTTGTTTTGTTTTGTTTTTTAGTCATTTACGGCAACAGGGAGTTAATGGAGGTTAACAAAATGCCACAAATTTCTGTTGTCTTGAGCAATAACTGTTTGATCTGAAGTTAGCAGCCATGGCTCCTACTGGTCCACATCTATTTCCTCTGATTTGTAAACCTGATTTCTTGCCAAGGGTAATTTTTTATGCAGTATCAACTTCCTAATTCTCATTCTGTGATCATTCCCACTCACACACACACACCCACACGATTCTGTCTTGTGTTTTTTTTTTTGTAGTAACAAAGGTTCATATTAATAAAACACAACCATTTTACCAAACCAAACAGTATATTTGCAAGAGTTCTTAGAAATGTCATTGCAAGCAATTAATCGACTATTCTACAAAGTGTCCTATAGTTGTCTAGCCTATATTCTAACCCACACACCTGGATCTAGGTAGTTTTTAATTCATTTAATCAATCAATAGTACTTAGTGAGTGCTTACTGTGTGCAGAGCGCTGCGCTAAGGACCTTGGAGAACACAACACAACAGAGCTGGTAGATACGTTCCCTAACTGCAAGGAGCTAAGCGAGGTAAATCTTGCCCCTTTTATTTTCAGTCAAATCAACCAACTAAGCAATAGAATTTGAGAAGCAGTGTGGTCTAATGGATAGAGCACAAGCCTGGGAGTTAGAAGGACTGATGTTCTAATCTCAATTCTGCCACCTGTCTGCTGTGTGACCTGAGCAAGTCACTTCACTTCTCTGAGCCTCCGTTCCCTCATCGGCAAAATGGAGATTAAGAGCGTGAGCCCCACGGGGGACAGGAACTGTGTCCAACCTGATTATCTTGCATCTACCCCAGGGCTTAGCAAAGTGACTGGAACATAATAAATTCTTAACAAATATCATAAAAATAGAAATAGGATTTATTGAGTGCCTAATTTGCATGTAGTGGAATCCTTAGCATTAGCAGTGGAATTATGATTCAAAAGGGGATTGAAACCTAGTTTTCTTGGTTTGACAAGTTTGTTCCAACCTATTTCACTCCCCAGCCAAATTGTGATACACTTAGTAACCCTGTTCCTCCTTCACTTTGAACCACGGAGCCCTCAACCACCACACAATTCAAGCGACCTCCAAGATGTAGGAGAGAGACAAAACGGCACACCTCTCTTTCAAAGCCATCTGAAAGGATTTTTCACCCCCTCTAGTCACATTACAGACTTCAGGGTAACTGGGGGGAGACCTGCACAATCCCCCGATCCTGGACCTGGGAGTCAGAAGGACCTGGGTTCTAATCTCAGGACTGCCACTTCTCTGCTCTGTGACCTCGGGCAAGTCACTCCGCTTCTCGGTGCCTCGGTTCTCTCTGCTGTAAAATGGGGATTAAGAGTGTGAGCCCCATGAGTGCCAGGAACTGCGTCCAACCTGATTGATTTGTATCTACCCCAGCACTTGGAATAGTGCTTGACATGAAGTAAGTGCTCTGTGATAATAACTATAGTAATATTTGCTAAGAGCTTTCCTACGCGGCAAGCACTTTGCTAAGCACTGGGGAAGATTCAAAATGATCAAGTCAGACCCAGTCCCTGACCCACATAGGGCTCACACTCTATTTAGAAGGGATATCAAGTATTGAATCCTCATTTTAAAGATGAGGTAACTGAGACACAGAGACACAGTGTAGCTTGGATATAGCACAGGCCTGGGAGTCAGAAGGATCTGGGTTCTAATCCCAGCTCCGTCCCATTTCTGCTGTGTGACCTTGGGCAAGTCAAGTCAGAAGGATCTGGGTTCTAATCCCAGCTCCGTCCCATTTCTGCTGTGTGACCTTGGGCAAGTCACTGGGACTTCTCTGGGCCTCAGTTGCCTCAACTGTAAAACGGGGATTAAAACTGTGACCCACATGTGGGACCTGGACAGTGAACAACCTGACTAGCTTATATCTACCCCAGCGCTTAGTACAGTGTCTTTCACATGGAAAGCCCTTAACAAATACCATAAAGAAAAAAGGTTGTCAGCAGGCATGTGCTGGAGCTAGGATTAGAACCTGGATCCCAGGGCTCTTTCCTCTGGAACACACTGCTCCTATGCTGCTTAACACATACAACAAAAGCAATAATAATAATAACTGAGGGGGAATATGCTCCCGTTAATTACCAGGCGGTTTTTCCTCCCAGGCAACATTTAATGCATTTCTGAAATACTGCACTGAGGGAGAAAAGATTTAAGATTCGATTTGTGAATACTATTTCCTCTCTCAGAGAGCTGGCTGCTTCACTACCTAGTCGGAGATAAGAATTAATGAGCCTAAGAGCCAGCATGCCCGGACTTGTCACCCTGCAGATACCGAGTACAGACTTGAAGCCTGCTGAGCAACAGAGATTTTAAAGGAAGTTTATGTCATGAAAATATCAGTCACTGTAACCACATCAACCTTCTCTGCCCGGGGAAAGTAGGGTGACCAGCAGTACTACTGAAAATCACTTCATTTAATCGTCCTTCCTTCATAGCAAGGAGACTAATTCAATCACAGTTGTTGAGCGCTTACTGTGTGGAGGCCACTCTGCTAAGCACTGGGAGAGATGTGAATTAATCAGGACCCACGCGGGGCTCACATTCTAAGTAGGAGGGAGAACAGGTACTGAATCGCTATTCTGCCGACGAGGGAACTGAGGCACAGAGAAGTGAAGTGACTTGTCTAAGGTCATGCAGCAGGTAAGTGGCAGAGCTGGGATTCGAACCCAGGTGCTGTGACTCTCAGGCCCTTGCTCTTACAACTAGGCCATGCTGCTTCCCAGAAGATGGCCCAGAATCACCTGGAAACAACTTTTCTCACATTTCATTCTCATATAGAGAAGCAGTTTGGCTTAGTGAAAAGAGCCAGGCCTGGGGGTCAGAAGACCTGGGTTCTAATTCCGACTCTTCCACTCATCTGCTGGGTGACCTTGGTGGCAAGTCCTTCCCTTTCTCTGTGTCTCAGTTCCCTCATCTGAAAAACAGGGATTCGATACCTGTTCTCCCTTCCACCTAGACTATGAACCCCTCGTGGGATCTGGTTATCTTGCATCTATCCTCAGTGCTTAGTACAGAGCTTGGCACAAGGTAAGCACTTAGCAAATACCATAATTATTATTATTAAGAGTGTAGTGGCTTTGCCTATTCTGTTTCCACCATATTTCCACATATAGGTAGGATCTCACTTTCAGATACACCATCTTGGAAATGAAGAATGCCTAGTCCAGCTATCAGTGGTACTTATTGAACACCTATTGTTTGCCAGAATGCTATACTGTTTGGGATCCAAAAACAAAAGAAAAATGCAGTCTCATGCCTCAACGAACTTACAACTTAATAGGGGAGACAGGCAGATATAAACTGTACGTAAAGAAAGGGAGCAAGATATAGAACCGGGCTATAATTGGTAAATGCAAGAACGAGGAAGAAGGAACCGATACATAAAGAAGGGAATAAAGAGGCCACCAATCTATTTTTATGATATTTATTAAGTGCTTATTATGTGGCAAGCACTTTTCTAAATACTGGGTAGATACTAGTTAATCAGGCCGGATACAGTCCCTCTTCCAAACAGGGCTCACAGTTAAAAGTAAGAGAGAGAACAGATACTGAATCCCCATTTTGCAACTGAGGAAACTGAGGCACAGAGGAGATGGGTGACTTGCCTCAGTCAGAGAAGTGAAATGACTTCCCAAGGTCACACAGCAGGCAAATGGAAGTGCCAGGATTAGAAACCAGGTCCTCTGGCTCCTAAGTCCGTGTTCTTTCCAATGTTGCTTCCCAATGCTGCTTCCAAATTTTTTCACTTTTCTATTCATCAGGAGAAATCAAAATAAATACCTGAATGTACAAATGAAATGTGCACATATAGAGAAATATCATGGCATAGTGGATAGAGCATGGATGGGCCTGGGAGTCAGAAGGACCTGGGTTCTAATTCCAACTTTGCCAAATGTTTGATGTGTGTTGTGGGCAAGTTACTTCACTTCTCTGGGCCTTTGTTACCTCACCTGTAAAACGGAAATGGAGACCCTGAGCCTCCTGTGGGACAGGGACTGTGTCCAACCCAATTTGCTTGTATCTACCTCAGTGCTTAATACAGTGCCTGGCACCTAGTAAGCTTTACCCCAGAGTTTAGTACAGTTCTGGGTACATAGTGAGAGCTTAACAAAAAACACAATGTCATTATTATTGTTATCATTATTTATTAATTCATTCTTATATTCATTCATTCAATAGTATTTATTGAGTGCTTACTATGCGTAGAGCACTGTACTAAGCACTTACAAGTCCTTCCCACTAAAGGATGAACTTCTTGAGGGAGAGGAACATGCCTATCACCTCTATTGCACTATATTTTTCCAAATGCTTAGTACAGCACTCTGCCCACAATAAATGCTCCATAAATGTCAGACAAACCGATTACCAGTTAAGAGTTGAGCACTTATTTGTCATGTCAGTGGAGAGGAGAAAGCCACCCGCATGCATAACCTTCCATGCAAATGAGAAATACATATTTCTGTATTCGCCCTTAAGCCCCGGGGGGCAGATTTTAGACGTTTAAGCTTAAGGGATGATAGAGATTAGTTGTTGCAACTGAAAGGTTGACCTTTAATAGATTGCAATCTGTGTCACATCACTGCCACCTAAAGAAACAACAGCAAAAGGTCATAGATATACCACCCTTCACTCTAACTCTTCATAACATCCAAACTTGGATTTTAAGCACATCGTTGAAATTCCAAATTTTCTTTTCAACCATATGAAACAAGCTGAGTGGTTCAAGGGAAGTGCCTATAATGTGGCAGGAAGACATTCAGACAGCAACTGGGTTTACAAAATATCTTCTTTTTGCCGACTGACCAGGTTTGACTTGCTTTCACTGCAGAATTCTTCGTTCAGTAAAATGGGGTTTACTGATTTGGTCTAAGATATATATAGCAGGCTCCGGATTTTTGCTTCAGTCTAACTTGTTTGAACGAGACTCACAGTCTTTTAGATTGTAAGCTGGTTGAGGGCATCTACCAACTCAGTTGTATTTTACTCTCCCAAGCACTTAATAGAGTGCTCTGCCCGCTGCAAGTACTCGATAAATTAACCGATTGATTAGTACCCTGGTGACTGCAGCAACAAGCGAAGGTTTTGCCAAGTTCTCACACAACAGCACAGAACAAGAAAAAAGGCATTGGCAAAACTAACTTCAAAAAAAACCTACATACAGAAAACTGCCACACATAATGACCTAGGTTTACTCCCCCCAGAGACTCGCATTCCTTTCTATGTCAGGCATGAAACGCAACATAAAAATTTGACAAGCAGAATCCTCACTGTTTACAAGATACAGTTGCCCATGCCACTTCTTCAGGCGACAGGGCAACCACTTTAAAATACACATTTGAAATCATCGTAGCAACAGAGGTAAGAGAAAATCCCGATTTAGAGTTTTTTCCTTTTTTTAAAAATTTTACTCCATTTGGTGGGCACGACAGGGATATCCGTTCCGTGGTGCCTTGCCCAGAGAAAATCCCAAATATTCTCCACAGTTGCTTTGGAGGATATTCAACTCTTTCTGGCCCTACCACACAAACTTTCTTCCCCTGAAACACACAACTGCACAGCATGTCTCGATTTTCCCATCGAAAGTGACTACCCTCAGCCTCCTGCTGTGTAAGAAAAGACGCCTAAAGTCTTTAAGGAGAGATTTCTCCTGTGGATCTGGAAAAACACCTCCCCCTCCCCCCTATTAGCTCATGCTATACGATGACTCATATGAAGTAAATTTAGATTTCACCTAGATTGTCCACCCCTCAAAGCAAAAGTTCCCTCCACACAAATGACAAGTGCAATACATTTTATAACTGTTCATTTGTCTCAAACTGTGGTTCTGAGTATGAGCAAGTCACCCCGTTTAAAAACTGCTCGTTTGTGTGAGGGGGATGAACTCTTGAAACAGCTCTCTAATTCAGCAACTTATTAACATGTAAGAAGAAGAATCCCCTAGAAGCAATATGACCGAGCCTTACCGTGGTATATTTCCATTCTTGGGGTTCTTACACTCATCAGTGGAGAGGAGCAAGGAGTGGAGATGAAGCTCCTTTCCTTGGGAGTATCACTCGGTTTACATGACAACTCATTCCTTTGCCAAAGAGCCGATAATTTCCCACGCTCCGAGCTCTCTGAAAAGTTTCCGCGGGAATCACCAAATGCCTCCTTCAAAAGGCATTCGTTAGTTCTCACAGAAACAGGGCAGATGCTCCCTATCCAGAGAGTTCCTTGGATGGGAAAATTACACACGTCCTCTAGAGGTAAGCCCATTGTGGGAAGGGAATGTGTCTTTTACAGTCTTACCAAGAGCTTAGTATAGTGCTCTAAACCCATTACTACTAATAATATTAATAAATTGAAGAGGAATAATCCCACTGCGCATCCTCGCTTTACGCCACTGGCGATGGGGAAAGGATGGAATGGCGCATCTTCAGAGCCCTGAACTAAGACTTGGGAGAGTACAGTACAAGATAATTGGTAGGCACGTTCCCTGCCCGCAAGAAGCTTATGCTTTATATATGTGTACTCAAGTTTGCACTTGCACTTTTTGTGTAATTTAAAATACGCACTGCGGTAGAACTCACAGTATCAGTCAATGGCATTTATTGAGTGTTCACTGTGGGCAGGGCCCTGAACTAAGTGCATGGGAAAGTACGACACAACAGATTTAGTAGACACTTTCCCTGACCACAACGAGCGTATAGTCGAGAGCTTCCAGGGTGTAGACTCTATAGTCTACAGACTAGTACTCAATCCTGCAGCATGACCTAGTGGAAAGAGCATGGGCCTGGGAGACAGAGGACCTGGGTTCTCATCCCGGCTCTGCTCATGGCTTTCAGTGTGACCTTGGACAAGTCATTTAACTTCTCTATGCTTCAGCCCTCCCTCCTACTTAGCCTGTGAGCCCCATGTGGGACACGGACTGTGTCCAACCTATTTCAACTTTAAGCTCATTGTGGCTTAGGGAGAAGCAGCGTGGCCCCAGTGGAAAGAGCAGGGGCTTGGGAGTCAGAGGTCATGGGTTCTAATCCCAGCTCTGCCACTTACCAGCTGTGTGACTTTGGGTGAGTCACTGAACTTTTCTGTGCCTGTCACCTCATCTGTAAAATGGGGATTAAGACTGTGAGCCCCACGTGGGACAACCTCATTAGCTTGTATCTCCCCCAGTCCTTAGAACAGTGCTGGGCACATAGTAAGCCCTTAACAAATACCATCATTATTATTATTTTATTGTACTCTCCCATGTGCATAATACAGTGCTCTGCACACAGTAAGCTCTCAATAAATATGATTAAACGAATGAATCAACCGCAGCCCTCATAGAACAGCTGTGCACACGTAGTAAGAGCTTAACGAATACCCTGAAAAAAAGAAAGAAAAGGTTGAATCTTTAGATATCGTGTTTGTCCTGCCCTTTCCCGAGATTGTCTGGGGAAGCCAGACCATGGCCCCTGTTTCCTTTTGTAACTCCTTGCAGCACCTATCACGGTGCCCTACCAAAATAAGACGGCTGATGACGGAAATGATGATGTGTGAAACTCAGAAGGAACCCTCCGCAAGTGTAAAGGAACTTGAGGAGGTCCCACAGTCCCGAGATCTTCTTATCTTCTTTCAGAATGTCAAGCGTGAGTCACTCCCTTCCTGCTAAACTTTTCTCAGCGCTCTGGAAAAAGTGACAAATCACCCTCTGACCGTCTGACATCTCTTTTCTGCTCTAGGAGTGTTTTCTCCCCCCAGGTTCCTAATGGGATTGGCTGCATCTGTTAGGACGGACACACAACTGGTGAGCTTGACCTAATGATGATGATGATTAAGTGTTTACTATGTGTCAAGGACTGTTCTAAGCGCCGGGGTGGACGCAAGCAAATCGGGTTGGACTCAGTCCCCGTCCTACATGGGGCTCACGGTCTCCATCCCCATTTTATAACGGAGGGAAGTGAGGTCCAGAGGAGTGAAGTGACTTGCCTAAGGTCACACAGCAGACAAGTGGTGGACCAACACACAGTATCTTCCTTTCAAAGCTCAAAGCATTCCGTAATCACGCCTTCAAGCTCCTCCACAATAGCCATATTCTGCAGGAAAATAGGGTGTCCACTTTATCATCAGTGGGATTTATTGAATGCTTACCTTGCATACTCTATTAAGCATTTATGATGGAGAAACTGACTCTTGCCCAAGGATACACCTAAATCGGTGGTAGGGTTGAAGCGACAACCCAGGTCTGGATATCTCAGATCGAATCTCCAATAACACGCCCACTCCACCGCTACTGCTAAAGTGACCGAAGTCCATTTTTTGACTAATTCCTTGTATACACGTTTGGACGTGAAACATTATACCCAATGTTTACCTGAGAATCAATCTGATATTAAGCTCTAACTCCTAAAACGTTGAGTCTTTAAATACCCCCTGTGTACCAAAACTGACAAAATAGACTACGTGGTGCTTTGGGTAGGAGATTGTTTCTCGATTCTAAGACTTTGCTGAGTAGATTTAAAAAAAACCTCATGATTTTCAGATGTGATGAAAATATTGGGGTGGAAAGGCTATAAGCAATGTAAATCTGAGCTGGGCCGTGGTCAAATGCAGGATTAGGAATAAAGACAAGAAGAATGATAAAGAGTCCTAAAAATTAGATCTTTGAAGATATGTTGCAATACTCAACTCTGCAACTCTTGCCTTGCTTCTTACTGTCTGTTATACATGGAAGGAATGAGACTAAAAATGTGCAGAATGAATGGGAGGATTCTGCAAACCACAAATGTAGAGCTATATTCCTCAATAAAATCATCAGGGAATAAAAGCAGTAAAGCATGTCACTGCAAATGTCCTATTTCTCCTCTTGTATTCTGTTCTTATCTGTCTAAACATTTTCACCATAAAACTATTTAACATAAGCCTCAATTTAAAAAGTGGGACCTCCGACCTGCTGTGGGAGACTCAAAAGAAGTTTCAATAAAATAATCCCCAGAACACTGTAGGCCAGTTGATCCTGGGTCTTCTATTGTGACTAAAAAGGAGTGTAGACTCCAGGTGAAATGGAAGATGGAACCGTTTTCTGGTTGATTTACTTCATGTTGACAGTGCAGAGTGGATTGATCAGGCTGAATTATCTGGTCTGGTGGTTTGCAAGGAGATACTCATAATAATAATAATAATAACAACTGTAGAATTTGTTAAGCGCTTACTACGTACTGTGCTTCCTGGGTTGGACACAGTCCCTGTCCCATGTGGGACTCACCGTCTCGATTCCCATTGTACAGATGGCACAGAGAAGTGAAGTGATTTGCCCAGTGCCATACAGCAGACCAGTGGCAGGGCCCGGATTAGAACCCATGACTTTCTGCTTCCCAGGCCCGTGCTCTATTCCCTATGCATGCTGCTTCTAAACACAGTAAGTGCTCAATAAATACCAAAGATTGATTGATTGATATTAGCTCCACCTCCCTCCTGCAAGCTGCATCTACATGGACAAGTTTGGTTCTTGTTAGATTTCTGGAGTGGAAATGTATACGATATAAAAATGCATGTGGCAAAATACATTCTGGATCGAATGATTCCCTCTCTCTTCCTTACCTGACCTCTCACCTTTCTTCCCTCTCCCTCTCCCTCATTCTCTAACTCCTTCCTCCCTCGCCCCTGCCCCTGTTCACAACCTAGATCACTTTAGGGCCAGAGAAGAAAAGAGAACAGAAAGTATGGGGAAGATATGAGTGACGACACTGAAGCCCTCAAACAATCTTTAGCAGGGAAAAAAGTGAAACACTATAACAAGAAATGCAAATTAGAGTTCAGTTCATCTTCGTCTGTTATGAGAACCTGCTCCAAACCTCCATCCCTGTCCCTGATGGGACTTCACTTGAAATTTATCCTTGTTACCCGCAATCTACAGATATAGAGTCCCAGTTCAGAGAACTGCGATAACTCCTGAACAAAACCCATTTATTCAAGTCTGTTACACATTTTTTTTTCTCCAGAATAGGGAAGGGCAGACACAAAAGGTTCTCTACCGACTAGGGGGCTCACTGAGGATCTAATCATGGAGGAAACGAAACACTGTCTACTGTAGTTCAAATAAATACATTTCTGCAGATCCAGGAATAATATGGCAATAAAATGCTGAGAATCACCCTTTACTTTCACTGAAACTAAGGCTGGGAATATGTGGGTTTGGGATTTATTTTTTCAATAAGCATGATTCTAGTCTGACTCCAAGACCATTTTCAGACCACTGTGCTTCGGTCATCTTCTATAAAATGGGGATAATTACCAGCCATTTCACTCCCACATAGGTGAGTTTTAAAGGTGTTGAGGGATTACAATATGTAAACCCTTTTGAGTTCCTTGGAGGAAAGGTGCTTTTAATCATAAATTAAATGCAGCTGCAGGGACATCTTGGGATGTTCGGACAAAGAACAAATCAGGACTGTCTGCATTGCAATGTGGCAGTAAAAAATGGCAGTTGCCATTAGTGGAAAATTACCCTGTCATTCCTAGGATCTCACTGCCAGAAGTCACTTAGATAAGCATAATAAGAATAAGGGAGAGGCTGGAAGGACTCATTTAGAAGGGAAGACAAAGGGAAAGAAAATAAATGACTGGTTAATGGCTAACTAGAAGGAGAGAACAGAATACTTGAAATGAGTAAACAGGGAAGAGAAAGAATGCAGGTCTCTAGAAAGACACAACAGGGAGGAACTAGAAGCAATTTGATGAAATCAGGGAGGAAAATTTATTCCGAACACTAGGAAGAACTTGCAGAGTGGGGCCTAAATTCATTTTTAAAGGGAAGGAATGAAACACTGCTTCTCAAAATTTTCAGGAAAGCAGCATAGCCTAGTGGAAAGAGCCTGGCCTGGGAGTCAGAGGACATGGGTTCTAATCCTGACTCCGCCACTTGTGGAGATTATGAAAAGGGTCAATCAATCAGTCATCTTTACTGAACATTTACTGTGTGCAGGGCACTGAATTAAGCGCTTGGGAGAGTGCCACCCAGCAAAACAACAAGCACAGTCCCTGCCCACATCTGAACTCACAGCCTAGAGGGTGAGACAGACAACATAAATAAATAAGTTATGGATATGTATCTTGGGAAAATCACTTAACGTCTCTGTGACTCAGTTTCCTCAATTGTAAAATGGGAATTCAATACCCATTCCCCTTCCCACTTTGCCTGTGAGACAGGGACTGTGTCTAACCTGATCAACTTGTATCTAGCCCAGCACTTAGGGCAGGACTGGACACACAGTAAGTGCTGAACAGGTGCCACTGAAAAAAAACCCAAAAGACATTTTTTTTAAAAAAAGACTCTTTTGAGGTCAACACATTAGCACCCAAATCAATTTGCGCTACCAGTTGCAGAACCAAACAGCCACTGGAATCCAGAGAAATACAGATTCACATTATCTTTGTCATGCCTGATACAGATTTAAAAGATACACGGGGCGAACTTGCAGTGAGAACCCAAACCAATCAATTGGTCATTTCCTCTCTACTCCCCTCCCTTCTATGTCCCCCCTGATTTGCTCCCTTTATTCACCCCGCAGCCCACCAGCCCTCAAGCCCCGCAAAACGTATGTCCATAGCCATAACTTCTTTATATTAGTGCCTGTCTCGCCTTCTAGATTTTGAGCTCGATGTGGGCAGGGACTCTGCTTGTTATATTGCTGTGTGGTACTCTCCCGAAAGCTTAATACAGTGCTCTGCACACAGTAAATGTTCAATAAAGATGATTGATTGATTGACCCTTTTCATAATCTATTTCGATCGACAGTTCAAGCAGTCAAATACTCAAAACTCTCTCCTAAGGACCCATTTCTCCTAGTAACTTGAAATTGATTTCTGGAATTCTCCTTCTGCCAGTGACAACTGACACATAGTAAGTGCTTAACAAAAGTAATAATAATAATAATTTAGGCCCCAACCACACCTTTGCATGAAAGAACCAGGTAATTGAGGCCTAAACTATCTGGATTATGGCCCCAGTTATCTGCTTTACTCTGCTAGCATTTCTCTGGTCTGAATGTTTGACTTGCAAAATGTCTTGGAGAAGCTGGATTTCCGGGGCTTTGACCGATAGATTGCTTGATTGATTCAATTTCATCTGGATAATTCCACCTACAGCACACTTTTGTCTTAATTCTCTTTGTTAATCCAGGTGAATCGTTTCTGAAACTGAATTATCCAATTTATTTTGCTTCAATTTTCCACTTTCCTTTTCTCAGTCACACCTGCACCCAGGTTTAGAGATGTAGGAGTCAAGGTGACTTAATCTAAGGAAAGTTAAAGCAACATTTGAATGCACGTTGGATGACATCTGTTACTTCAAAACTGTCGAGTTAAGCTCGTTAAGCATTGATTTTACAATCGGAGATTTAAGAAGTGGTAGAGAGAGGGTTTTCACCTTAATTTAGAGTCGATAACAGAGGTGGTCTGTTAAATATCCAGCCCAGAGGAGTTACTGTAAACTAATATTCTACTCTTGTTATGGGGAATACCAGATCGACCGCTGAGGAGCACCAAGCTTTCATTCAGGAAGTTTCTTTTTGAGTCTTGCTGAGAAGTAAAAGAGTTTGAAGAAGAAATTTTCAAACATAAATCAATGACCAGTTAAATGAGTTCTGGTTCTTTCGAAATGATTATCCCTGCATCAGGTTGGATTGCAAAATTTCTACTCTACAGAGATTGAACTAGTTCACCCAGCAACTGGGGGCCACTGATTTTCCTCCAATCACATTCTAACTGACATTTTCGTTGTCATAGGAACCTTCGGTTGCGATACCTTCACTGCTAATTTTCTTCTCTGACGAATTTCCACTATCTCGATGACTAATGGGCCACGTCGAAACATTTCTGTTGACCGGCCTCAATCAAATCAGGAATCAGGTACCAAAAACAAGAACCCAAGGAGAGCTGGGAAGGGCTCGGCTGAGCATAGGGAGGATGAGGTGAAGGAGAAAGGAAGTTTGATCCTGCCCTCTGAGGAAATTGGAATCCCATGAAGAATAAAATAGGGCAGAAGCCTAAATTGGTCCAAGATCGTAGTGAACCTTAGCAGTGGCTCTAACTAATCAGGTTTAATATAAAGATCCCCAATATCCAATGTCAATCAGTCAATCGTATTTATTGAGCACTTACCGTGTGCAGACACTGTACTAAGCACTGGGGAGAGTATGATATGACAATAAACAGACATGTTCCTTGCCTACAACGAGCTTACAGTCTTAATGTCATCAGCATCATCATCGTCATCCTGTAGCAGTAGATTTATTGAGCACCCACTTCATCATCCCCACACCAATCAATGGGATTTTTTGAGTGCTTACTTTGCACAGAACACTCACTGGTTTTTATTAAGCGTTTAATGCATACAGAGCACTGTACTAAGCATAAGGGAGAATACCAACACTTAGCACAATGCCTGGCACATAGTAAGCGCTTAACAAATACCACAATTATTATAATTATTATAACGCAACAGAATCGGTATACACATTTCCTGCTCACCAGGAGCTTACAATCTAGAGGGGAGACAGACATTAAAATAAATTACAGATATGTACATAAGTGTTGTGGTGCTGAGGATGGGGTGAATGACTATCAAGAGTTTAAAGGGTTCAGACCCAAGTGGGGAGAGGGAGAAGGGGAAATAAGAGTTTAGTCCTGAAAGGCATATAAAATGTGAGCCCTGAAGGGGTCTGAGACACTAGCATCTTGGAGAAGAGGAGATTTTTAAAAGTCTTTGATGGTGAGGAGAATGGTGGCCAGTGGAGATCTGGAGGGAGTTCCAGGGCAGAAGCAGAAAGATGAGATCGAGGTACAGCGAGTAAGTTGACGTTGAAGGAGCAAAGTGTGTGGGCTGGGACATAGTAGGAAACCAGTGAGGTAAGATTATAGGAGGGAGGTGAGCTGATTGGGTGCTTTAAAGCTGATGGTAAGGAGTTCCGTTAGATGTGGAGGAGGATGGGCAATCACTGGAGATTCTTGAGGAGTGGGGAGACATGGACTAATTTTTTTTTTAGAAAAAGTGATCCAGGCAGCAGGATGAAATAAGGACCTGGAGTGGGGAGAGACAGGAGTCAGGGAGGTCAGAAAGAGAGCCGATGCATTAATTAAGGCGGGATGGGACAAGTTCTTGGATCACAGTTGCAGCAGTTTGGCTGAAGAGGAAAGGATGGATTTTAATAATGTGAAGGTAGAAGTGACAGGATTTGGGATAAACTGAATAGGTGGGAATTGAATGAGAGAGGTGAGTCAAGGATAATGCCAAGGTAATGCCACTGGCTTCTGAGACAGAGAGGATAGTGGTACTGTCTTCAGTGCTGGGAAAGAAAGGGGGAGGACGGGATTTGGGTTGGAAGATGATGGGTTCTGTTGGATATTTGAGGAGGATATTAGAGATGTCCTGAAGGTGGGAGGAAATGGGAGACTGAAGAGAAGGAAAGATGTCAGGGCTGGTGAGGTAGATTTGTGAACCATCATGTAATGAGGGTATTTGAAGTCATGGGAGTGAATGAATTCTCCAAGGGAGTGGTTGCAGGTGGAGAATAGAAGGGGACCCAGAACTGAGCCTTGAGTGACTTCCGCGGTAAGAGGACGGGAGGCAGAGAAGGAGCACATTAAAGAGACTGAGGAGCGGTCAGAGAGACAGGAGGAGACCCAGGAGAGAACATTGTCAGTAAAGCCAAGGTAAGACAATGTTTCCAGGAGACGGGGATGGTCAACAGAGCCTAAGGCAGCTGAGAGGTTGAGGAAGATTACGATGGAGTAAAAACCATTGGATTTGGCAAGAAGGAGGTCAAGAGAGAGTGTAGTTTCCATGAAGTGAAAGGGGAGGGAGCCACATTGGAGGGGGTGAAGAAGAGAACTGGAGAGGAAGTGTAGACAACTTGCTCAAGGAGTTTGGAGAGGAATGGTAGGAAGAAGATGTATGGGACAATGACTGGAAGGAACTGTGGGGTCAATAGAGGGTTTGTTTTTTTCTTTAAGATAGGGGATACGCAAGTGTATTTGAAAACAGTGGGGAAGAAGTTGTTGGAAAGTGAACTGTTGAAGATGGTGGTGAGGGAGGTTAGGAGGGAGGGAGCGAGCGTTTTGATAACGTGCAGAGGGATGGGGTCGGAAGCACTGGTGGAGGGGGTAGATTTTAAGATGAGGTGGGAGATCTATTGAGATAATGCTAGGAAGGATGGGAGAGTTGAACAAGTGGCTGGAAAAGGAAGAGACTGCAGGGCAGGGGGGAAATTTTAGAGAGACTGCATTTGATGGTTTACGAAAATGTTATTTTATCAATAAAATATGTGACCAGGTCACGGGGGCAAGAAATTGGGCGGGGGGGGGGGGGTACTTGGGAAAGAAAATAGAATCGAATTAGTAGACGGGATCCCTGCCCACAAAGAGTTTAGCGTCTACAGGGAGAGATGGACCTTAGAGAAGCAGCATGGCATAGTGAATAGAGCAAGGGCCCGGGAGTCAGAGGTCATGGGTTTTAATGCCGGCTCTGCCACTTGTCTGCTGTATGATCTTGGGCAAGTCACTTCACTTCTCTGTGCCTCAGTCCCCTCATCTGTCAAATGAGGATTGAGACTGTGAGCCCCATCTAGGACAGGGACTGTATTCAACCCTATTTACTTGTATCCACTCCAGCACTTAGTACAGTGCTTGGCCCCATCTAAGTGCCTAACAAAATGCCACAATTATTGTTATTATTTTTACTACTAATAATAAAATAAAGTACAGAGAGGGGAAGTAGTATAGTATAAGGATATTTAGGTAAGAGCTGTAGGGCTGGATTGAATATCAAGGTGCTTAAGGGGTAACATGCCTTGAATAGGACTATCATGCAGAAAAACTCAGTGAACTTTGGTCTCTGATGTTTTCCTGGTCTTTAGTACCCCAACCCCCTCACCCATGAGAGGGAAGAAAGGGAGAAGGTACCATTTGCTAGAAGGGGAAACGAAGGCACAGACGGTAATCTCCTCATTAGACTCGGAGCATTTTGAGAGCAGGGATTGTTTCTCCCAACTGCACTGAATTCTCCCGAGTACAGGGCTCTGCCCAGAATAAACACTCAATAAATAGCACCGGTGACTGACTGATTGGCACGTTAAATCATCTCCCAGCTAGAGGATAGTGAAATGAAGCAGAATAAACACTGGATAAATAGCACTGATGACTGACTGATTGACAAGTTAAATGACTTGCCCAAGATCACCCAATTAGATGATGGCGAAGTGACGCAGCATGGCCGAGTGGAAAGAGCAACGGCCTGGGAGTCAGAGGGCCTGGGTTCTAATCCCATCTCTACCAATTGCTTGTTGTGTGACCTTGGGCAAGTCACTTAGCTTCTCTGGGCCTCAATTCCTCTGTTCTCCCTTCTACTTAGACTGTGAGCTCCATTCAGAACAGGGACTGCGTTCGACCCAATTCACTTGTATCTGCCCCAGCACTTAGAACAGTGTTCGATGCATAGCAAGTCCTTACAAATACCACTAAAAAACCCCAGAAAGAATTAGGATCAGAAAACAGATTTTCTGACTGGCAATCCCAGAGCACTAGAACATATTTTGAAAAGAAAATTGTTTTAATTATCTTAAATCACAATTTTTATATTATAAACCATTAATGTAAGGTCAAAGGAAAGGCATTGTGAGGGCTGAAATCTGATGCCTCTCGTGATAGAAGCTGAGATTAAACAGAGCGGGCTCTCATTACCCTCATACCATGGGGGGGATTATGTATCCTTGTGAATTTAATGGCCTGACAGTCCCTGAATGTAAAGTCTTCTTTTCATATGAAGTCAAGGTTTCTCTCTAGAATCCACTTTCCAACATGGAGAAAAGGAAAATCATCTTTTCAGGCTTAAATCTTAACCTGCAAGAGCTCACTGCTTTACAAAGATCCCATAATTCAATCTCCCTAAACCTTCTCGATTAGGCGTCCTAGAAATCAATGAGGAACAGATTGGATAACTTATAGTGGATTTTGTCATTTGAAATGGTGCACGTTCGTAACGTCAACAAGCAAATTAATTTCCCCTTATTCGGAGCTGTCAGCCTCTTCGAGTTTTCCCCATTTAACTATCCAGTTCAAAAGTTCACCCCACGGTTTTATGAAGTTTTGGTGCTGAGAGGTAGTGATAAGAATAATCTAAAAAGAAGATGGCAGCTTCCAAAATAACCGATCCAGTGAGAACAATCCTTCGGAACGAGATGAATAATTTACTTTTTTTTGCAATAACATTTTTCAGTGATTAAAATAAGGAGTGCAATCACTTTTTAAAGGAAGAATGAGAATGGTTATTTCCTGATAACTGGATTCCTTGTTCTTGTCAGTAACACAGAGAGGCAGGCCGAGATTCGACTCGCGTACGCGTGTGTGAACTATGCCTTTGGTTACCGACCACGGTTTTATAGAGCCACGGCTGGCAGACGAGATCGTTTTGTCTCTAAATAACCAACAACATCGTTTAAGAGTCCAGACAGCCGTATACAACAATTCTGCCTTTCTGGCTCCCTGTGCCATTGCAACACATTTTAACACGGAGAGTAAAAGAAAAAAAATTTCAACAGAAAGCTTTCCAAGAGTTGATCGTTTGACATTTAATTGCGGCTATGCTGATTTTATTGCTCTTGGCAAAATCTTTTGAAAATCTCTGCACCGCTGCCTAAATTTTGGGTCGCGCAGCATTTGCCACTGAAAACAAAACCTATTAAATGTCAGGCACAAAGGGAAATAAAAAGAGCTGATACTGTATTTTGCAAAGACAAATCAATTTACCCCAGAGCTCTGCTTTTGCCACAGAACTCCTTACAACCACTGAAGATTAGCTGCGGGAAAAATGAATTTAACCTCCCACATCATTTCAGTCAGAAAAGCCAGCCATGACCGCCACCCATTAAGGAGAAAGGACAAGGATTTTTTTTTCATACAATGATGCAATTGAAGATCATTCTGAAAGGAAAAGATTGCCCTAAAGAGTCCTTTTTGGGCATCTGAATTCTTTCTCTAGCTGGCACTCTAAATCTGGATCCCGCTTTCTGAAAGAGTGACAGCGATTCATTTCTTTCCCACAGAACGGTCGCCTTTGAGAGTTTGATAGAGTCCGGAAATAAAGAAAATTTCTAATCGTAACACCAGCCACCTTGTTCGCACCTTGTGCCATTGTTCTGTGTGGGGTGGCCGACCTTCCGTAAGCAGTGCGGTCTAATGATAATTTTTAAGCGTTTCCTATGTGCCAGGCACTGTACTAAGCTCTGGGGTGGAAACAAGCCAATGGAGAAGGACACAGTCCCTGTCCCACGTTTGGCTCACAGTCTCAACTCAACTCTCAACTGTAAAATGAGATAATGAGCTCGAGAGAAGTGACGTGACTTACCCACGGTCATAGAGAAGACAAGTGGTAGAGCCGGCATTAGAACACATGACCTTCTGACTCCCAGGCCCGTGCTCTGACCACTAAGGCATATTGTTTCTTTAGCACCCCTTGCAGATTTTATCCCTATCCTGGGCACACAACAGACCTGTCACGCTGCAACCCTTATTTGTCGGGGAGACACCCCTTGACCTCTAGGACACTGGGGAGAGCTGCAGAGCACCAGTCTAATAAGGATAAAAATAATAATTATGGTATTTGTTAAGCCCATACTACGGGCAAGGTACTGTACTAAGTGCCGGGTTGGACACAGTCCCTGCCCCACCTGGGACTCCTCACAGTCTCAACCCCCATTTTACAGAGGAGGTAACTGAGGCACAGAGAAGTCAAGTGACTTGCCCATGGTCACACAGGAGACAAGTGGCAGAGCCAGAATTAGAACCCACGACCTTCTGACTCCCAGGCCCGTGCTGCTTCTCTACCTCCCCTGTCCCCGGCCCAGTTCCAAGTTCCAACTTCTTCGCTCTCTCGCTCACTGCCATCACGCTATGCCCCTCGTGCCAGGGAGGGGCCGGGAGCAGAGGTTGGCTGGTGGGCAACTCGAACCCAAACCCAACTTCTTATCTTCCCTCCTAAAGGCCCCGTTCCGCTCACTTCTCCATCTCTGTTGACACCACCACCCTCCTCCCTGTGACCTAAGCCCTAACCTTGGTATCATCTTTGAGTCGCTCGATCATTCGGTGGTAGTTATTGAGCGCTTACTGTGCGCAGAGCACTGTACGGAACACTGAGGGAGAGTACAATTCAGAAGAGTTGGTGGAAACGTTCCCTCTCCACAATAAGCGGTTCCCAGTCCCCACCAGCGTTTAACTCTCCCATCCAATCCACCACCAAAACCTGCTGATTTTTCTTCAGAAACATTTTTCGGACCATCCCTTCCTTTCCATTATACTAACAGTAGTGGCATTTGTTAAGCACTTGCAATGTGCCAGACGCTATACTAAGCACTGTGATGAATACAAGCAGATCAGGTTGGACACCGTCCTCGTCCCACATGGGGCTCACAATCTTCATCTCCATTTTACAGAAGAGGTAACTCAGGCCCAGAGAAGTGAAGTGATGTGCCCAGGGTCACAGAGCAAACAAAAGAAAGAGCTTGGATTAGAACTCAGGCCTTTCTGACTCCTAGGCCCCTGCTCTATCCACTAGGCCAAGCTGCTTCTCCCAGTTCGAGTCCTCACGGTTGTTCTATTGGATCAGCCTGGAATAGAACCCAGGTCTTTCCAACACCCAGGCCCATGCTCTTTCCGCTAGGCCATGTTGCTTCTCATGTATTTGTGCATTTGTCCTTGTCTTTCATATTGATTTAATCTTATGGGGTTTCATTGCTCCCGATGTATCTGTCCAGCCCTTCCCTAGTCTATCAGTCAATCATATTTATTGAGCACTTACCGTATACAGAGCACTGTACTAAGCGTTTGGGAGAGTACGCTATAACAGTACAACAGACACATTCCCTGCCCTCAGTGAGCTGAGGGAGACAGATATTAGTTTCTATATTCATCGATCATGAACCCCTCAGTAGACAGGGTCCACCTGTATGCTCTTTCCCATGCTCTGCACAAACTAAGCACTTGATAAATGATAATAATGACAACGGTAATATTGATAAATGATCGTGGTAATTGATTTGAATTCAGAACTTTGTGCAGAGCTCTGTACTAAGCGCTTGGAATGTACAATTCGGCAACAGATAGAGACAGTCCCTGCCCATCCACTAGGCTTCAACTTTTCCTTCCTTCAAAGCCCACCTAAGATCCCACCTTCTCCACCAGCCTTCCCCCCTTCACCGTGTACTAAGCTCTTAATCTCTTTATGCTGACCCTCAGCTCTTCGGTACATAGGTATAATCGATTGAACATCTCATTTTATCTACTCCGGTGTCACTGCTTATGAATATATGAGAAGCAGCATGGCTTAGTGGAAAGAGAGCAAGTTTGGGAGTCAGAGGTCGTGGGTTCTAATCCCGGCTCGGTCCCTTGTCAGCTGTGTGACTTGGGGCAAGTCGCTTCACTTCTCTGTGCCTCAGTTACCTCATCTGTAAAATGGGGAATAAGAGTGTGAGCCCCACGTGGGACAACCTGATTACCTTGTATCTATCCTGGCGCTTAGAACAGTGCTTGGCACATAGTAAACACTTAACAAATACCATCATTATTATGAATATTTCTACATCGGTCTCCCTCAGCGAAAGCCTTTCCATTAGGCTTTCCACTAGTTCCTTGTTGGGCAAGGAACATGACTTGAATGCTTCTATGGCCCTTTCTAAGTGCTTAGAACAGTGCTCTGGATTCTGTCAGCCCGCGATAAATACTATCACTTCTACGACTCACAGCTTAATGGATAGAGCACGGACCTGGGAGTCAGAAGGACCCGGGCTCTGCCACATGTCTGCTGCGTGACCTTGGGCCAGTCACTTCACTTCTCTGAGCCTCAGTTCCCTCATCTGTAAAATAGGGATTAAGAGCGTCAGTCCCTAGTGGGACAGGGACTGTGTCCAACCTGAATAACTTGTATCTACCCCAGCGCTTAGAACAGTGCTTGGTACCTAGTAAGTGCTTAACAAGTACCCTTATTATTATTATTGTTATTATTACTGCTACTACTATGACTATTACTATTTTTATGGCCGCTAAAGGTTAGGCGACACATATCAGCCTCATGGAAAATGGGAAGGGAAAAGTTATTGTTTTCTCCTTTCGATGGTGAGCAATATCTGCAAAGCCACTAATCCTCCCCTGGAAGAGAAGGACCGTTTCTGTTTCAGTCACGCCGCCATGAGAGAGCAGAAGAGTCCGCTAGCTCCATACTGCCTGAACACTTGAAAGCCTAAAATACAAATCAGCCCGCCAGGGAATGCGGTCGGTAAGATTGGCAACTTCAGTCCAACAATCAATCAGTCGATGGTATCTACTGAGGACTTACTGTGTGGGGGGCACTGTAATAATAATAATAATTGTGATATTCATTAAGCGCTTGCCAAATATCTCCACAGGCACTATTCTGAGCGCTGGGGTAGATACAAGTTATCAGATTGGACACAGTCCCTGTCCCACAGAGGGCTCACAGGCTTAATCCCCATTTTACAGATGAGGGCACTGAGAAGTTAAGTGACTTGCCCGGGGTCGCAGAGCAGACAAGTGGCACAGTCAGGATTAGAACTCAGGTCCTTCTGTCTCCCAGGCCTGTGCTCTGTCCACAAGACCACGCTAAGCTTGGGAGGATACAGTACAGCAGAGTTGGTAGACCCATTCCCTGCCCACAGCAAGCTGAAAGTCTAGAGGGGGAGACAGACATTAGTATAAATAAATCAATTACAGATATGGACCGAAGTGCTGCGGGACTGAGGTCAGGGTGAATCCCAAATGCCCAAAGAGTACAGATCAAAGGACACGGATGTCGCAGAAGGAAGAGGGAGTCGGGGGGGGGGGGGGGGGGGCGTAAAGAGGGCTTAATCAGGGAAGACCTCTTGGAGGAATATGACCTTAATAAGGCTTTGAAGGTGGTGAGGGTGATGGTCCAGCTTATATGAGGCAGGGGGAGTTCCAGGCCAGAGGCAGGATGCAAACAAGGGGCCAATGGCCAAGGAGATGAGATCGGTCAGCTGTGATTGCATTCATGATGAGGGTGGCTACTTTGGAGTTGGCAGAAGCATCGACTTCAAACCTCACGTCAAATCCGCTCCCGGTCCTCCCTCTCTCCCCGATTCTCACGACTCCACTAAAACCAAGTCCAGTGCCCATTTTGCCGTTGGGCGAGCTGAGGTCCAGAGATGTTGAGTGGATTATCTGAGATTGCCAATCTGAAGAAGAAGCAGGAACACAACTCTTGAAAGCCCTGGCTCCTGTTCCTTGCTTCCTCTCCCATGTTCCTCTCAAATGCTCTTTCCCAAAGGCCAAGGAAGTATGAAATAATAATGATTACTGTGGTATCTGTTAAGCCCTTACTATGTGCCAGGCACTGTGCCGAGCACTGGGATAGACACCAGAGAATCAGGCATTACATGGGGCTCAAAATCAAAGCAGGAGGAAGAACGGGTATTGAATCTCTATTTCGCAGATGAAGGAACTGAGGCCCAGAGAAGTGAAGTGACTTGCCTAAGGTCACACACCAGACAAGCGGCTCTGATTCCCAGGCCTGTGCTCCTTCCATTAGGCTAAAATCAGTTTCAAATGAGCTATCGTGTCGATTTTGCCAGGTATTTGTTAGCCAATGTCAGGTATCGGGGCGTGGTTCGGGTGAGGCCACATATTTATAGAGAAGTCGAGAGAAAACAGCTGCCCGATTTTTAGCAAATGTGTCGAAGTAGCATTAGCTCACAGACCAAAGTAGGCTGGAGGCAGTAGGTTCTATAGCGGGGATTATGGCTTCAGCCAAATTGCACTGGAACAGAAGAGCTCAGCACAGCATCAGTTACTTCATGGGTGTGTCAAGTTGGTTATCCATTAAAACCACTAATGCAGGTTTGGAAAAAGTCCTGCTACTGCTTCACTGCCTTGGTTATGAGAGAGCACTGTGGAAACACCGGATGAAAGTAGGTGGGATTTTATTCGAATTGGCCGCCCCAGGGACATTTGTATACTTTGGTGAAAGATAGAAGACCCTACCGCTTCTTGTTGATGGAAGCATCTTACTATCCAGTCCCCTCTCATGCCGTCGAGTCGTTTCCGACCCATAGCGACACCACGGACACGTCTCTCCCGGAACGCCCCGCTTCCACCTGCAATCGTTCTGGTGGTGGATGATCCAGAGAGCTTTCTTGGCAAAAAATCCGGAGGTGTTTTACTCTTGCCACCTTCCACACGGTAAACTTGAGTCTCCACCCTCGATTCTCTCTCACGCCGCTGCTGCCCAGCACGGGTGAGTTTTGACTTGTAGAGATGACCTTCCCCTCGCTAGCCACTGCCCAAGCTGGGAATGGAATGGACAGGTCTCTGCTCCACTCTCCCTCCCGTAGCCGAGACCGGTAGAGGACTGGAAACTCTCCAGGTGCGACCCTGAGAGGGGTACGATCCAGTACTCTGGGGAAATAGTGAGCTGTGGCCTGAGGGTCAGAGGACTTGAGTTCTAATCCCAGCTCTGCTACATGTCTGCTGTGGGACCCCCAGACCCATGCTTTCCACCTGGAGACGCTTCTTCTCGCTAGTTCCCGATGGACAGATTGATTGCTTTAAGTGAAAAGCCCCCCTAGATGCTAAACTCCTTATGGCCAAGGAACCTGTCCACTGACTCTCTTACAGTGTCCTCCCCCAAGTTCATTTATTCAATAGTATTTATTGAGCACTTACTATGTGCAGAGCACTGTACTAAGCGCTTAGAATGTACAATTCGGCAACAGAGACAATCCCTGCCCAATGATGGGCTCACAGTCTAAGCGAGTGCTTTGTACAGTGCTCTGCTATTTGTTATTTGTTAACTCAGTAAGTGCTCAATAAATAATAAGTGTGGTATTTTTTAAGCTCTTACTAAATGTCAAGCACTGTTCTGAGCACTGAGGTAGATAAAAGGTGAGCAGGTGAGAAATAGTCTCTGTCCCAGGCAGGGCTCACAGTCTAAGTAGGAAGGAGAACTGGTATTGAATCCCCAGAAGCACCAAGGTCTAGTGGATAGAGCACGGGCCTGGAAGTCAGAAGGATTTGGATTCTAATCCCACTTCCACCCCTTGTCTGCTGTGAAAACTTGGGCAAGTGACTTCACTTCTCTTTGCCTCAGCTATCTAATCTGTAAAATGGGGGGTAAGATCGCGAACCCCATTCATTCATTCATTCATTCCATTGTATTTATTGAGCACTTAACTGTGTGCAAAGAACTGTACTAAGTGCTTGGGAGAGTACAATCTAATAACAAACAGAAACATTCCTGCCCACAGTGAGCTCACAGTCTAGAGGGGGAGACAGACATTCATATAAATAAACAAAAAAAAATCAGAGATAAATATATATAATACATATATATCTATACTATAGGTATATAGATATATATACACATGGGACATGGACTCTGCCCAGCCTGATCGTCTTATATCTATTTCAGTGCTCAGTACAGTGCCTGGCACATAGTAAGTGTTCATCAAATACCATAAAAATTTTTTTAAAAATAAATACCACTGACTGACAGACTCTGCTGAACCCCCTCTGGTGGCTGGGCAAGAATTGCACCGTTCTGTTTCATCAGTGGTTCTGGTTATTAATAACTGCGGTATTTGTGAAGCACTTACTATGTGCCAGGCACTGTACTAAGAGCTCTGTTTGGACACAGTCTCTATCCCTCATGGGGCTCACAGTCTTAAACCCCATTTTCCAGATGAGGGAACTGAAGCCCAGAGAAGTGACACGACTTGCCCGAGGCCACCCAGCAGACAAGTGGCGGAGCCGAGATTAGAATTTATGACCTGATTCCAAGGCCTGTTCTCTATCCATTAGGTCTTCTTCCTTTTCATCTCCTGTTCAACTTCCTCCGTCACTCGCAATCGACTGGAAGGTGCAAAAAGCCCATGGAGATGAATACACATTTTCAAAATCTCCAATCTCTGGCCCAGAAAGCGAGGGACCACAGGTCCCGTGGGAAGCCCTGAGGGTGTTCATTTTCAAGCCCCTCCCGTGACTCTGCAGCCCAACAGTTGAATTCAGGGCAAGGTGTCGGTGTTCCATGGTTTCACTATAGTATTTCTCGGCATGCCAGTTTTAGGCTCGCATTGTCTTAAAAACCTTTCTGCCAGTAAGTAGAAATAGCAATTTTTTTTTAAAACTGAGAAACAAACAACTGCAGGCGACAGCAGATATTTTAGAAATGACTCAGAAACATGTTTTGCTAGCAAAATGCTAATGAAATACAGAACTCTGGTTCATGAAACTGATAACACTCCCCTCCAAAGAAAAAAGAAGACACAGTCAACATCTGAATTTGAACAAAACATTCGTGTTTTGCTAGCGTTACGCTAGGACGGGGATGATCCTGCTAGTTCGTTGAGACTCTGCCTGTGATTTGGGTATTTCGAGGGGAAGACTTTATTTTTCAAACCATGAGGGGATCCGTACAGACCCCTCATGTCTGAACATTCTGCTGCCGAAGATAAGAGGGGTCCGAGTGGGCTGGTTGTTTGAAATGGCTTTCGGATGGCCTTCGTCTAACGATCACATCGAGACACCCTCCACATCGTGAAGCGGCGTGGCCTAGTGGATAGAGGACGGGCCTGGGAAGGACCTGGGTTCTAATTCCGGCCCCGCCTCTTGACTTCTGTGTGAGCTGGGGCAAGTCACTTCGCTTCTCTGGGCTTCCGTTACCTCCTCTGTAAAATGGAGATTAAGACGGGGAGCCCCAATGTGGACGTGGACTTTGTCCCATGTGACCAGCTTGTATCTACCACAGCGCTTAGTGCAGTGCCTGCCACATAATAAGCGCTTAAAAAACACTGTAAAAAACACCAAAAAACTGTAAGCTCGTTGTGGGCAGGGGACACGTTTACCAGCCCTGTTGTATTGTACTCTCCCAAGTCATCGGGAAGGGGAGTGCTCAATAAATACCACTAATGATCATGATCATCATCATTCCCTGCTGTGCTATTAACTATTTGCAGGGTTTGTCACTGATTCCAAGATTGCTTCTTGATTTTCCAATCTCTGTGAAATCTGCTGGAGGAGAGAAGTGGGTGCCCCTTTGAGTTCCCAATGCAGGTGCATTGTAGAGGTGTCCTCCTATTCTCCATTCCTCTTGAAATAATAATTGTGGTATTTGTTAAGCACTTACTATGCATCGGGCACAGTACTAAACACTGGGGTGGATACAAGCAAATCGTGTTGAGCACAGCCCCTGTCTCATATGGGGCTCACACTCTTTATCCCCATTTTATGGATGAGATAACAGAGGCCCAGAGAAGTGAGGTGACTTGGCCAAGGTCACGCAGCAGGCCGGTGACGGAGCTGGAATTAGAACCCAGGTCCTTCTGACTCCAAAGCCCGTGCTCTTTCCACTAGGCCACGATCAGTTTCGAATTAGCTATTGCGATGATTTTTCTCTCTCCATTAGGCGATGCTGTCGCTCCCAACAAAGGCATTAACTCGGTGCCAGTGAGAACTAAATGTCAAAGCTTACTGACGGGGATGTCATCCTTGAGTACGGTTCAGAGAGACACGGATACAACTTGTTCAAGAAGCTGGGTTTGTCCTCAGATGGAGATCCCCAGAATGCACAGACATGTGCGACCTCTAAACTGGAAGCTCACTGTGGGCAGGGAATGTGTCTACCAACTCCGTTTTATTGGACTCTCCCAAGTGCTTAGTAATAATAATGGTATTTGTTAAGCGCTTACTACGTGCAAAGCACTGTTCTAAGCGCTGGGGGGATACAAGGTGATCAGGTTGTCCTACACAGGGCTCACAGTCTTGATCCCCATTTTACAGATGAGGTAACTGAGGCCCAGAGAAGTGAAGAGACTTGCCCAAAGTCACACAGCTGACAATTGACGGAGCTGGGATTAGAACCCATGACCTCTGACTTCCAAGCCTGTGCTCTTTCCAGTGAGCCACACTGCTTAGTACACTGTGCTCTGCATACAGGAGTGCTCAATAAATATGACTGATGGATTGACTGATGAGGGAGACTGGACATGAGATTGTAAGCTCCTTGTGGTCAGGGAATGTGTCTACCAGCTCTGTTACACTGTACTTTCCCAAGGGCTTAGTTCAGTGCTCTGCACACAGTAAATTCTCAAGACTCACGATTGATTGACTGATTTTATCGGGAATGAAACTTGAGAACCCACTGTCCCCAACCTTTGATTATCGATCTCCCCACATCCATGTGCCGGCTTTTTTCATTCTGTCTTCTGCTTTCTCTGTCCTTGCGTTTTTGGAGGGTGCACTGCCCAGGTAGCAGAACTTGGGGATTAGTCTTGCTCTATATTACTGAACCAGCTGGGTTTCCTTGGTGCACCTTGTAATAGAACTGTAGTTTTCTTATCAACAGTTGCTAGACTGTCTGAAGACTTCCTATGAAGCTTACCATCTGTTAAATTGGATGTTTCCAAGTGTCTGGCACAATAGTAAGCGCTTAACAAATACCATTTAAAAAGAGCGGGGAGGACGTGTTCTAGCCAAGTGGACCTAGTCAATCAATCAATCAATGGTATTTATTGAGTGCTTACCGTGTGCAGAGCACTGTACTAAGAGCTTGGGAGAGTACGATAAGAGTGTCGATAAATATGTTCCCTGGCCACAACAAGCTTCCAGTGGAAGAGAGCTGATTCGGAGCAGAATTGGCTAGGCGTTGGCACGCGGCACTAGTCACGTTTCGTGCACTGGAATAAGAGTTTTCCCAAAAGCCGGGTTCATCAGGAACATAACCCCTGCTTGTCGGGAGAATGAAGTTCGGTTTGAAATTCATTTTTAAAAAATGTCTGGCAATGAAAATTAATGAATCTCTCTTAACCTATTCGGAATCCATTTTGTCTTCATAAGGCACCATCACAAATTGGCTGGCTTTAGAGCCTAGGGACTGATTAGTTCATATTCATCAGGATATTAGGTGCAGAACATGTCTTGACAGCTCTTTATTTTCTCTTTCAAAGAGAGAACAGAGATGAAAATGCTCTGCTATTCAACTAGCTGCTTTAGTTGACAGTAGTTCTATTTTCATTCCTACTTCGATTGCTCTTGAGAATTTTCTGCAGCCATGACATAATGTGGATTGTTTATATGTAATAAAGCCAGATGGATGAAAATATATTTCGCAGGTGCGTTAGCAAAACTCAGCCAACGAAGTCTGGATGACTCCTTCCAAGAGAAACTGAAGTGGCTTGGTCTCACATGGCATAGCAACATCTTTACAAACAGGTTCTATACAGTTCGCAAAGTTGAATGGTAAAGCAGACTTCAAACAAAAGAAACACCTATTTAAAACTGAAGAAAAAGAAGAAACACTTGGAATGTTCTAGAAATTGGTTATCTAGGACAGAAATGTCTATACGCTCCCATGTCAGTACACATATAGGTGAATCCTGACACTAATTTGCCTTTTGACCGTCGTAGATGTTAGAGTTGAAGCTTTGTTCATTCATTCATTCAATCGTATTTATTGAGCACTTATTGTGTGCAGAGCACTGTACTAAGCGAATCTTTGTTTAGCTTAACCCACTAATATTTGCTGGAAGAGTTTACAGACATTCAGTATCTACTCATGGAAAGGGAAAACTGATTTTAAAAGCAGGTATAACGATTTTCCTTTGCAACTTTGGGTATAGTCAGTAATATGGTGACTGAAGCCCTGTATATCTGAGCTGTCTCTCTCTCTCCCACTCCTCTCTCTCTATTATGGTATACGTTAAGCGCTGACTGTGTGCCAAGCACTGGACTAAGTGCTGGGGTAGATACGAGTTAACCAGCTTGAACATAGTCCAGTCTTAATCTCCACTGTGCTGACGAGAGAACCGAGGCCCAGAGAAATGAAATGACTTAGCCAAGGTCACCCAGAAGACAAGGGGCGGAACCGGGATGAGAACTCAGGTCCTCTGACTCCAAGGCCTGGGCTCTGTCAACTAGTTCCCATTCCTTCCCATTCTTTATACTGTACCATTCCTTTCCCACTGGCTCCCATTCCCACAACTCCTTCTGGTTTTTCCCAAACCTTTGACTTTCTCCTGAACTTCCCAATCCTCTCCACGCCTCACTCCCTAACCCCTGATGACCCCACCAACTATTTTGAGGGTAAAATGGAAACAATCAGATGCAAACTCCTCAAGCCCCCCCACCACCAGAACTTCTGCATCACCATCGGCTTTAAAGCACTTAATCCCCTCACCCCCTCCTACCTCACCTCACTTCTCTCCTACTACAACTCAGCCCGCACACTTCGCTCCTCTAATGCCAACCTTCTCAACGTATCTCCATCTCGTCTCTCTCTCTGCCGGCCTCTTGCCCACGTCCTGTCTCTGGCCTGGAAAACCCACCCTCCTCACATCCGACGGACGGTTACTCTCCTCCCGCCACCCTCCATCACAGCCTTACTGAAGGCACATCTCCTCCAAGAGGTCTTCCCTGACTAAGCCCTCTTTAGCTTTTCTTTCACTCCCTTCTACGTCGCCCTGACTTGCTCCCGTGATTCATCCGCTCTCCCAGACCCACAGCACTTATGCGCATACCTGAAACTTATTTATTCATATGAATATCTGTCTCCCCCTCTAAACTGTAAGCTCATTTTGGGCAGGGAATGTGTCTTTTATATTGTTACATGGTACTCTCCCAAGTTCTTAGTACAGTGCTCTGCACACAATAAAAGGTCAATAAATTCGATTGACTGACGCCCACCACTCCCTGGCTGCCTTCTCGGAGGAAGACCGCCATCCCCATCCCCAAACTTCCGCCCCGTAGCTGGACCTTCTGACACTCTCCGTTCAAGCCTCCCAAAATTGCTCACATGCATCCTCCTCCCCTACCTCACTGCTATTATTTTCAACCTCCTCTCCTTGGTTGGCTTCTTCCTCTCGGCCTTCAAACATACCCAAGGCTTCCCTGTATAAAAAGAGTCCTCCCGCAATCCCACATCTCCCTCCCGCTATAGTGCCGTTCTCTGCTTCCATTCCTACTGAGCAATGTCCCCTGCCTCCATTTCCAAGCACTTAGTACAGTGTTCTGCACATAGTAAGCGCTCAATATACACAATTGAATGAACTTCCTCTTCACCCACTGCTTTCGACACCTTCGCTCCAGCGAGACTTCAATCCATTGATGGTATTTCTCGAGCGCTTACTGTATGCAGAGCACTGTACTACACGCTAGCTCATTCTGGACAGGGAATGTGGCTGTTAATCGTCATATTATACTCTCCCAAGTACTTAGTACGGCGCTCTGACACAGTAAATGCTCAATAAATACAATTGACTGACTGGCTGAGAGTCTATTATAACAGAGTTGGTAGACGTGTCCCTTGCCCACCTCTAGCTTACAGTCTAGGGGGGAAGACAAGACATCAGTATAAATAAAGTCCGGATACTTCACAGCTCTCGGAGTCTGACTCTGCGCTGATCCTTCTCGACCTCTCCGCTGCCTTTGAGGCCACAGACCACCCCCTCCATCTCGGCATCCTATCGGGCCTTGCTTTTGCTGACACGGTGCTTCACCTGGCTCTACTCCTACCTCTTCGACCACTTCTCGGTTTCATTCTCTGCCTCCTCTTCTGCCTTTCATCCTCTCACCGTGGGTGTTCCACAAAGCCCCGTTTTGGGTCCCCTAATCTTCATCTCCACTCCCTCTCTCCCTCAGGTTGTTCTTCAGCTTACATCTCTGCGCGGATGAACCCCAACTCTAGCTCTCTAGCCCGGATCTCCTCATCTGATCTACCATCTCTTATCTCTCCTTGCCTCCAGGGTATCCCCGCCTGTACCCCAGCATCCCAAACTCATTTGGTCCAAAATAGAATTACTTACCTGCATCCCCAAACCCACTCTTACACCTTTCCCATCTCCATAAATGACGTTACCACCCTCCCTATCCCAACAGACTGAAACTCCATTTTTTGATCTGGACTCCTGACTGCCTCTGATGTTCATATTTAATGTTCCACCAAATCCTGCATCATGGTTCCCTTTCCTCTCCCCGAACTAGCTATGAAGCACTGGTCATAGCACAACTAGATTATTGCATCAGCCTCCTCACTTGTCTCCCGGCCTGAGGACTCCCCAATCCCACTCCTAAAGGAATCATCTTGAAGCATCTCTTCCCGCTCCTCTCAGCCCTCCACTGGCTCCCCGTGTTCCTCTGCATCAAACGAAAACTCCTCACTCACAGCCTTCGGGCTCTCAGCCAAAGTGCTCCACCGAGCATGGCCTCGTGGATAAAGTACAGGCCTGGGAGGACCTGGGTTCTAATCCTAACTCTGCCATTTGTCCGCTGTGTGACCTTGGGCAAGTTGTTTCACTTCTCGGGGCTTCGGTTGCCTTGTCTGAAAATGGAGATTAAGTCTGTGAGCCCCATGTGGGAGAGGGACTGTGACTATACTGATGTTCTTGTATCTACCCCAGTGCTTGGCACATAATAAGTGCTTAACAAGTGCCATTATTATTATTACATACTGCTCTCACCATCCACTCCTCCTCAACCTGCTCTCTTCATTCTTTTCCAACAAACCTCCTAACTGTACCCTGCTCTATCCCGCCTCTTCTACCATCTCCCCCTCACTCACTCTGCTCTTCCTGGCCTGGTAGTCCTTTCCTCCCCATAACCAATTACTTGTTAAGATTATGGTACTTATTGAGTGCTTACCATGTGCCAAGCACTATTCTAAGCAGTGGGGTAGATACATGTTAATGAGTTTGGATAGAGTCCCTGTCCCCCATGGGGCTCACACGCTTAATCCCCATTTTACAGATGAGGTAACTGAGGCCCAGGGATGTTAAGTGACTAGCCCAAGGTCACACGGCAGACAAGTGGAAGAGCCGGGATTAGAACCCAGGCCCTTCTGACTCCCAGGCCCTTGCTCTGCACACTAAGCCACACTGCTTCACAACACATCACATCCGAGTACTTTCCATATTCAATCCCCTCCTAAAAATCTTACCTCCTAAAAACACATGGCCCCGGTTAATTTCCCTACACCCCACTTCGTACAAGACAAACAGCAATCGTACAAGCAAAGAGATGTATATTATTCAATTGTACAGTTATTCATATCGTATATATGCTATATACAAGTAGTCTATACACATGCTACTCTCCTCAATTCCCAATATACAATTGATTGAGTGCTTATTGTGCAGAACATTCATTCAATTTTATTTATTGAGCACTTAACTGTGTGCAGAGCACTGTACTAAGCCCCTGGAAAGTACATTTGGGCAACAAATAGAGAAAATCCCTACCCACCAACGGGCTCACAGTCTAGAACGCTGTACGATGCATTTGAGAAAGTACAATACAATGGAGTTGGTAGATGTGCCTGGCCTAATGGAAAGAGCACAAGCCTAGGAGTCAGAGGACATGGGTTCTAATCCCCATTCCGCCACTTGTCTGCTGTGTGACCTTGGGCAAGGCACTTCTCTGTGCCTCAGTTTCCTCATCTGCAAAATGGGAGCTCAATCCCTGTTCTCCTTCCTACTTAGACTGTGAGCCCCATGTGGGACCTGATGATCTCGTATATACCCCAGTGCTTAGTACAGTGCTTGGCATCTAGTAAGCACTTAATAAATACTATTATTATTAGTAGTAGGCTTGAGGAGCTTACAATTTAAGCTTGTATATAGAGAGCTGGAGATTCACCCCACCCTCAATTCCACAGCGCTTCTGAATGTATCCATTACTCTCCTGTATTGTACTCTCAGGAGCACTTAATACAGTGCTCTCCACCCACTCCAAAGGTGACCCTACTAATGGTGAAAACATTGAGACTCTAACGGACCAGTGGCTGAAGAGAGGGGTGTGTGACTTGCCCCACTTCATATACGTGTGTATGTATGCATATATATAGAAAGAGATATACATATATGATACATGTATATATGTACACACACACACACGCATATCCCAGATCACTATCACCCAACTGGAGACACAATCTATCACTTGATCAATGGTACTTATTGAGCGCTTACTATGAGCAGAGCACTGCACTGGACGCTCATGAGAGTACAATACAACAGTGTAAGGGATATGTTCGGAAGTGCTGTGGGGTTGAAGGTGGGGTGAATCTCCAGCTCTAATCGTTGAAGAACCCAACCTCTGGAAACCTGGCTTCTAACATGAGAACCAACTGCTGTTGGTAAATCCATTTCCTCCCTTTTCCCCACTCCCTTCCCACTGCCCCTGTTCCCAGCAGTTTCCTCGTCCTTTGACCGACTCACCCCTGACTCTATCTCCCCTCACCTCCCTGCCACTGGATTACAGTATTAAAAAACAAACAAACGAACGAAAAAATCTGTGGCATTGCCCAGTGCTACTGCCCCGATCCACCCCACTGCCAGAGAGCCCAGCCAAATCACAATAATAACAATAATAATGATAATTGAGGTATTTGTTAAGCGCTTACTATGTGCCAGGCATCCTACTAAGCACCGGGGTAGATACAAGCGAATCGGGTTGGACACAGTTCCTGTCCCACATGGGGCTCACAGTACTCAACCCCATTTTTCAGATGAGGTAACTGAGGTAGAGAGAAGTGAAGCGACTTGCCCAAGGTCACACAGCAGACAAGTGGTGGAGCTGGGATTAGAATCCATGACCTTCTTATTCCCAGGCCCCTGCTCTATCCACTGTGCCATGTTGCTTCCCGGGTGCAGGAGGTATATAAAGTCACTAGGAACTGGGCAGAGAAAGACATAAGGGTGAAGGAGAGGGAATTTTTATTTACTTGTATGGGCCTGTTAGTCATATTTATTGAGCTCTTACTGTGTGCAGAGCATTGTACTAAGCACTTGGGAGAGTACAATAGAACAATAAACAGACACATTCTCTGCCCACAATGAGTTTACAGTCTAGAGGGGGAGTTAGACATTAATAGAAATAAATAAATTACAGCTATGGATATCTGTGCTCTGGGGCTGGGAAGAGGAATGAATAAAGGGAGCAAGTCAAGGTGATGTAGAAGGGAGTTGGAGAAGAAGAAATGAGGGCATAGTCAGGGAAGGCCTCTTGGAGGAGATGGGCCTTCAGTGAGGCTTTGAAGCAGGGGAGAGTAATTGTTTGTCTGAGGGAGGGAGTTCCGGGACAGAGTCAGGATGTGGGCAAGAGGTCGGCGGTGAGATAGACAAGTTGCCACATGAGGGCTGGTTGTAGAATGGAGCCTAACAAATTGTAGATAACTCTTGGGGAAAATGTACCCCAAATTATAGGCTCATTTATGAGGAACAGACCTGTCAGTTTCAAGAGGCAAACCTCTACCTACAAGAAGAAAACTCTCACCAAGTGGTATAAAAATGGCCCCCAAAGGACTACAGATGGTCATTCCAAAAGTGACGGAAGGGATGGATAAAGGGACCTTGAGCAAGTTCAACATTTTGAAAAGTACGTTTTACATATAGAGAAGCTGCTTGGCCCAGTGGATAGGGAATGGGCCTGAGAGAGAAGGACCTGCCTTCTCATCCCTCTCTGCCATTTGTCTGCTGTGTGACCTTGGGCAAATCACTTAACTTCTCTGAGCCACAGTTACATCTGTAAAATGGAAATAAAGACAGTGACTCCTATGTGGAACATGGACTGTGTCCAACCTGATTAGATTGTATTTACCCCATCTCTTAGTACAATGCCTGGCACATAGTAAGCACTTAACCAATTGTATAAATATTGGCTATATATAGATAGTTATAAATATATCTATATATATAATCAATATATATATAACCTATATATATAACCAATATTTATACAATATATATATAGGTAGATAGATATAGGTCTGTATTTTATATCTTGGGCTATATGACTATGAGAAAAAATTGAAAAAGCATGAGGGACAATCATCAGAGTGGAAGGGTTGAAATTGTCAATTGAAAGAGCATAAACACTAAGTTATTTTGAGTCTAACAGAAAGCCTCAGATCTAAGATACCTGCTTCAAAATAAAGGCGAGGGGCATTAATCATTGAGAAATACATCAGAAAGAAGGCCAGTGGTCAACACATCTAGGTGTCTGATGATGACAGAGCTATCGTATTGAAATCGAGAAATAGGCTTTAGCATTTTGCTTTGCTCGTAGAATACCATGCCTTCGGAAATCATTCCTTGCCTAAAGTGATCATAAACCATGAATAACAATTTTTAAGAAAAATGTTTGCCCCCTGCCCCACATCAGCCTCCATGATTAGAAAGCCTAGTTTTTCAGCCAAAGTCATTCAATATGAAGTTGTTCTATGCCCCAGGGAAGTCATTAGCTATTGCAGACAAATTATCTAGCATATATGATGAAGAATACGCAAACTGGGACTCTGAACTGGGTATCGCGTATGTAAATGTACTGAAAAAACAAAATCATGATGACAGATAAAATGAGGGAGATTGTTACAGAGCTGCAAATCAAGATAGCCCACTGGAAAAAGTGACAAAGAATATTCATTTGGAATGCCATGAAGAGGATTCTCTTACCCTATCAGAGATTGGTAATGAATAAAATGTAATAGAAGGAGTATTTGCTTACTTTCTTGAGATTAGATATCAAAATGTGAAAACCTAAAGATTCTGTAAGATGTGGAGAAATTGAAGAAAAGGGTGGGAGATTTTCAGGTATCATTAACGTTGATTAAGTGGTCACAGTGGGCTTAATCTAAAATAAACTCTGGGGTAGATGGCAAGACAAGCAAGGAAGACGCAGCTTATGATTCAAATAAGGGATTCAGAGAACACAAAGGAGCCACTCTCCCTCCCTGCCTTTTTAACAGGATCTCTTAAGCGCTAACTCTGGGCCAGGCACTGTACTAAGCACTGGGGTAGACACAAGCTAATCAGGTTGGACACAGTTCCCGGCCAACACGGGGCTCACGATCTTAATCCCTATTTTACAGATGAGGTAACTGAGGCCCAGAGAAGTGAAGCGACTTGCCCAAGGTCACCCAGCAGACAAGTGTCGGAGCCGGGATGAGAACCCAGGTCCTTTGTACTCCCAGGACCTCTAGACTGTAAGTTCCTTAGGGGCGGGGAATGTGTCTGTTTATTGTTATATTGTACTCACCCAAACACTTAATACAATGCTCTCCACAAGGTGAGCGCTCAGTAAATACGATTGACTGACGGACTAACTCTTTCCACTAGGACACGCTGGCCCTCATACTGCCTGAGAGAGAGGAGCGGAGAACTGATGCGACCTGGACTTCATTCATTCAGTTGTAGTTATTGAGCGTTTACTGTGCGCACAGCACTTTACTAAGTACTCACGCCACTGGAACTGAGGTTCCACGGGGGTCTGTAGAGATCCACCCAGCCTCCCTCCTCCTGTCTGCCATCACCAGAGAGACGATTGCCTTCCTTACCCTTGGGATTCTAGCACAGTTGTGGTAGTTTGGATTCGATGCTGCTGCTGCTGCTATTTGTTAAGCACTTACTATGTGCCAAGCCCTGTTCTAAGTGCTGGGGTAGATACAAGGTAATCAGGTTGCCCACATGGGGCTCACAGTCTTTATCCTCATTTTACAGATGAGAAGTGGCTTGCCCAAGGTCACACAGCAGACATGTGGCAGAGCTGGGATTAGAACCCACATCCTTTGGCTCCCAACCCCAGGCTCTTTCCACTGGAGTATTTGCCTGGAATGAAGAGGGGTCCAAAGATCATCCTCACATACTATGGAATATAAAGAAACAGCTAGTGGATTGTTAGTACTGTTAGTTTTAATGTCAGTCAACCATTTGTATTTATTGAGTGCTTACTGTGTGCAGAGCACTGTAATAAGTGCTTTGGAGAGTTGGTAGACACGTTCCCTGCCCACAACGAGCTTACAGTTACAATAACTTCACTTCTATCATAAGTTGCAGTAACAGACTAAAGTAACAGACTAAATAGTGCCGCACTCTGTAGCTGCTAAGAGTTCACTGTTACACAGAGTTCCCTGTGTGGCCACGTATTCGATCCGTTGCCGAATTCCACCGGTTCAACCTTCAAAAATCCCTTTCCTCTGCATCCAAACTGTTACCATGATAATCCAAGCACTTATCCTATCCCGCCTTGATGACCTTATCAGTCTCCTGCCTCTCCCCACTCAAGTCCATACTTCCCTCTGTTGCCCAGATCATTTTTCTACAAAACCATTCAGTCCACGTTTCCCCACTTCTCAAGAAACCCCAGTGGTTGCCCATCCACCTCCGCATCAAACAGAAACTCCTCACCATCGGCTTTAATCACCTTTCCCCCTCCTACCATACCTCGCCACTTTCCTACTACAACTCAGCCCACACACTTCTCTAATGCCAACCTACTCACCATACCTCGATTTCACGTATCTCATCATCGACCTCTCACCCACGTCCTGCCTCTGGCCTTGAACGCCCTTGTGCTTCATATCTGACAGACTTATCCACCTTCAAAACTTTACTAAAACCACACCTCTTCCAAGAGGCCTTCCCTGACTAGGCCTCATTTCCTCTTCTCCCATTCCCCTCTGCGTTGGCCTTCTATTTGCACCCTTCCCCCCACCCCCCAGCTTCAAATCACTTACGTCCACATCCGTAATTTAAGAATTATAATTGTGGTATTTGTTAAACGTTTACTATGTGCCAAGCACTGTTCTAAGCGCTGGGGTTGATTCAAGGTAATCAGGACGGACACAGTCCCTGTTTCACATGGGGCTCACAGACTTCATCTCCGTTTTACAGATGAGGTGACAGAGGCAGAGAGCAGTGAAGTGACTTGCCGAAAGACACACGGCAGACAGGAGGCGGAGCTGGGATTAGAACTCAGGTCCTTCTGACTTCCAGGCTCAACAGTGAGTAAACTGGTGCTAGAGGAGTGAAGTGGGCAGGTTGGGCTGGATAAGGAAATCAGGAGGGTGAGGGAGATGAGGTAGGATGGGTGAGCTGAAAATCAAGAGGAACCTGCCTCCTTTCTTCCTCTACCCAACCCCTCCATTTCTCACAGATCACACACCTGACACAGAAGAAGTTTGTTTTATCTGCATCTGGAAGCCATTTAGTGCCTGAGAACCGAGGGTTTTCAGGGGGAGACATTAACCCCAATCTACACTTTCAGAACACTGTCTTCCATACCGTAGTCATTTACTCGTACTCATTAAGCACTGGATTTTGCACATACTGCGTGCAGAGTTCTGTGCTGGGCATTTGGGAGAGCTTAACTAAAGTAACCCAAGTGGTCTTCCCTAACTCTTCCTTTCCTCTTCTCCCACTCTCCTCTGCTTCTCCCTGACTTGCTCCCTTTATCTCCTCTCCCAGCCCCACAGCACTTTAGTACATATCTGTAATTTATTTATTTATATTAATGTCTGTCTCCCCCTCTAGACTCTAAACTCACTTTGGGCAGGGAATATGTTTATTGTTGTACTGTACTTTCCCAAGTCCGCACACAGTAAGCACTCAAATGTAATTGAATGAATGACTGGAGTAAAATCCTTGAGGCTTGAGACTCTGGACTGCAGTCTAATCAGCAAGACGGGCAGATACAAAAACATAGATACAACCGGTAGTAACCAAAATATGGGGGGAAAAATGAACAAACAAATACGTTCACTTGGGAAAAGAGTAGACAGCGATCTGGAGAGTAGCGGACCAAGTGAGCAGAAATGTAACTTGTGGAGAACTGGCGGAGAACCTTGAAGCCAACCATGAGGCAGGTCTACTTGATGCAGAGGGAGAACGGAAGGCCAATGAAGAGGTTTTCAGGAAGGGAAGAGATGTGTGCTGAATGTCACATCCAGAAGATGAACCGTGCAGCTCCGTGAAGTATGGCTTGGAATGGGGGAGAGGCCGGAGGCAACGAGACCGGCAAGGAGACTGATACAATAGTCTAGATAATAATAATAATAATAATAATAATAATGATGGCATTTGTTAACTGCTTCCTATGTGACAGGCACTGTACTAAGCACTCGGGGGGGATATGAGCAAATCAAGTTATACAGTGTCCCTGTCCATGTCTCAATCTCCATTTTACAGATGAGGTGACTGAGGCCCAGAGAAGTGAAATGACATGCCCAAGGTCACACAGCAGAAAGTGGAGGAGCTGGGATTAGAACCCATGACCTTCTGACCCTTCTTAGAGAGGAAGGGAAGGGTTGGATGCGGGAGATGTTGTGTAGAGAGACCACCGGGATTCGACACAAGATCGAATGTGAGAGTTAAGAGATGGAGAGTGGCTGAGTATGACATCCAGGTTATGTGCTTTTGGGACTGGATGCTTTAGGAAGATGGAGTCTGCCACTGCTATTTATTGAGCAGTTGTTGGCTGCAGAGCACTGTGCTGAGCGATTGGTAAAGTACACGGTAACAGAGTGAGTTGGTTAGACGTGATTCCTACCCATGAGGGGTTTATAATCTACAGAGGGAAATAGATAGTAAAAGAATTTTAGTTTAGAGGAAGCAACCTGGCTTAGTGGATAGAGCATGGGCCTGGGAGTCAGAAGGTCATGGTTTCTAATCCCAGCTCTTCCACATGTCTGATGTGTGACCTTGGGCAAGCACTTCACTTCTCTTGGTTTAAATTACCTCATCTGTAAAATGGGGATTAAGATTGTGAGCCCTGTGTGGGACAGGGATTGTGTACAACCTACCTTGTATTTACTCTAGCACTTAGTGTTGGGCACATAGTAAATGCTTAACAAGTACTATTATTATTATTATTATTGTTAGTTTAAGGATAGGGGAAATAAGGGATACAGTAGAGTATAAGAATACTTACATAAGTATTGTGGGGCTGGAATGGTATTGTCAGTGGTCAAGACAGTCGAGTGTAGGATAAACAGAATAAGGAATGAGCTGGAAGCAGGGAAGCCAGTGAGGAGGGTGAAATAGCAATCAATTATATTTACTGAGAGCATAATAATAATGGTATTTGTTAAGCACTTTCCACGAGCCAAACACCCTACTAAGCGCCACGATAGATACAAGACAATCAGGTCCCACTTGGGGCTCATAGTCTAAGGGGGAGGGAGAGCAGGGATTGAATCCCCATTTTGCAGATAAGGGAACTGAGGCACAGATGAGTGAAGTCACCCGGCGGACAAGCGGCGGAGCTGGAATTAGAACCCCGGTCCTCTGCCTCCCAGACCTGTGCTCTTTCCACTAGGCCCTGCTGCTGCTTCTCTGCTTACTGTGTGCCGAGCGCCGTACTACACTCCACGGAGAGGCGGAGGACTTGAACTTCAGTGACCCAGCAGGACTTGCCCACAGACCCAAAGGGGCAAATTTAAAGACAGAAAAGAGTCACAGATGACACCAAGGGGGTGAGCTGCTGGATCGAGGGGGCGGGGGGGGGAATAGTGACGGGATCAACTATTAGGGAAAAGTGGGGAGCCGGGTGGCGAGATGAGGGATTTCACCGTTTTAATCACTGCTTTGTTCTCCGATCCCCCTGGACTCACAGTTTGGAGAAATGGCCTCAGTAATTTCTGTATTTTGAGAACTGGGTAGCTCTTCTTGATCTGAAATGGGTGGTCAAACTGAAAAACAGCTGGGCTTTTCTCCATGCCATAGGCCTACCCTCTCTCAAATGGTTTATTTCTCCATTTCTCTAACAAGACAAATAACACTATCTCTTCTAACAGCAGGGGGCTGTTTAATGACCAGATTCTAGAAGCCAGAGGTACAAAAGTCTTTTCAGGTCATTCCAGCCTTCCATCTGCCAAAACAAAATAGCCACCGCCACCACCCCCCAGCCGGCCCCCTCTGTAACCTATTTTTCTACCCCTTGGTTAATTCTAATTTCCAAATTCTTTTTAAGCAATTTCTTTTTATAACCCTGTCACTTCAGAACTCAATCATGATATACACTCTGCTCTGTGTTGACTAAGCAAATGAGTAAGTTTTTATTTTAATAGCACCGTGTGGGCGGGCTGCTTTTTAAATGAATGCTAGAGCCCTGCTATATTACCACAGAGAAGAGTTAAACCAACTGTTTTCAGTTTCAGGCAGCGCTCTGTTTTGTGTTAGCGTTTGAACGAAAACTATCAATGAATAATCTCTTTCTTCAGATTTAAGAGTTTTTCCTGTGGGAGGAGGGGCTGTTGAGATTTGTGAACCACATGTCTTGTGAGTAAGATTTACTGTCATTAAGGGCCACCTTGAAAATATTTGCGAGGTACAACTGCTCAACTCCTCGTTGCAGAGATAATGTCGCCGGTGTTGTCACCATTACTCCCACTAGAACTTGGTGTTATCAGCTAAATTTCAAATGAGCTAATTCATTAACGGCCGTCCTAATAAACTCAAGAGCGTAACCCTTCCCCGTGGTTTTTCTCTTTTTTGTTAATGGTATTTGTTCAGCACTTACTATGTGCTGCGCACCGTACTAAGCGTTGGTGTAGATAGAAATAATCGGGTTGGACGCAGTTCCTGTCCCTCATGGGGATCCCAGTCTTAATCCCCATTTTACAGACGAGGTAATGGAGGCCCAGAGAAGTGAAGTGATGTAACCAAGATCACACAGCAGACAAGAGGCAGTGCTGGGATTAGAACGCAGATCCTCTGAATCTCAGGCCCATGCACTATCCACTAGGCAACGCTGCTTCTCTTCACCAGGTGGGCTGTAGAGTCCAACAGAGGATTGCGCATCCCATAAACGTCCCACGTTTCTGTGGGGGTGGAAGGAGAGTAAGACAGTGCAGAGCCATGTGGTATTCGCGACCGCTGTGGTATTCACGACCGCTTTAGAGAATAGGATCTGTGCTGTGGGGCTGAATGTTAGCAGGGCCTAGTGGATAGAGCACAGGCCTGGGAGTCAGAAGAAGCTGAGTTCTAATCCTTGCTCTGCTGCTTGTCTGCTGTGTGACCGTGGGCCAGTCACTTTACTGCTCTGGGCCTCAGTTTCCTCATCTATAAAACGGGGATCAAGACAGTGAGCCCCATGTGGGACAGAGACTGTATCCACTCTCAGAGCTTAGTGCAGTGCCTGGCATATAGTAAGTGCTTAGCAAATACCATGATTATTATCAGTATTATTATTATTAAAGTCTGGGACAAAGAAAGCTGGAAGATCGGGAACGGATTGAGGCAGGAGAGATGTGAGCCGGGACAACTGGGGGATGAAAGGAAAGTATTTAAGGAAGCAGCAGATGGGATCTCCTTGGCAGAATCCCGAAGCCGGGTCCCTCCTGCCTTATCAGCATTGAGGATGGCGAAGGTGGAGGGAGAAAGGGAATAAGTTAATGAGTGGACTCCAAGCTCTGAACCCTGAAGTCTGGGCATTTCCAAAACTGCTGGCCAATCACTTGGCAATCAACCTCCAACAAGGGCAGGCCCCAAGTCAAATAACAATGATAATAATTATAGTATTTATAAAGTGCTTTTTATGTGCCAGGCACTGTAGTAAGCACCGGAGTGGATACAAGTAAATTGGGTTAGACACAGCCCCTGTCACACACAGCAATCCCAATCTCAACTCCAATTTTCCAGATGAGGTAACTGAAGCACAGAGAAGTGAAGTGACTTGCCCAGGGTCATACAGCAGGCAAGTGGCAGAGCTAGGATTAGAGCCCATGACTATCAGACTCCTAGGCCTGTGCACTATCCACTCTGCCATGTTGCTTCTCAAAGACTCCAGGTGTCCCAAAATGGTGAAAAAGAGGATTTAGGAAATAAACCATGGTAGGGTTTCTAAGATGTTGCTATTGGGGAGACTGCTGGGGACTGAGAGAAAGGAGGGGCTACTTATAAAAGTTTGAGGGAAGCCATTGGTCTTGTTCTTCGGCCATTTGAACATTCCTGGTGACCCAGAAGAGCCGGAAGGGATGGGACGGAGGGATGCAAAGGCAATCCCTCGACTTCAATGACGGGTCTAATAATAGTAATAATAATTGTGGTACTTGTTAGCGCTTACTATGTATTAAACGCTGGGTGGATACAAGCACAACGGGTTGGACACCGTCCCACATGGGACACACAGACTTAATAGCCAAAAAACAGCTGATTCCCCGGATAGGCATTTTTCACAATCAACATGACGGAAGGATGACTGCAAATGCATTATATTGGAGTGGCCTTGTGGATAGAGCACGGGCCTGGGAATCGGAGAACCTGTGTTCTAATTCCAGCCCCACCACTAGTCTTTTGTGTGACCTTGGGCACGTCATTTCACTTCTCTGTGCCTCAGTGACCTCATCTGTAAAATGGGGATTAAGACTGTGAGCCCCTTGTGGGACCTGGACTGTGTCCAACCTGATTAATTTGTATCTATTCCTTGGCACACAGTGGGCGCTTAACAAATACCATTAAAAAAATAACAATTTCCCCTTAGCTGAAGGAAGAAAGGAGGAGGAGAAGATAAAGGAGGAGGAGGATAGAGTATGGGCCTGGGAGTCAGAAGGACCTGGGTTCTAATCCTGGCTCTGCCACTTGTCTGCTTTGTGACCTTTGGCAAGTCACTTCACTTCTCTGTGCCTCAGTTACCTCATTTGGATTGATTGTGAACCCCATCCAACTATTCAGCTTGTATCTACTCCAGGGCTTAGTACAGTGCCTGGCACAGAGTAAGAGCTTAACAAATACCATTTAAAAAATGAGGAGAAGGAGGAAGAGAAAAAGGAGGAGAAGGAGAAGGAGGCAGAGAAGGGAGTGGAGAAGAAAGAGGAGTGAGGGGAAGAGGAAAAGGGGGAGGTGGAGGAGGAAAAGGAGAAGGAAGAGTGGACAAAGAAGAGGAGGAAGAGGTGGGGGAGGAAGTGTCTTGTGGGCAGGGAGCTTGGCTGCTAAATGTGCAAGTACTGTCCTCTCCCAAGCGCTTAGTACAGTGTTCTGCACATAGTAAGTGCTCAATAAATACCATTGCTGATGATAAAACAGTAACAATGCAGCAGAAAAAGTAAATTAATTCCTCGAGAACTTACTGTGTATAGTGCCCTGAACTAGTTTCAAATGCTCTCTTTCCTTCCTCTTTTCTGGACTTTCCCCTCCAACCTTTCTCCTCCCCGACCTTTCCTGTTTCTCCCCTTCCCACTTTTTCTCTCCCTCTATTCTTTCCCCTCTTTTCCTCCCCAAATCCTCTCTATGCTGCACGTGCTTGAGCCCCCTCCCCCAAATGTCTGGTCCCAACTTCTCCCTCGGGTTCAAAATGAAAAGTTGGCACCCAGAGTCCAACTGTCATCAAGACAAGCATTCAATGTACTTTTTTTTAATGGCACAAAATCTCAAACAGCAAACATCCCTGAGCCATTGTTTAAAAAACCACCAAAAACATGTTGGACCCATGCAAAGAATAAAGGCAAATTGGGCAGTGTCAGGGAAAATGGCAATTTTAAGAGAAGGCATAATTTTCCAGTCCACTAGATCTTGTTTCGCCTGCCTCTAACTCCTTTCCCTGGAAACCAAAAGTGAATTTTTCGATATATAGAGTTCTAGGATCTAGTCCAGACCATTGCCTGCACATAAGAGCACAATCAGTCCCAGATAAATAAGAAAGTCTCCTAGTTTTGACATCCCGCCAAGGAGATTTCACTCACTTGGGAATTCCAGCTTCCTGTCACCCTCTCTCAATTTGTCTCAAGAGCGTACAGTTGTGGGAGGAAAGATTCTAGTTCCTGCAACAGGGTGAGAGGAGGGAACAAGCCATCATTTAATGGAGGTTTCATGAGTAGAGATATGTGAGGAGGTTCGGGGGCTCAGAGAAGAGCCAAACATAAGGAAATTAGGGTGAAGCAACTCCAAGGCCAGGGGATTTCCAGGCCTGAGGTCCCATCTGAATCAATCCAAGTGCTGGAAGGGCAGGGAAAGGGAGGCAAGAAGGAGAATAGAGGCTTGAGAAGCTTGAGATCTTGGCTCAGTGGAAAGAGCCTGGGCTTCGGAGTCAGAGGTCATGGGTTTGACTCCCAGCTCTGCCACTTGTCAGCTGTGTGACTGTGGGCAAGTCACTTCACTTCTCTGTGCCTCAGTTATCTCATCTGTAAAATGGGGATTAACTGTGAGCCTCATGTGGGACAATCTGATTACCCTGTATCTCCCCCAGCGCTTAGAACAGTGCTCTGCACATAGTAAGCGCTTAATAAATACCAGCATTATTATCATTATTATTATTATTAACTGAGAAGGAAACTTTAAAGAGTTCTGGAAAAGTTTGCGTTTAAACGCTTAAGCCCTCTCTTCCTCGGCTCCCTCTCCCTTCTGTGTCGTCTATAAGCTTGGATCGGTGACCTTTGGGCATCTGATATTTGCCACTTCCTCCTCCCCACAGCAGACAGATGTACGTATCTATCAATTACACCCTGAAAATGGTATATTTATGTGACTGATTCCCCCTCTAGACCATAAGCTCGTTGAGAGCAAGGAACGTATCCACCAACTCTTTTGCCTTGTGCTCTCCCAAGGGCTTAGTGCAGTGCTGTGCACATAGTAAGCGCTCAAGAAACACCACGGATAATAACGATAATAACTGTGGTATTTGCTTGATGATCGATGATAATGATGTGCTAACTGTTGGAGTGAGCAGAATTGACCTGAGAAAACAGCCACTCGGCTTTGGGTCAGAGGAAGTAAAGGAACTGTTGGTGGGTGATATTCGGTTTGTGCTTTTATTTTGTAATCTTTAGCCGCAAGGAACGTTTGGGAGTAACTGGATTTCTGTGCCAAGTCTCATGGGGAACGATGAATTATTCAGAGCAAAAGTCCCTCCCTGGTGATTCTCCCTCTCAAAGCTATTTATTATGGACTTGACAGCATCCAAGAGCTAAAAATCACAGTTGGAACAAGGGTTGTCCTGTCCGAAGAGGAGTAATAATAATAACAAGAACTGTGGTATCTGTTAAGCAGTTACTATGTGTCAAGCACTGTTCGAAACGCTGAGGTAGATACAAGCCAACCTAGTTGGACACAGTCCCCGTCCCACAGAGGACTCACAGTCTTCATCCCCTTTCACAGATGAGGTAACTGAGGCCCAGCGAATTGAAGTGACTTGCCCACAGTCCCACAGCAGACAAGTGGCAGAGCTGGGATTCGAATCCAGGTCCTTCTGACTCCCAATCCTGTGTTCTATCCACTAAGCCTCGCTGCTTCTCCCAAGGAGCGGACAAAGCTGCTTTTCTTGCTGTTGTTGAGATGGTGTTCTGGCTGAATTGCGCCGTTCTTTATTTTTCCCTTTCTCCTATGCCTCTGCTGTCATAGTAATAGTATTAGTAAGCAGTATTAGTGGTGGTCGGCGATAGCTGTTGCACTATTCATTCATTCAAAAGTATTTTTTCAGCGCTTACTGTGTGCAGAGCACTGTACTAAGCACTTGGGAAAGAATAATACAAGTAGTCATTGTAGAAGCACATAGTAGAATGGTGATTGTGGTTGATGGTAGTTGTGCTCAGTGGAAAGAACCTGGGCTTGGGAATCAGAAGTCATGGGCTCGAATCCCGGCTCGGCCACTTGTCAGCTGTGGGACCGTGGGCAAGTCACTTCTCTGTGCCTCAGTTCCCTCATCTGTAAAATGGGGATGAAGACTGTGAGCCTCACGTGGGACAACCTGTATCTACCCCAGTGCTTACAACAGTGCTCTGCACATAGTAAGCGCTTAACAAATACCAACATTAGTATTATTATTACTATTATTATTAATCATAGCAGAATAGTATAAATAATGGACAAGCAGTGTGGTCTTCTGGAAAGAACAAGGATCTGGGAATCAGAAGACTTGAGTTCTAATCCCACCTTTAAAAGCAAGTCACTTCACTTTTCTGCATCCCGGTTTCCTTATCTGTAAATGACGTTTAAATGCCTGTCCTCCTGCCCCTTTAGACAGTGAACCTCATGTGGGACAGGGACTGTGTCCAACCGAATTTGCCTGTATCCACCCCGGCATTTAATACAGGGCCTGGTACACAGTAGATGCTTAACAAATGCCATAATTATTATTAATATTACTATTATTAACTTTATTATTATACAAGTGCTAAGGGAGGGTAGAAATAGGGGCAAAGGTGGCAGAGAGGTGGTTCCTGGGTTGGTTTGACCTAGGGTTTTGCAGACTATTTGAGGAAGGCCAGGGAGAGGAGGTGGAGTTGTAGGAGGGCTCGGAAAGTTGGGGAGGGCAGAGGTTGGGTGGATTTGGGGGGACAGGGAGTTCTGAGCTAGAGGAAAAGTGTGAGGGATGGGGTCAGCCAGTCAAGCAAGAAGAGAGTGGGATGACATTAGGACGTAGGCTTCAGAGGGGTGAATAATAATAATGGTTAATAATAATATTTATTATATTTATAATAATAATTGCAGTGTTTGTTAAGCGCTAAATTGGGGAGGGCAGAGGTTGGGTGGATTTGAGGGGACAGGGAGTTTTGAGCTAGAGGAAAAGGGTGAGGGATGGGGTCAGCCAGTCAAGCAAGAAGAGAGTGGGATGACATTAGGACGTAGGCTTCAGAGGGGTGAATAATAATAATGATTAATAATGATAATACTTATTATATTTATAATAATAATTGCAGTGTTTGTTAAGTGCTAAATTGGGGAGGGCAGAGGTTGGGTGGATTTGGGGGGACAGGGAGTTTTGAGCTAGAAGAAAAGGGTGAGGGATGGGGTCAGCCAGTCAAGCAAGAAGAGAGTGGGATGACATTAGGACGTAGGCTTCAGAGGGGTGAATAATAATAATGATTAATAATGATAATACTTATTATATTTATAATAATAATTGCAGTGTTTGTTAAGTGCTAAATTGGGGAGGGCAGAGGTTGGGTGGATTTGGGGGGACAGGGAGTTTTGAGCTAGAAGAAAAGGGTGAGGGATGGGGTCAGCCAGTCAAGCAAGAAGAGAGTGGGATGACATTAGGACGTAGGCTTCAGAGGGGCGAATAATAATAATGATTAATAATGATAATACTTATTATATTTATAATAATAATTGCAGTGTTTGTTAAGTGCTTACTAGAGGCAAAGCATTGTACTCAGCCCTGGGGTTGATTCAAGATATTTGGATTCCACAAGGGGCTCAGAGTCTAAGTAGGAGGGAGAATAGGTATTGAATGCCCAAGGAGAAGCAGCGTGGCCTAGTGGCTAGAGCCTGGGCCGATTCCGCCACCTGTCTGTCCTGTGACCTTAGACAAGTCACTTAACTTCTCTGGGCTTCAGTTACCTCATCTGTAAAATGGGGATTAAGACCGTGAGCCCCATGTGGGACAGGGACTGGGTCCAACCTGATTACCTTGTATCTACCCCGGCCCTTAAAACAATGCTTGATACATAAGTGCTTAACAAATGCCCTGATTATTTTACAGATGAAGGAGCTGTGGCGCAGAGAAGTTAAGTGACTTGCTTTAGGTCACAAAGCAGGTAAGTGGTGCAGCCAAGCTATTGGGGGAGTAGCAGGATAAGAAAGCTGACAGAGACATGAAGAATGAAGAGCCTTGCAGCTTTAGACCTTAAGCACCCCGTGGGCCGGGATTCAGAATATGAATCAGCGTCCCCACTTTTTGGTCCTTTGCTAGCACAGTATTGCCAGTAAAATGACAAATGAATATATCAATATAAAAGTTGGGTCTCTCTGGAGTTCTCAGTTCTGGACAGAAGGGGAGCATTTGAAGTAGTTTAAGCACTTCATAATCACCCCTCCACTACAGCCCCTCGGCACTTCCCTACACATCCACAATTTATTTTAATGTCTGTCTCTCCCTCTAGACTATAACCTCCTCAAGGGCAAGGATCAGGTCTAATAATAATAATAATAATAATAATTATGGTAGTTGTTAAGCGCTTACTATGTGCCCAGCACTGGAGTAGATGCAAGGTAATCAGATTGGACACGGTCCCTGTCCCACATGAGGCTCACAGTCTTAATCCCCGTTTTCCAGATGAGGTAACTGAGGCCCAGACAAGCGAAGTGACCTGCCCAAAGTCACACAGCAGACGTATGGTGGAGCCGGGACTAGAACCCAGGTCCTTCTGACTCCCAGGCCCATGTTCTATCCACTCAGCAACGCTGCTTCTCGGCAGAGTCAAGCAACTCTGTTGTATCATACCCTGCACACAGTAAACGCGCAATAAATCCTAATGATTGTTCAACTGGTCTCCTAAAATCTCATCCCATATCGAACCGAGAATTTCTTTGGCGGCTTTTTACAGCCGTACGTCGGTATCCAAGGGGAGAAAGGCGAACCGATAGCGAGATGCCGAGGGAACAAAATGTCTAGAAATGGTTACCTCGTGAGGGAACATAAGGGATGTGGTTATACGACTGTAGAGCTGTTTTTCACGGCTGGGCCTGGGTCCCCTCCAAGCAGCTGGTGGCTTTCCTGACTACCTAAGGTCCTCCTTCCCGGCCCTGAAACCAGCTCTACCGCTGCCTCCTCTGACCTCACAACCCACACAAGGTTAAGCAGAGGAGCGGGCCAAGAGGCCCCCCATCCCCAGCCTTGCTACCACCTGTCATTCTTGGTTGCACCTGTCTCCCGCCTCCCCCACCCCCCCAGCCAGGGGACGGGGGAGGGAGGCCGCAGCGGTGAAGACGGTGCCAGTGAGGTACCCGAAGGGGACCGGGAGTGGATAGATCTCGAGCCTGGAGTCAGAAGGACCTGGGTTCTAATCCTGGCTCTGCCACCTGTCTGCTGGATGACCTTGGTCAAGTCACTTACATCACTTCTCTGGGCCTCAGTTACCTCAACTGGAAAATGGGGATTGAGACCTGGAGCCCTGTGTGGGATAGGGACTTCATCCAACCTGATTAGCTTGTATTTAATAATAATGTTGGTATTTGTTAAGCGCTTACTATGTGCCGAGCACTGTTCTAAGCGCTGGGGTGGATACAGGGTAATCAGGTTGTCCTATGTGAGGCTCACAATTAATCCCCATTTTCCAGATGAGGTAACTGAGGCACAGAGAAGTTAAGTGACTTGCCCACAGTCACACAGCTGACAAGTGGCCGAGCCGAGATTCGAACCCATGACCTCTGACTCCCAAGCCCGTGCTCTTTCCACTGAGCCACGCTGCGTCACACCAGCACACAGTGCCTGGTATATTGTAAGTGCCTAACAAATGCCACATTTATTATTATTATTATTAAAACAGGAAACCCCTCAAACTACCACGTGGTGATGCTTGGCATTATGCTGCCCAGACCAGTCCCACTCCCCAAGAGCACGCTGGAGTCCCCTCTGAGAATCAGCTAGTCAACTGTATTTATAGAGCGCTTACTGCATGGGAATCAGAGTCCCTAGGAGGTCAAAGAGGTGCAGGGGGTGTAACATGGGAAAGAGGCAGCAGATGTCACAAGAAACAGGTCAGGAAAGCCCCTGTGAGGTGGAGGAGGAAATGAAGAAGAGGGAGGAATGGGAGAAGGGGAGACAGAAAAAGAAATAAAGTTTTTCCACAACCTTCAGGGACTGGATCCTCACCCCAAGGAAGTGGGATGGACTAGTGGATAGAGCACGGGCCTGAGAGTTAGAAAGACCTGGGTTCTAACTCTGTCTCTGCCACTTGTTGCTGTGTGACCTTGGGCAAGTCACTTAACTTCTCTTTGTCTCAGTTCTCTCATCTGGAAAATGGGGATCGAGACTGTGAGCCCCACATGGGACAGGGACTCCGGCCAAACTGATTTGCTTGTATTCACCTCAGTTCTTGGTACAGTGCCTGGCACATAGTTAACACTTAACAAATACCATCATTATTATTATGATTATTATTAACCCGGACTTACAGAGAGCCCGGAGGAGAAGAACAAATTATTCCAGGGCAGAACAGGTGCTGACGTTGCTTATTTCACTGCTGGCCGATACCTTACAGCTGGAGAAACCAACAAGGAAGGCAGACTGCTTAAAAAATAAATAGGGGAAGTGCAGAGAATCGGGGAAATGTATTTGTCTTCTGTATAAGGTAAATAGATACCTTCTCAGGATCACTTCTCCCGGGCGCTGGAATGAACTCAAACTTTTTAATGTCAGAAAAATGCCAGTTACCGTCCTAATGCCTGAGAAGCAGCAAGGTCTAGTGAATGGTAATTATAATAATAATAATTATCGTACTTGCTAAGGGCTTACTATGTATCAAACACTGTTCTAAATGCTGGGATAGATACAAGTTAATCAGGTGGGACACAGTCCCTGTCCCACATAGGCCTCACACTCTTAACCCCCTTTTCCAGATGAGGGACCTGAGGCCCAGAGAAGTGAAGTGACTTGTCCAAGGGTCACACAGTTGATAAGTGCTACAGCCGGGATTAGAACCAAGGTCCTTCTGACTCCCAGGCCGTGCTCTATCCACTAGGCCACGCCGCTTCTCCTTCCGTCTTTGGTGACCGTATCTTCGGTGAATGGGCTTGCCCACTTAGAAACCTCCTGTCGCCACCCCATCAGGTCACCAAATCAGCTCTGGAAAAGAAACCTCTGAATCCCCAGACACAGCCAGCAGCGACATCCATGACCGAGTGAGAGGGGAATCTCTCTTCTGTGAGTCACCGCTGAACTCAACCACCCTGCACCTGGTGTCAGAAAGCTCTGTCTTCTGCCTGAAACCCAGTCCTCAGGAAGACAGAACCATTTGTGTTCACCAATGCCCTCGAGGCGGTCTTCATGAAAAAATAAAGGTGATGCAGATGGGAGTTCTGGCCAGTTGCCAACTCGAGTCATTAGAATTTTCCCGTATCTCATAAATGCCTTTGTGTAGTTTCCTCGTGATCTCTTATTTTTTTTTATTTCTTGCCCTCGACTGCCATGTGGGATTATAAGTTAGAATCGGAGGTGTCTGCCTTTGAAAAGTGAGGGGAAAATGCCCTGGGGCTCTAACGTTTAACGCATTAAAAAATCCCAGGTCATTCCAAGGTCATCTGATCCAGTGACCCGGTGAGACAATGGTAAATGTGGAGACAAAGGCTGAGATAAGTTTTGCTTTCTGTATTTTCCCAGGCTGATTGGTTTTTTGGATCCGTGAATAAGTAGGAGGCAGGGTGCTACTTACTAGGAAAGGGATCACAGAGAGGTGGCTTCGATGTATTTTCCCCAGAGGAAAATCACGAAAGAAGGTCAAATGACTGCATGGAAGAGGGGCGATTTAAACCCAGGCTGGGCAAAAATTATGTTTTGAATTAGTGTTGCATTTTAGTTTAAGCACTCTGATTTTAGAACTTCTAATTTGGAAAATTCAGAAAAATCTAAGGCTAGGGAAATAGTGAGAAGCTGACCGATCGATATTTATGGAGTCCCTACTGTGCGCACAGCTTGAGAAAGTATTAACAAATCAATTAATCATATTTATTGAGTGGTTACTGTATGCCGAGTACTGTTCCAAGAGCTTGGGAGAGCAGAATAAAACAGAGTTGGTAGACATGTTCCCTGCCTACAACGAGCTTACAGTCTAGAGACATTAATATCAATAAATAAATTATGGATGTGTCCGCAAGTACCGTGGGATTGAGGGAGGGATGAATAAAGGGTAGAACCAGGATTAGAACCCAGGTCCTCTGACTCCCGGGCCTATGCTAATTCCACTAGGACACCCTGTTCCTCTAGACAGAATGAGTGATTATGTAGTAGGGTAATTCAGATACATACAAAGGCAAGATGGGAGGTTGTAAGTACGTCAGGCCTTTGGTGGGATTGTAATGCTGAAGAAGAAACAGTGAGGACCTAACCAGAGGAGAGAAGAAATTTTCCAGGGAAGATGATCCTGATGATGTGTGTTTTCAGAAAGGCTTTGTAAACAGAGAGGGCCGTGGTCTGTCGAATTTGAAGGGCGAAATTTGAAAGCAGGAGGGCGGGTGTCAGCAAAGCGGTCAGCGGTGAGAGAGATGAGAATGATAATAATTGTGGTATTTGCAAAGCGCTTACTAGGTGCCAAGCACTGGGGTAGATATAAGATAATCCGGTCCCTGTAGGGGTCACAGTCTAAGTAGGAGGGAAAAGGTGTACTGAAACCCCATTTTGAAGATGAGGGAATTGAGGCACAGAGAAGCAAAGTGACTTACCCAAGGTCACCCAGAAGGTACCGGGTGCAGCCGGGATTGGAACCCAGGCCTGTGACTCTCAAGACCCATGCTTGGTGTTGCTTCCCCTAATGAGAATGAGATGAGAATGAGGTATGGTTGAGAGGAAGGAAGTGTGCAAACTGGGGTGTTGTGGGAGGGGAGCGAGGAGGGAGAGAGCTGATTAAATGTCTGGAAGCCAATGATCCAGAATTTCTGCTTGATGCAGAGAGGAATGGGAAACCATTTGAAGTTCGTAAGGAATGGGCAAGGAGATACAGATCTGGTAGACTCACTTCTGTCATGTGGCAGTCACGTCCCTGCTTAAAATCCCGTGATTTATTGGAAAGAGCCCGGGCCCGGGAGTCAGAAGACCTGAGTTTTAATCCCAGCTTCGTCACTTGCCTGCTGCTGTGTGACCTTGGGCAGGTCACTGAACTTCTCTGGTCTTAGGTAACCTCAGATGTAAAATGGAGATTCAGACCGGGAGCCCCATATGGGACCTGGACTGTATCCAACCTCATTAGCTTGTATTTACCCCAGCGCTTAGTACAATGCCTGGCACATAGAAAGTGCTTAAGAAATACCATTAAAAAAAATTGTGTTCAGGGAAACTTGCACTTTTTCATGGCATTTGTTACGCTCTTATATGTGTCAAACACCGTTCTAAGCTTTAGGGTAGGTACAAGCAATTAGGTAGGGCACAATCTCTGTCCTGCATAGGGCTCACCGTCTAAGCAGGATGGAGAATTGGTAATTAGTCCCCATTTTATGGTCGAAAAACTGAGGCCCAGAGAAATGAAGTGACTTACCCAAGGTCACACAACCAGCATCTGACAGAGCTGGGATTAGAATACAGCTCCTCTGACTCTTTCCACTAAGCCACGCTGCTTCCCAGTGACTTTCACCGGGGACGTGACCCCCGGCTTATAGAAGTGAGTCTACCAGATCCGTATACGTTTGTCCAGTCCATCAGAACAGCAACTGGTTTCTTATTCCTCTCTGCCTCAAGCCGAATCTCTGGATAATTAGCTGATAGACATTCAGTCAACGCTCCCTCTCTTACTTCTCCTTAATAATAATAATAATGTTGGTATTTGTTAAGCGCTTACTAGGTGCCGAGCACTGTTCTAAGCGCTGGGGGAGATACAGGGTAATCGGGTTGTCCCAAGTGGGGCTCACACACTTTTAATCCCTATTTTACAGATGAGGGAACTGAGGCCCAGAGAAGTGAAGTGACTTGCCCACAGTCACACAGCTGACAAGTGGCAGAGCCGGGAGTCGAACTCATGACCTCTGACTCCGAAGCCCAGGCTCTTTCCACTGAGCCATGCTGCTTCTCCTTGCTCCTCTTCCACAACACCCCAGCTTAAACAACCATGCCTTCCTCTCACACACCCATGCCTCATTCTCATCTCATTCGAGGAAGCAGCAAGGCCTAGTGCAGTGAGCTTGGGGCTTGGAGTCAAAGGTCCTGGGTTCTAATCCCAGATCCACCCAGTACCTCCTGGGTGACCTTGGGTAAGTCACTTTGCTTTTCTGTGCCTCCGCTCCCTCCTCTGCTAAATGGGGATTCGATACCTGTTCTCCCGGCCTCTGCACTTTAATAAGTATATCTTGAGAGGTGCTGGCCACATCAACAAAGCCATTCCTTTTTCATGGCATTGTTTTCTATATAGTTAGGCATAAGCTTTTGGAAAAATGCTCCCTCATTACCTAAAAGAATATTATCCAAAATGTCAGCAAAAACATGCATTATGGAAAAACTGAGGGTAATGAGCTAAGTTTATGGCTTTGGAAACATGACTTCTTTGGGGTTTGGAACTTTTTGGAAAGAAATACTGAGTTGAATGTGCATTTATTAAAGGGGATTCCAATCCTCTTACGATTATTACTCCATCGCTGCAGATTCTATTTTAAAATTTCCTTATTCTCTAAGTCCCTTGTTGGAAAGAGACTGTGTCCTACCTATCTTGTATCCACCCCAGTGCAGTTCAGTGGAAAGAGCCCGGGCTTGGGAGCCAGAGGTCATGGGTTCGAATCCCGGCTCTGCCACTTGTCAGCGGTGTGACTGTGGGCAAGTCACTTCACTTCTCTGGGCCTCAGTTCCCTCATCTGTACAATGGGGATTAAGACTGTGAACCTCATGTGGGACAACCTGATTACCCTGTATCTACCCCAGCACTTGCTCTGCACACAGTGCTCTGCACACACTGCTCTGCACACAGTAAGCACCGAACAAATACCAATATTATTATTAATACAGTGTTTGGCACATAATAAGCACTTATCAAATACCATAATTTTTAACTTCTCAGTTTGCTATGCGCATTTTCCAAATGACCAGTAAGAGGTAGGCACAGCAAAATGACAGATTTTAATAGTACAGTGTACGTAATTGATGATAATCCCAAAAGAGTGTGAGGAGTGAATGCATAGCAGATGGTTAGCACATAGCAACTGGAAGGCAATGTTTCCACGCTCTAGGTCCATTCTCAGATGCTCAGAGAAATCTCCTTTTGATTTACATCTCAACAAGTTGGAGGAAGTCCAGAAGAGACCATCCAAGATGACTAAAAGAATAAGAAATAGATGTAGGAGGAAAGGCGAAGGGAGTCTTCTACTGAAGAAGAAAAGATTTGGTGAAGTGGGGAAATTTTAAAAAGGAATATCGCTTTTAACATGTGTAAGGGGTTCGTAGCTACGTAGAGAAGCAGCGTGGCTCAGTGGAAAGAACACGGGCTTGGGAGTCAGAGGTCATGGGTTCGATACCCGGCTCTGCCACTTGTCAGCTGTGTGACTGTGGGCAAGTCACTTCACTTCTCTGGGCCTCAGTGACCTCATCTGTAAAATGGGGATTAAGACTGTGAACCCCACGTGAGACAACCTGATTACCTTTTATCTACCCCAGTGCTTAGAACAGTGCTCTGCACATAGTAAGTGCTTAACAGATACCAACATTATTAATATTATTACAGATAAGGAGGAAGCTAGCAGGATGGGATTTGAAGATGATTCTAGACTGTTGCTAGATCAGACCTCTAGACTGTAAGATCCTTGTGGGCAGGGAATGTACCAACTCTGTTATATTGTACTCACGATGCTCTGCACGTAACGCACAATAGCTCTCGGGCCCCTCGCCACAAGGAGCTTACAGCTAGAGGGACGGTCTAGCTGGAGAAGCAGCGTGGCTCAGTGGAAAGAGCTCGGGCTTAGGAGCCAGAGGTAATGGGTTCTAATCCTGGCCCCGTCACTTGTCAGCTATGTGACTTTGGGCAAATCACTCAACTTCTCCGTGCCTCAGTAACCTCATCTGTAAAATGGGGATTAAGACTGTGAGCCCAACGTGGGACAACCTGGTTACATTGGATCCCCCGCCAGCACTTAGAACAATGCTTGGCAGGTTCATTCATTCATTCATTCATTCAATAGTATTTATTGAGCGCTTACTATGTGCAGAGCACTGTACTAAGCGCTTGGGATGAACAAGTCGGCAACAGATAGAGACAGTCCCTGCCGTTTGACGGGCTTACAGTCTAATCGGGGGAGACGGACAGACAAGAACAGCAGGTAGTAAGCGCTTAACAAATACCATCATCATCATTATTATAATAATAATTATTATTATGATTATAGTCTAAAATCATCTTCCAATCTGATCTAGCTAGCTTCCTCCTCATCTATATCTACCCCAGCGCTTAGTACAGTACCTGGTAAATAGTAAGTGCTCAACCAATACCATAATTAATGTCATTGTTGTTGTGTGAGGGATCCTTACAGGAGTTTCTTAATTGTTCCTGTTTCTATTATCTGAATTGGAGCCTTTTCTGGTACCAGATCTTTTTTTTTGGGGGGGGGGGTTGTCTGGGATCCCTGGAGGAATCCCGAGGAAGGAGAAGGGAGGGGCTTGACGCATTCTTCTCGAGTATCTTAGCATAACAGCTGCCCAGCTGAAAGCAATTACCAAGTGAACACCCTGGCAAAAATGGGGAGAGTTTCAAAGCTGACTCACGGCCAGATGCGTTGTTGACATCATGAATGTCAGTCAGCTGTAGGCGCAGGAAATTTTCAATCAGGCCAGAGGAAAGTCCAGAGAACTTGCCATTTTCTATGGAAATATTTTATTCCCTCCAAAGTATCTCTGCCACTTCCAAAAAAAAAAAATCGACAAGTAAACGACACCTTTATAAAGCCACTAGAAGCAGCCTGGCCTAGTGGAAAGAGCATTGGCCTGGGAGTCAGAGGACCTGGGTTCTAATCCCTGCTCCACTTGTCTGCTGTGTGACCTTGGGAAAGTCACCTCACTTCTCTGAGCCTCAGTTCCCTCATTTGTAAAATAGGGATTCAATACCTGGTCACCCTCCTACTTACAATGCAAGGCCCATGAGGGACCTGATGATCTTGTATCTACCCCAGTGCTTAATACAGTCCTCAGCACAGAGTGAGCGCTTAACAAAGACCACAACTATTATTATAAAGTGAACGATGAAAGTAAAAGTGGGATGCAAATTCTTTCTACCCAGCACAAGAAGCCACGTGGATAATTCGATCCACGGCCGTGGGGCTGTTGACTGAGGAAAAGGGTGGTGACGCACTGCAGATGAACTTGGGATTTTAGGCAATGGGAAAATGCCTCTTCCGTGAGGATTTCACTTATGCAACTATTTATTGTGAATTCCTTTCTCCTAATAGAAGGGTAAACTATCTCCACTCATTTGTAACAGCCAGAGGTACGAAGTTAAATAGTCAGGGCCACTGTTCCCATATACAAAAATGAATGGCTCATCCCAAACTTTTTAAAGAAGCAAAGCTGAGCAGGCTTGGGATTCCTTGCTTCTGGGAGAAAGATGGTCACTGCTCCTCTTTTAGCTGTAAAAACCTCGTAAGATGAAAAGATCCTTCCTTCCAGGACGGGACCGAAAAAAACCAAGAGATATTCACCTGGCTGGATGAGATGAGGCTTCGTGTAAAAATGAGTAGAAAAACCTTTGTGAATAATTTTAGAACCCTGCAGGTGTTCCAAATAGTCTCTGATACAGTTGAGGAAGCAGCATGGCTCAGTGGGAAGAGCCTGGGCTTGTGAGTCAGAGTTCATGGGTTCGAATCCCGGCTCTGCCACTTGTCAGCTGTGTGACTGTGGGCAAGTCACTTAGCTCTGTGCCTCAGTTCCCTCATCTGTAAAATGGGGATTAACTGTGAGCCCCACGGGGGACAACCTGATGACCCTGTATCTACCCCAGCGCTTAGAACAGTGCTCTGCACATAGTAAGCGCTTAACAAATACCAACATTATCATGATTATTATTGAGGAGTAGATGGGTGATATGATCTGCAGGTCATAATAAAATTGAAAATTGGCTTTCAATTAAACAATTTCTATGTTCCAAGTGCTATTCTAAGTGCTGGGGCGGATGCAATACAATCCATTGGACACAACTCCATCTCATAGTGAGCTCATAATCTAACAGTAAGAACATGGATGTTATCCCCATTTTATAGAGGATGAAACTGCAGCATAGAGAGGATAAATTCATTCATTCAATCATATTTATTGAGTGCTTACCATGTGCAGAGTTAAATGACTTTCCCAAGGTCACACAGCAGGAAAGTGGCAGAGCTGGGATTAGAACCTGGACTTCCTGACTGCCGGTCCCTTGTTCTTTCCCCTAAACTTGGTTGCTTCCGATGGAAGAACCCTCCCTCACCCCATCCAACAGAAGGACCCGGTAAGTTGGAGAAAACCACGTCCAGATGAACAGGCAACATCCTACAGGGTGTGGACTCTGAGCCACAAAGAGTCACACATGACTATAGCACAGTAAAAGTGATTTTAAAATAGCAATTAAGAGAGATCTTCCAAAGAAGGTAGGAACAAATGATTCATAATCAGTAATTATGCTTAGGAGACTGTAAAGTCAGGCCCATCTCCTCCAAGAGGCCTTCCCAGACTAAGTCCCACTTTTCCACATCTCCTACTCCCTTCTGCGTCGCCCTGACTTACTCCCTTTGCTCTTTTCCCCTTCCAGCCCCACAACATTTACATACCTGTCTGTCATTTTATTTATTTGTATTGATGTCTGCCTCCCCCATTCTAGACTGTAAGCCCGTTGTGGGCAGGGAATGTGACTGTTGAGTGCTGTATTGTACTCTCCCAAGAGCTTAGTACAGTGCTCTGCACACAGTAAGTGCTCAATAAATACAATTGAATGAATGAATGAACTGTGATCAGGGAATATGTTTACCTACTCTGTTGTATCGTACCCTCCCATGCATTTAGGACTGGGCTCCACACACGGTAAGCAGTCAATAAGTACCACTGATGATGAGAAAAAATACTACACGTAATTTTCAGTTCCCTTTTTCTGAAGAGTCAAATGATAGCACTATCGCTTCTCATGGATGGTTCTCTCTGGTGGAATAAGAAACAAGGCTATTCAGAGACAATTACTTTATTTGTCTCTCCAGTTCCAGAACTCAATCATTTGTTATATTCAAATCTAGAAACATATAATCATTTCATGACACTTAATGAAGGGCCTTTTCTAACAGTGGCCCATAGCCTAGGTTCATTGGTCCTGAAATGTGACCACCTGAATTTCTTTTCTTTGAAGTGGCTCTTACAGGGTCAAAGCTACCAGACCAGACTTTCTAGAAAATCATTCTTCCCAGCTAAACTGCTCGTTTGAAACAAACAGATTAATGACGGCAAAGATGCCTCAGTGGCATAAATATTTCACGATTAAGACCTGGATCCATTTCATTCCTTTGCTTCACTCCTCCCCTCTATGAAGCCCTGCTTAGACTGTGAGCCCCTTGTTGGGCAGGGACTCCTGTCCAATCTGATTATCTTGTTCGGGGTTTAGTACAGTGCTTGGCATAAAGTAAGCGCTTAACCAGTACTTCAATTATTATACACACAGGGCCTGGAGGACAAATGGGAGGAGGACATCCATTATCATGTGGTCTTGCTGTATTTACCATTGTCATATTCTGTTTTCTTGTTGTTGCTGTTGTTTTAATGGTACTTGTTAAGCACTTACGATGAACTAAGCATCAGGATAGATAAAAGATAATAAGATTGGACACAATCGGGTCCCACCTGGGCTCACAGTCTAAGTCGGAGGGAGTAGGATTTATTCTCCATTCTACAGACGAGGTAGCAGGCCCAGAGAAGTGAAGTGACTTGCCCAAGGCTGAACAGCAGGTAAGTGACAGAGTTGGGGTTAGAACTCGGTTTCTCTGAGTTTCAGGCCTGTGCTCTTTCCACTAGGTCACGGCCTTTCTGTTCTTTTGTTGTTCACTCATTGTGTGTGTTTTGTTTTTTTTAAATGATGTTTATTAAGCACTTACTGTGTGCCAGGCACTGTTCTAAGTACTGTGATAGAGACAAGCTAATCAGGTTGGACACAGTCCCTGTCCCATATAGGGCTCACAGTCTTAAACCCCATTTTACAGTTGAGGTCACTGAGGCAGAGAGAGGTGAAGGGACTTCTCCAAGGTCACACAACAAACAAGTGGTAGAACCAGAATTAGAACCCAGGTCCTCTGCCTCCCAGGCCCATGCCCTTTCCACTAAGCCACGCTGTTTCTTTTTGTTGCCTTCCCTCCCCCTCACTTTAGTTCTTCGACTGTAAACCTCTGTCAGTCAATCGTATTTATTGAGCGCTTACTGTGTGCAGAGCATTGTACTAAGTGCTTGGGAGATCACAGTACAACAAGATAGACACATTCTTTGCTCACAGTTCTATGCATTCTAGAGGGGGAGGCAGGCATTAATATAAGGAAAAAATTATAGTTATTATTCTCCATATTGTAAATCCTTGCGGGCAGGGATTGTGGCTACCAACCCTGTTGTACTGTGATCTCCCAAGCACCAAATAGTGCATTGTACACAGAAGCCCAGAACCACTCCATTTTGTTGGAACCATTATCTAGCCTTGGTTTTTCATTCATTTAATTGTATTTTTTGAGTGCTTACTGTGTGCAGAGCACTGTATTGAGCGCTTGGGAGAGGACAACAATAAACAGACACATTCCCTGCCCACAACTAACTGATAGTCTAAGAGTAGGTAGACATCTTGGTTCTCCTTTTACCTCCTGGATGGTCCTTCTCAGTCTCTTTCTTCAACTCATCCTCTGCTTCTCACTCGCTAACTGGAACTGTCCCTCAAGGGTCTGTTTGGCGCTCCTTCTCTTCTCAATCTAGACTCGGTCCCTTGAAGAATTCAGCTGATCCCACGTCTGCAATTACTTCCGATTCATTAATTGGATCGCATTAATTGAGCGCTTCCTCTTTGCAAAACACTGTGCAGATGATACCCAAATCTACCTTTCCAGCTCTGTCTTTTCTCCCTCTCTGTCATCGCCTATTTCCTCATGAGATCTCCCCATGGATGTTCTGCCAATACTTCAACCTTGACATGTCCAAACCTGAACTCCTCATCTTGGGAACCAGTGTGGCTTTAGTGGAAAGATCCTGGACCTGGGAACCAGAGGACTTGGGTTTGAATTCCAGCTCCCCATGTACCTGCTGTGTGATCCTGGGCAAGTCACTTTGCTTCTCTGGGCCTCAGTTATCACACCTACAAGAGGAGGATTCAATTCCTGCCCTTTCTCCTACTTAGACTGTGAGCCCCATGTGGGATCTGTTTATCTTATATCTACCCAGTGCTTAGCATATAGTGTTTAAAAATGATCTTCCCTCCCAAATAAATCAATGGTATTTATGAAGCGCTTACTGTGTGCAGAGCACTGGACTAAGCGCTTGGGAGACTACAATATGACAGAATAGGTTAGACACGTTCCCTGCCCACTATGAGTTTAAATCTTCTCCTCCCCCTAAATTTCTCATCGGAGTTGATCAGACCACCACCCTCTCCATCTCTCTAGCCCATAACCTTGGCATTATCCTTGACTCTCCCTTAATAATAATTATGGTACTTACAATAATTATGGCACCGTTCTAAGAACTGGGGTAGATACAAGTTAATCGAATTGGACACCATCCCTGTCCCACATGGGGCTCACGGTCTTAAATTCCCATTTTCCAGATGAGGTAACTGAGGCTCAGACAAGTAAATTCAAGGTCACACAGCAGACTTGTAGCAGACCCAGGATGAGAACCCAGGTCCTTCTGACTCCCAGGTCCATACTGTATCCACTGAGCCACCCTCTCTTCCATCCCCTATATTCAGTCTGTCTCCAAATCCCATTAGTTCTTCCTCTACAAAATTCCCTAGCTCTGCCTCGTCCTATCCATTCCAACTCCCAGCCCCAAGCACTTATGTCTATATCTGTAATTTATTAATTTCTATTAATATCTGTCTCCCCCCTCTAAACCGTGAGCTTGTTGTGGGCAGGGAGCGTGTCTGTTAAATTGTGCTCTCCCAAGTGCTTAGTACACTGCTCTGCACACAGTAAGTGCTCAATAAGTAGATTGAATGAATTCATTAATTAACCATCTCCATGCTAGTCCGGTGTCTTCTCCTATCCCAATCTGACTACTACATCAGCCTTCTCACTGATCCTCTTGCCATCAAATTCTTCAGCTCCAAGCCATCGTATGTGATCCTTTTGCCCGGATCACTTTTTCTGCATCATCTTGCAAGATGTCTCCCCTTGTCTCAAAAATTTCCAACATTGGCCCACTCCACTCCCTCATCGATCAACCAAATGCTGGTATTTATTGAATGCTTCTTGTGTGCAGAGCACTTTACTGAGCATTTGGGAAAGTACAATGCAACAGAATTAGCAGACACGCTCCCTGCCCATAGAGTGCAGCGTGGCTGAGTGGATCATGCTTGGGCCTGGGAATCAGAAGGACCTGGGTTCAAGTTCTGGCTCCACCACTTATCTACTGGGTGACCTCAGGCAAGTCACTTCACTTGTCTAGGCCACAGCTGGAAAATGGGGATTAAGACTGGGAGCCCTATGTGGGCCAGGGAATGTGTTCAACTCGATTTGCTTATATCCACCCCAGCTCTTAGTAGAGTGGTAAGCACTTAAATAACACAATTATTATTATTAATTATTATGAACAAACTTACAGTCCAAGGGAATCATCAAGCAAAAATTCCAGACTAAAGCCTTTTGGGCACCCACTCAGCTCTCTCCTTTCTATTTTTTCCTTTCTCCTCTCACTACACTCCAACTCACGCTGTACCTTGTTCTCTTGTTTTCCACTACCAAGTCCTTGCTCATACCTTCCCTCTCACCTGAAACTCCTTCCCCGTACACCTCTGACAGACCACAGTTCTTCCCCTCTTCAAAGCCTTTCTAAAATCACACCTCCTCCAGAAGACCTTCTCTAATTAATCTTTCATCTCCCCACTTTATTCCGCCCATTTCAGCTCTTCCACACCACCTAATCACTGACTCCATGACCACACATGCAACCATTTTCTTCCAACAGTGCATCATGCTCTATTCAACTAGACGCACCGTGTTGGAAAAAACGTTCCCTAATCCTTTAACATCGTGAAAACGTGTGTTATGGGAAGGGCTGGGTGGAGAGGGGAAATTAGGGGTCATTTTTAGTTCAGGCAGTGACAGGAAAATCTGAAAAGTCAAGACTGCCGTAGACTATAAACTCATCTCCAGACTGTAAACTCACTGTGGGCAGGGAATGTGTCCGTTTATTGTCTTACTGTACTCTCCCAAGCGCTCAATATAGTGTTCTGCACCTAGTAAGTGATCAGTAAATATCATTATTTTTATTACTACTACATCCATCTATTCTATTCTTCCATCTCCCACCCCATGTCTGCATGTCTACCTTTCCCTACACAGTCTCAATTATTTTTAAAATATTTCCCTTTTTTGGCACAAATGTCTTCTGTTTTGTAAAATAAAACTAGGTATTTTTAAGAATGTCTTTCATCTTCCTTTTTTGCCTGTTCCTCTTGAGTCTTAAGTAAACGTTCCCCACTGACAGCGGTTTCTGCTGTTCCATTTTTATCTTCCTTTCCTTTATTTCATTCCCGAACCCCAGTCATTTTCTTGCAGCCACAGAACACAACGCCCGCCCGTTCCTCCTTGTTTTCAACTGCCCGTTCCCAATTGACCACAGGTCTTCCCTCCAGCCATTAGGTAACCCAGCAAGATACATCTTAGCTTCATTAATCTTTCTTCCTGAGTCAAGCCTTTTTCCCTTAATCGCTTTAATTGCTCTTCTCTGGGCTCCATCCAATTTGCCCACCCACTTTTAGTCCCGATCATTAGCAGTAAAGTCAAGGTATGACCCTTCCTCTTGTGTGGAGTTTCAGTTCCAGATGAAGAAAATGGCCCGAAGAAATGCAGATTCATTAGAGGACTGTTTGGAAAACCTTTGATCTTCCTGGTCCCTGTTCCAATCTGGGCTACAGATCCAATCACCCAACTTGTCTAAGGCTCCCCTAAAAATCCGATTTTGCAAATTCTAGCAACTACGTCCAGGTTTGGCAAGGGCTGGGGCAGGATCTGAGTCTGCCTCGACTAACTGGTTTCTACCTCAACACTTAGACTAGTGCTTGGCACAGAGTAAGTACTTGAATTGTACTTCCACTGAATCGTAAGTGCTCAATAAATGCAATTAAATGAATGAATGAATTCTTTACACACACAATCATAATAATACTAATAAGCAGCATGTCCTAGTGGGGAGACCATGGACCTGGGAGACAGAAGGACCTGGGTTCTAATCCCGGCTCTGCCACTTGTCTGCTGTGGGAGCTTAGGCCAGTTGCTTCACTTGTCTGGGCCTCAGTGATCTCAGCTGTAAAATGGGGATTAAGACAGTGAGCCCCATGTGGGACACGGACTGTGCCCAACCTGATAAGCTTGTATGAACCCAGCATTTAAAACAGTGCTTGGCAAAAGTAGGCGCTTAACAAATACCATTTTTAAAAAAAAATCTGTGGCAGGCTAAAGGAGAAGGAGCTAAGAGTGCCAATTAAGGGGAGAGAAAATAAGGAATAGGAAGGAGAGGACCGGTTGATATTATTCATTCTATCATATTTACTGAGTGCTTACTGTGTGCTAAGAGTTTGGGAGAGCACAATACAACAATAAACAGACACATTCCCTGGCCATAGAAAACTTATAGTCTAGAGGGGGTGGAGATATTAGGGACATAGGGTGTTGCCTAGTGGAAAAATCATGGGCCTGGGAGTTAGAGGTCCTGAATTCTAAACCCAGCTGTGCCAGTTGCTCTGCTAATTGCTTGCTGTGTGACCTTGGACAAGTCACAACTTCTCTGTGCCTCAGTTTCTTCAACTGTAAAATAGGGATTTGAGATCCATTCTCCCTCTGTCTTAAACTGGGAGCCCCATGTGGGACAGGGACTGTGTCTAACCTCATTAATTTGAACTTACCTCAGCACATAGAACAGTGTTTGACACATAGTAAGACCTTTAAAAAAAACCATTGAATAAGCAGCATGGCTTAGTGGAAAGAGCATGGGCTTGGGAGTCAGAGGATTTGGGTTCTAATCTCCGCTCTGCCACTTGTCTGCTCTGTGACCTTGAGTAAGCCATTTCTCTTCTCTGGGCCTCAGTTACTTCATCTATAAAATGGGGATTAAGGCTGTGAGCCCCACGTGGGACAACCTGATTACCTTGTATCTATCTCAATGCTTAGAAGACTACTGGTACATAGTAAGTGCTTAACGAATACCGTAATTATTATTATTATATGTATAGGTATATACATATATACATACATATATACTAGCAAGGATTCCCTTAAGACATCTGCAATCTCCCTTCTTCATTCTTCTGCTTCTCCTGTGCACATTCACACATTTCCCCCCAAACGGTTCTTCCACCCCAACCTCTGTCTTTGGCACCAGCCCCTCCACGAATTCCCCACCCCCACCAGTCGTCCCTCCTCTCCCCGCTGATTCTGGGGGCTTTTCCCCTCTGGACTTCCCTCTGCTCCCACTCCCTTCAGCGTCACCCTGACTTGCTCCCTCTGCTCTTCCCCCATCCCAGCCCCACAGTCCTTATGTACCCATCTGTCATTTTATTTCTTTGTATTGATGTCTCTCCCCCCCCTTCGTAGACTGTGAGCTCGTTGTGGGCAGGGAATGTCACTCTTTATTGCTGTATTGTACTTTCTTAAGTGCTTAGTACAGTGCTCTGCCCACAGTAAGTGCTTAATAAATATGATTGAATGAATGAATGTGCTTGAAATAAGGGCCCCCCATCTTCCCAAGTGTCTTGGGCAAGCATTTGGATAAAAATTCAGGGCTTCCGAACAGGTACCGTGTTTCCATTTGAATCGATCGGTCTGTCGAACAGTGGTTTTCAGTAGGTGCTTATTGTGTGCAGAGCACTGTACTAAGCGCTTGGGAGAGGACAGTACAACAGAGCTGATAGACTTGTTCCCTGCCCACAGCAATTTTTAACATGAAGCCACAGGGCAAAAGAGAGGCCAAGTCACTTGCCCCGGAACCCCAGGCTCCTGACTCCTAGCCCTGGACTCTCTCCAATAGCCCGCTCTCTTGTTGGAAACTAACTTTCTAAATCCTAACACTCCATTCAGATTTCCGTCGCCCCTTTCTTATATGGAGGATCATCCTCTAGCCGAACAAACTAGTTTCGGGGACAAACCTACAACCTTGAGGCTGTTGATACAGAAATTGATAAAACAGAACTCCGCTTACTAATTTCATTTCCTTTGGTTCTATTTCGTAATAATGCACTAGACTGCTTATTGTTTCACAGATAAGTCATTATTTACAGTTTTTCAAAAACACAACCTGTGTATGAATGTGTAACTGCCTCGGCAGCCCAGCTACGGGTATGAATTTGACAACTCCTGCCCCAAACGCTGATGGGCTCCACTGAGAGACTGACGGCATTATGCCTTGGGACTTTCTCGATCTGAAGTGGCGGATTCTCTGGGTAGTTCCCCTAAACGAATTTCCAGTTCAAATAAACACGGCGTATATTAGCACTGTCACGGTACCCTCCTAGGCGTTCAGAACGATGGGCGAGAAAGGGCCTGATAAATGTAATTTAAGGTATTCGAGGGGAGGAAGTGCAGAAGTCGTAAAGACGAAAGAGTGTGAGAGGTCTAAAATTAGGCCAGAAGAAACTCGTTGACTTCACCTGAAATTGTGAATATGGGTTTATCAGGTGCCGAACCAGTGCTTTTGGGGGTAGCGAGATGCCAGTTGTCTCTGAGAACCAGAAAAACAAGTTGTCTTAGCAGCTAGCCTGCTAGATAGGGTTTCAGGAAATACTCAGGGCTCCCCACCCCGCCCCCTCCCTTAAAACTGCTCGCTGATTGCTGCTGGCTTTGCAGGATGGCTTAGGCGGAGAGGGGAAATGGACTTAGAGAGCTAATTAATGTCTTAAAAGCTCACTGATGTTTTGAAATACTTAGGTGTTCCAGACAGGAGATAAGCAGCCGCATGGTTTACTTCATAGACCTCATGCAACACGGTCGCTTGGATCCTGAACCCAGGACCTAAAATTTCAGTCCTCCTACCATAGCAGGTGACCGGGACAAAAAACTGAGAGGCAGATGCCACGGGGAAACGGATGGAGCAGCGGCAAATTCCGAAAGTCAAGGAGAAGCTTTCGATTTCCCCGGGCTATTCCTATCCCCCATATCAGCGTGGAGAATCGCAAATTTTTTAGGGTATTTGTTCAGTACTTACTATGTGTCAGGTACTTTACTAAGCACAAGCTTGGATGCAGATCATGTCCCACACGGGGCTCACAGTCCTAATCCCCATTTTACAGCTGAGGTCACTGAGGCCCAGAGTAGTCAAGTGGCTTGGCCAAGGTCACACGGCAGACAAGTGGAGGAGCTGGGATGAGAACTCAGGTCCTTCGGACTCCCAGGGATGTGCTCTATCCACTAGGTCACACTGCTTCTCTGTGTGTCTGCTTATCTGCCAAATGGTTTAAAGTCAAGGTGTAAAATGTTACATCTATAACAGAACAATGATTTTCAAGAGTTGGTTTAATCTATTTCAATCAATAATATTATTTATGTTATTTATTTGTTTCTCTTAATGTCTGTCTACCCCCTCGAGACTGTAAGCTCCCTGTGGGCAGGGAATGTCTCTACCTACTCTGTTGGGTGATAGTCTCCCTGTGAATGGAAAACTTTGCATTATCTGGGAAGATGATGAGACACAGGGGTCTTTAGACCAGTTTTCATTGTTTTAAAAATAGAAGGGAAATGTTCTACAATAAACCCATACGATGTGCCCTTTTAACTATGGAAAAGAATGTTGCAACTACTGTGGCATTTACTTTTCCTCCTCAGCATCAAAAATATTAATTAAATACTGAACAGAGTTCCCATTCTCTAATCGGAGCATCAGCAAAATCCACCATCAGTTTCATTTACAAAAGTCTGACTTTTGCCCAGAGCCAAATGTGCCAAACTGAAAAATTCATTTGTTTTAATTTTCCATCCAGAAACATGATGAATTGCTCCCCGTAAATTTAGCATGAAAGAATGATACTAACAAGTGCGGTATTTTTTAAGTGCTTAGTATGTGCCAGGCACTGTTCTAAGCACAGGGGTAGATACAAAATAATGGGGCTTGGACACAGTTCCTGTCTCATGTAGGGCTCACGGTCTTAATCCCCATTTTACAGATGAGGGAACTGAAACCCAGAGAAGTGAAGTGACTTGCCCAAGGTCATCCAGCAAACAAGTGGAGGAGCCGGAATTAGAGCCCAGGCCCTTCTTACTCCCAAGCCCGTGCCCTATCCCCTAGGCCACACTGCTATTCTCCCTCACAGGCAAATCATTTAAGCCACTTGAGTGAAAAACAACCGATGGTATTTATGGAGCCCATACTGTGTGCAGAGCACTGCCCTGAGTGCTTGGGAGCTAGATTGTAAACTCGTTACGGGGCCCTGATTCTGCTGTATCGTCTTCTCTCCCAAGCACTTAAGAAACAGCACGACCTCGTGGGTGAGAAATCTGCATGGGGTGTCGGTTTCATCTGCCCCACTGAAAGTGAACAAGTTCAGAGCAGGGGAGGAGGAGAAACCAGAAAGGGGGAGACAAGTCAGAGAGAGGGTGTTCCTTGCCTTCCTCCGCGACAGAGAACATCCCCTGCCGTGTTCCCCCTGCGCTTCATTTCTTATTCCCGCTGCAAGAGAAACTTGGAGGAGCTGACAGGATGAAATGCCATCATCTGGCCCTTTAGCATTTACCATCCCCAACACCCTTCCCCCATTTGGGATTTGCCAGAAAAGCCAGAAATAACACGGCTACTTCGTGCCCAGGCAAGTGGTTCGTAGAGGAGGAGCCGTGCGGCCTACAGGAAAGAGCGCGGGCCTGGAAATCAAAAGACCTGGGTTCAATTTCCAGCTCGAGCACTCGCCTGTTATGTGACCTTGGGCAAGTCACTCACTTCTCTAGGCCTCAGTTATCTCATCTGTAAAATGGGGGATTGACTCCTACTCCCTAGTACGTAGACTGTGAGCCCCATGCGGGGCAGGGACGGTGTCCTTTCTGATAACCTTGTATCTACCCGAGGGCTTAGTACAGTGCCTGGCACAAAGTAAGTGCTTAACAAATACAATTATCATTATTATTATTAGGGCAACTCCCTCAGGTTAGCAAGCATGAACACCATGCCTAACTGCGCAGTATTTTGCATCTTTTTCCTCTAAAATGACTCCAAAGTTTCAAAATTACAAGTTTGATCAAAGACAATGTTTTGAGCACTTAGAAAATATTATGCCAAGAAACTTATCAACTGTACACTACCTCCCTACCCAAGGGGTGAAGCCAGGTTATACCATAATAAGGCACATGAATAAATTCAGACCCTCTCATATTTCATCTTTAAAGTTGGTAAAATGTGTTGATCTTTGAAGGCCTGGAAATCAGGAGGAAATATTTATCTGCATGTCTTTCACTGCTCACCCCTTAACCATGTCGCATATTAGAGATTCATCATCATGTCAAGTCACTGTCATTTATGGTAAATTTCAAGTATTTGTCATTATACCTTTGACCTATCACAGTATTAACATCCTCGGGGAGTTCGCTGTATAACACCAGTTTCAGTACCAGAACAAACAAAGCCAGTAAGTATTTTTGCAGCTCGCTGGAAAGAGAAGCCGAACTTGGCTTTCGAGAGGAATGATAAATGTATACCACAGAAACACAGAAATAAAAAAAAAAATGGGATCCAAAAACATGTGCTGTTTCACAGGGAAATAAATAAAAAGACAGACATGAAGTTCCCACAAGACTTAAACATGCAACTATATTCAGGGTGGAGTTTTTTTTCACATATCCATGATGTATCTCCTTTAGTTATTTCACGTTGGCCTCTGAAGTGCCGGAATTAAGAGGACACTAAAAATGTTCCCATCTTTGAGTTTTTGGCCCCCTCCCTCTCCAAATAGTCGTAGTAGAAATTGCAGCAAGCAAGCAGCATGGCCTAGGGGAAAAAGCACCGGCTGGGGATTCAGAGGATCTGGTTCCTCATCCCGGCTCTGCCACCTGCCTCTTGCGTGACCTTGGGCATGTCACTTCACTGCTCTGGCCCTCAGTTGCCTCAACTGCAAAATGGGAATTCGATACCTGTCTCTCTCCTATTGAGGCTGCAAACTCCGTGTGGGACGGGACTGTGTCCAACCTGATTAACTGGTTTCTGCCCCAACATTTAGAACAGTAGTAGTGAGGCATTTACTGAGTTGTCAGTGGATACAGTGCACTGAATTAAGCACTTGGGAAAGTATATCAGCAAGATGAAACACATTCCATGCTTGGCACATAGTAAGCACTTAACAAATACCATCATTATTATTATTATAATTCCCTGCCCACATAATAATGGGATTTGGTAAGCGCTTACTATGTTCCAGGCACTGTTCTAGGCAGTAGATACAAGATAATCGGGGTGGGCATAAGTCCCCATCCCACATAGGGCTCACAGTCTTAATCCTCATTTTACAGATGGGGGACCTGAGGCGCTGAGAAGTGAAGTGACTTACCCAAGGTCACACAGCAGACAAGTGGTGAAGCTGGGAGTAGAACCCGGGTCCTTCTGACTCTTGGGCCTGTGCTCTATCCACTAGTTGGATTTTACATTCTAATGGACAAGACAGACATTAAAATATTAATAGGGAAGTCGGAATAAATAGACTCTACAGTCGATCATATTCGTCTACAAAAGTGCTGGGGGAGGGTATGTATAAATATGCAAGTGCTAGATGTGGCTGATGATGTGGTCTGGGAGTTTATCAAGGAAGGCTTGTTAGAGGAGGTTGCATTTTATGGTGTTTGTTAAGCACTTACTACGTGCCAGGCACTGTATTAAATGCTGGGGTAGATACAAGCAAATCAGGTTGGACATAATGGACACAATCCCTGTCTCACATGGGGCTCACAGTCTCAACCCCCATGTTGCAGATGAGGTAAATCCCTGCCCCATAGGAGTCTCACGTTTTAAAATGGAGGGAAGAGGATTTAATCCCCATTTTACAGATGAGGTAACTAAGGCCCAGAGAAGTGAAGCGACTTGCCCAAGGTCACCCAGCAGACAAGCGGCAGAGCCGGGATTAGAACCCAGGGCCGGGCTATTACCACTAGGTCACGCTGTTTCCCCTTTTAATAACAAGACGCTGGACTAAGATGGCAGTAATCTGGTTAGTGAAAGGGTAGATGTGGGAGATGATTGTTAGAAGAACAGGCAGGATTCAGCAGCAGTTGGAATGCGAGAGGCAAAATTCATTCACTCATTCAATCGCATTTATTGAGCACGTACTGTGTGCAGAGCACTGTACTAACTTCTCGGGAGAGGACAACAGAACAATAAACAGATACATTCCCTGCCCGCAACGAGCTGACAGTCGCAAATAAGAATAGTAGTAATAATAATAATGACATTTAAGTGCTTACTATGTGCCAAGCACTGTTCTAAGTGCAAAGATGTCAGGGATAACACTGCAGTTGAGGGCTTCTGGGTCAAGGCTGGCATCATCACCAACAGAGATTTAAGTTAGGAGGAGGAAAGCGTTCAGGAAAGAATTTGAGTCATTTCGTTTCAGTAATTTGGTGCTTAATTTGAGCTGGCAGGCATCAAAGAGGAATGCCCCAGAGGCCAGAAGAAAGGAGGGATTGTAGTTCAGCTAAAATATTCATTCTATTTATTAATAATAATTATGGTATTTGTTAAGCGCTTACTATGTGTCAAGCACAGTTCTAAGCGCTCATTCAATCGTATTTATTGAACGCTGACCGTGTGCAGAGCACTGTACTAAGCCCTCGGGAGAGTGTACAATGCAAAAATAAACTGACACATTCCCTGCCCACCACGAGCTTACAGTCTAGAGGCAGGGAGAAAGACATCAACACAAATAAATAAATTACAGTTATATCCTTAAAGGGCTGTGGGACTGAGAGTGAGGTGAACACCTTTCGATGTCCAAAGGGTACAAGTGGACAGATGACACTGAAGGGAGAGGGAGTCAGGGAAAAAAATGGTTAATCAGGGAAGACTTCTTGGAGGAGACGTGATTTTTAAAGGCTCTGAAAATGCAGAGAGTGGTAGTCTGGCATATATGGAGGGGGAGGGAAACTCGCCACAACATTATTAAACAAATCAATACAGACCAAATATGGACCAAAATTCAACCTTTTTTTCGTGTTCAAGTTAACCCAAGCTTTTTGGAGAGGGAAAAAAGGAAAACCTGATTTGGCTCTTTGGCTTTGCCTTCATCTATCATCATGGCCTTGTGTCGGATGCGTCTGGCCTCAGGAACCAAGCCGAAAATAGAGCGAGAAAAAACTCCCACTTTCATCGTTTCAAGAGAGCTAGCCTGAATGAACAATTCACAGGCTTCAAAGTTGTTAGCTGGCTGGCAACTAAGATACAAGAAATCCAGACAAAAACAAATGCTCGTAAATAGTTGTGATTCTGTTAAGCTGGAAAGAATGTCGGAATAACTCTAGGAAACCTAAAGAAGTAACTTGAAGACACCCTCTTGAGCAAAAAGAATCAAAATGACACCAAAGGAAAATACCGTTCTTCATATGAGTGTTTCACAGTTTTATGAATTGCCGCTTTGCACGTGCGTTTATGGTCGTGCTCGTAAAAATAGCGGTCGCCTGATACGTCTGTGCATACGAAACTTCAGATTGAGCTCTCCTATGCCACGCTACTGACTGCTGAGTTGAAACTTCGTGATGACCTGAAGTGAATAAAATGTTTATTCTGATACAGTCTGTTAACTTGATAGAACGTGCAGATAAGGGCAGACAGTGAGGGTTCAGAGCACCCGTCATAAATTTACATTCAGCTCCCTTGCACAAGCCATAAAAGTGATTTTAAAAACATTTAAAGGTCACAAGTGAAGTCAGGTCTGGGTGTGTGGGCTCAGCCCCTCGCGTTCGACAATACAGACGACAAAAACAGGCCACTCTCGGGAGAATTCTGCCATCTCAGCTCTAATGTTTCCGAACAAAAGCTGCACTGTCTGCCGTGGGTATAAGATTTCTTCATGTAACTGGTGTGATTTGTAGGTCATATAGAAATGCCCGGGCTTCAGATTTCCTCTGTGTTCCATGTGTAAAAGCGACTTCTTGTTGAGCCGACTCGATCGTTCACATGTTATTTTCCCCAGTCGGATGATTACTCCAGGTGGGAGGAAAATTAATATTAGCAAAGAATTCACCTGCCTTAAAAGTGCACTTGAATTTGCAAACTTTATTCACTTCTCCCTCAGCCCCTCCACCCTTATGTACATATCTATCCTGTATTTTAATTTCTGCTTCTTCCTCTAGTCTGTAAGCTAGTTGTGGGCAGGGATCGTGTCTGCTTATTGTTATACTGTCCTCTCCCAAGCACTTAGTAGAGCGCTCTGCACACAGTAAGTGCTCAATAAATACACTGAATGACCTGTAAGGTCTTCGTGGGCATGGAACGCGTCTCCGAACTCTGTTGTACTATACTGTCCCGAGAGCTCGGTACAGGGCTCTGTGCGCCGTAAGTGTTTAATCAATCCCTTCAATTGCCTGATTGATAATCTCATTTCTGTTACACCCAATGGATCCAGCTCTCCATCACACTGAGAGACCGCAGAGCTCAAAGCCTCCTACTAAGCAACTTAGTCTCATCGTCAGAGGGGATCGACCTTTACCGAGGCCAAGGTCCCTTTCAGGTGAAATACCCTCGTCTCATGAAAAGTTTCTCCTCCACTGAGGGTTTCCAGCTACCCACACTGCAGTCTGGATGATTTCTTAGAGAGGGGAGAGAGGTGTGGCTTTATCCATTAAATAATCATTGGTATTTATTGAGCAGAGCACTGTACTAAGCACTTGGGAGAGTACAATATAGCAGAATTAGTCAACACATTCCCTGCCAATCACAAGTTTACGGTCTAGATCAGGCAATCCATTCTCTGCAAATGCTTCAATTTATCTTTCAGCCTTTCTCTCTGCACCAGATCTCACAGGTTCAGCTCCTTAGAAGTTCACAGTGTGGCGAGTTAGCAGTTTTTCCCGGCGACCGGGACGACTTTTCCAACTAATTGTCATCATTGATGGTATTTTCCGAGCACTTACTGTGGGCAGAATACTGTCCAAAGCATCAGAGAGAATACAATACAAAGAGTTGGTAGACGGGTTCCCCACCCTCAGTCAACTTGTGGGAAAAATTCACATGAGGACTTTCACAAAGAATGCTTTTTTTTCCCAGTGGTATTTAAGTGTTTTCTATGTGTCAGACACTGTACTAAGCCCTGGGGTAGATACAAGCAAATCGGGTTGGACACAGTCCAGGTCCCACATGGGGTTCACAGTCTTCTTCCCCATTTTACAGATGAGATCACTGAGGCACAGAGCAGTGAAGAGACTCGCCCAAGGTCACGCAGCAAAAAAGTAGCAGAGCTGAAAATAGAAGCCGGGTCCTACCTACCACCTGCCTACGAAGATATGGAATAAACATCTTCCTCTACCCTTTTCATATCACGATGACGCCACGCAAACATAAGTGGTGCTAAAAGTTTCACGTCAACTAGTGACCTATTAAAAGCAGAAGAGTTTAGTCACCCCTCAAAATTACTGAACAGATTGGTGACCTTTGAATGACTAATATATGCTTGTGAGCATTTTTTAAGAGATAAACCTATTTACTCTTATAATTGCCCTAGTTTTTACATAATTGTTTCAACACCAAAACAGGGTAGGAGCTATTACGTAGAGAATGAAGGCTAATAATAATGGAAGCAGGAGAAATAAAACAAGGAAAGGAGGAGAGAGTAAGAGGAATTGATCGATTAATTAATGGCATTTATGGAGTGCTTCCCCTCTCAGGGTCGCGTCTGGAGAGTTTCCAGGATGCTACCAGCCTTGGCTATGGGAGGGAGAGTCAAGCAGGGGCCTGTCCATTCCATTTCTACCTTAGCCAGTGGTTAGCGAGTGGAAGGCAACCTGCTACGAGTCAAACGGGTGACCGTGCCGGGCTGCAGCGGCACGGGAGAGAGTCGAGGGTGGAGATTCAAGTTGACTGTGTGGAAGGAGGAGATGGTCAACCGATTCTGGATTTTTACCCAGAAACTCTCTGAACCCACTACCAGAACGATTGCAGATGGAGAACGGGGCGTTCTGGGAGAGATGTGTCTGTGGAGTCGCTATGGGTCGGAAACGACTCGACGGCATAAGGCAAGACGACAATACCACTATTACTGATAATGCTATACTCCTACTAGCACCATTATATATTTTTTATATTTGTTAAGAACTTATTATGTGCCAGGCACTGTACTAAGCACTAGGTAATCAGGTTGGACGCAGTCCCGGTCCTAAATGGGGCTCACAGTCTTCATCCCCATTTTACAGATGAGGGAATTGAGGCCCAGAGAACTGAAGTGACTTGTCCAAGGTGACACGGCAGACAAGTGGCAAAGCCAGGATTAGAACCCAGGCCCTGATGACTCCCAGGCCCGGGCTCTATCCACTAGACCACACTGCTTCTCTGCATAAGTGCCACGAGGGCAGGGCATGAAGTGAAGTACCTAAATCCTCAGGGAGGCCAAACCCAAGTATAGAGCGGATGCTGTAGGGAGAGAAGATATAATTGGGGAGATGAGACATTACTCAAGAAAGGTATCCCAGAGTCAATCATATTTAACAAGCGCTTACTGTGTATAGAGCACTGTACTAAGCGCTTGGGAGTGTATGATAGCACAGACTTGGTAGACGATGAGCTTCCAGTCTAGAGGGGAGGTTACAGTATAGTCTTAGAGTCTAATCTTACAGTCCCAAAGGTGATGAGGCTCTGAAAATGAGGACAGAAGGTGGTCTGTTGGATGTGAAGGGGAAGGGCATTCCGGCACGATGGAGGGTGTGAGCAAGGGGTTGTCGGAGACAGGACAAGAGCAAGACAAGGTGTTTGAGAGGCCAAGGTTGTGGGATGGTGTCTCTAGACTATACTCAGTTGTAATAATAATAATAATAATAATAATGCAGTACTTGTTAAGTACTTCCTATCCTGGAGCACAATTTAATTCATTCATTCAGTGGTATTTATTGAGCCCTTACCGTGTGCAAAGCCCCGAACTAATTACACAGGTATATGTCAAAAAAGACAACTCCAGGGCTGAACCAACCTGACCTAAAACTTTCTGCCCTGGCTTGTGCCGCTATCACTGCTTAATAATGTCTATTAATTTCCTCCTCAGAAATGTGTGGGAATGGTCAGGGAGAGAGGGGAATTATGCAGGGGTGGCCATTATGTGAGTATAAGCCCCACTGGAACGGGAGTGAAACACAAACCATTTGGCTGGGTGACTGCTGTGGAGCATTTCGAAAGAAAGGCAAGAATAATGAGAGTAAGTCTCCATCCTGAGCTATGCATCCTAAAAGCTGCTGAGGCGAGAACTTAGCTTTGTCTCCTCCTCTGTTTTCTGACTAATCAGCTTTATGCCTGCTTCAGTTGGAAAATGGATGAGGGATGTGTGTGTTTGTGTGAATATCCACCACTTGAGAGCCAAAACCCGTATCTTCATCAGCCCGCGGAAGCTACCCACCTACCCGGGCAGGGCTGCCTTCAGGCATTTCGTCTCCCTGTAGCAGGGAAAGATTTACATCCTTAATATCACAGGGGTATTTGTTAACCACTTACTCTGTGCCAGGCACAGAGTAATAACAAATACTAATCGTGGTATTCGTTAAGCACTTACTACGTGCCAAGCACTGTTCTAAGCACTGGGGTTGATCCAAGTTAATTAGGTTGAACACAGTCCATGTCTCTCATGGGGCTCACAATCTTCATCCCCATTTTACAGATGAGAGAACTGAGGCCCAGAGAAGTCAAGTGACTTGCCCAAGGTCACACAGCAGACCAGTGGCGGAGCCAGGATTAGAATCCAGGTCCCTCTGATCCTCAGGCCCGTGCTCTATCCACTAGGCCATGCTGCTTACTGAGTTCAGAGGACTGTATTAAGCGCTTGGGAGAGTACAGTATGCAATATAGCAGACATTTCCTGCCCACAGTGAGCTTACGGTCTAGAGGAGAATGGTCAGTGGTTTTTCTTCAAGGTAAGGGTCTGTGTCCCCCTTACAGGAATGACAAAAGGGGACCCGCTTCCACCTAATGGCATGTCTCACCTGATGCAGCGTGGCTCAGTGGAAAGAGCCTGGGCTTCGGAGTCAGAGGTCATGCGACTCCCGGGTCTGCCACTTGTCAGCTGTGTGACTGTGGGCAAGTCACTTAACTTCTCTGGGCCTCAGTTACCTCATCTGTAAAATGGGGATTAACTGTGAGGCTCACGTTGGACAACCTGATTACCCTGTATCTACCCCAGCGCTTAGAACGGTGCTCTGCACATAGTAAACGCTTAACAAATACCATTTTTATGCAGGTGGAGAATCATAATGAACAGCCATCCTTCAGGGAATTCTAATTTATCTAGAGTTTGTTCTGTCTCGAGCTTGTTTTATTATTTTATGTACTGTTTGACTTGGGCAGTAAAACACTGTGTGCATTATAAAAACCATTCCTTATCGAATCAACAAATCTCCCATAAGAAATACACCAACTGCTCCAACTAACCAGATAAATCTACTCTGTACTTCCCTTGCTTAAGTAGATGTAAAGAAGGGTATTCCTTTGTGGTTGCATTTATTCATTGGTATTCTTCTTTGGTTGAATTTATTCATTCAGTTATATTAATTACTTACTCTGTGTAGAGCACTCTACGAAGGACTTGGGCTAGTATCCAACAACAACAAACAGACACATTCCCTGCCCACAACGAGTTCACAATCTAGAGGGAGAGACAGACATTAATGGACAAAAATAAAAGACAGATCTGGACATAAGTGCTCTGGGGCCGGGAGGGGGGAAATGAATAAAGGGAGCGAGATCCAGAACAAGACACAGACTGTCTTTAGTTCACATTTTTACAATGCGACAAACACATTCAAGCGTGATATTGTGTTTTCAAGCTATACAATTACTTCACTATCTGGGCCTCAATGGACCTGCCTCTGTGGTCATTATCACTGCAGGCACCGAATTTCCCCGCCAAATCTTCAGCGGGAGATGATGCCACAGAAAGAGCCTGCAAAATTAATTAAGGAGTCGAAAGTCTTGGAAAGAGATGAAAACCGCTAAATCCTCTTAGGGCAAAATATTGGGCCAGCTCCCAACCGGGAGAGTGGATAACACCCCTTCCTCCCCCAGCACTCCTTGTGTTTATCTCACATTTCCTCTCTCCCCTGCAAAATCTGCCACCCTCAAGCACAATAAGTACAAACACTAATAAACTACTTGTCTCCAAAACCAGACAAAGGGTTCAGTTAGTCAACATTCCACGCCAAGCACGGCTAGAACATAACGTGAGCCCTAAATGACCTTAGAACTGACTTTAGCGGCTTCCCCAGGACCCCAGGAAGAGTTCTGACATCATTAATAGAATGATAAAGATCACGCCCCTTCTAGGAACATTTATTACTTTAGGTAATGTGCATTCGCCCTAAGGGGGAAATTGTTAAAACCGAAGGGGAAATCCATGACCAGGGTTGGACACTTTTTCAGGGCCAGATGGGTACTTTTCCAAAGGCCAGGGCAGTTAATAGTAATAATAATAATATTGGTATTTGTTAAGCACTTACTCTCTGCCACGCCCTATTCTAAGCATTGGGGTAGATACGAGGGAATGAGATTGGACACAGTCCCTGGCCCACATGGGGCTCAGTCTCAATCCCCATTTTACAGATGAGGGAATTGAGGCACAGAGAAGTGAAGTGACTCACCCAAGGTCACTCAGCAGACAAGAGGAGGAGCCGGGATTTAAAATCCACGTTCTCTGACTCCCAAGCCCGTGCTCTTGCCATTAGGCCGTGTTGCTTCTCGGTTAAGTTGGGGTGTGGGTCCGGGAGGAAGAGGTTTGCTTCAAGAGGTACAATCAGGACAGCCTTCTTTTCACTCATGCCAGACCCCTCTCTTTCTCTTTTTCTCTCTCTCTGTCACTGCCCAACCTCTGTTTCCTAAAAGTGCTGAGACCAGCAGACTTTGGCTTTGACTGACTCATTAAGTGGCCCAGTGGGGAATGAAGGAAGACGTTTGGAGCACCATGTTGGTGTCATATGCCAAGTCAGACCCAGGATTAGAACCCAGGGCTCCTACCTTGCAGTTCGTTGCTGCTGCTATTATTCTGCTCCTTCGATCCTTTGGTCCCCGTCTAAACAAAAAGCACAGAATAGACAAGTCAATAAAGCCAATATCTAGGACAACTAAAGCACAAATGCCACTTTTCTGACTTCTGCTCCAAAAAGTGGGCTGAGGAGGAGATTTTTTTGATGGCATTTGTTAAGGGATTACTATGTGCCGGGCACTGTACTAAGTCCTGGGTTAGTGACAAACTAATCAGTCTCTGTCCTACATGGAACTCACAGTCTTAATCGAAGCAGCACGCCTTAACGGATAGAGCATGGACCAAGGAATCAAAAGGACCTGGGGTCTAATTTTCTAGCTCCACCACTTGTCTGTTGTGTGACCTTGGGCAAGTCACTTCTCTGTGTCTCTGTAAAACGGGGATGAAGACTGTGAGCCCCATGTGGGTCAGGGCCTGGCTCCAACATGATTAGCTTATATCTACCCCAGTGTTTAAATCAGTGCCTGGCACATAGTAAGCGCTTAAATAGCACAGTTATTATTAACATTATTATCATTATTAGAAAGAGCCCCCCCAACTCCACTTTGAAGCTCAGAGTTAACTGAGAAAGAAGTAATGGGATTTTCAGATGGTGCCACATCCAAAATCCTTCAAGGGACTGAAACTATCAAGACCGGGAATCTTTTGCAATTTAATCTTTAAACGTCTTACGTGGCAATGGAGGGCAACAGAGAAGCGGTGTGGTCTAGTGGTTAGAGCACAGGCCAGGGAGTCAGAAGGACCTGGGTAATAATCTCAGGGTGACATTGATCAAGTTACTTTGCTTTTCTGGGACTCAGTTACCTCATCCGTAAAATAGGGAGTAAAACGGCGAGCCCTCTGTGGTACATGGACTGTGTCCAACTTGATTAGCTTGTGTCTACCCCAAGGCTTAGTAAAGCGCCTGGTACATAGTAAGCATAAATACATAAAAAAGATGCAGGGTGAACAGTACAGAACAGCCTCACTTGAAACCCCAGGATTTTATCAAAATGCCCCTCCCACCTCGGGCTGTTAAACCTCACTGAGGCGATATCAGTTTGTCCTAAATAGCGCGTCATTTGAAGAGGCTGATATTCCCCAGCTGACCAGACAACCGAACTGCTCTTCCATAAAAACCGGGATAACAAAATCTAGTAAACTCACATCCCTTGAGTTTCAAATTAGGGTGATTCTACCCAATAGTGGTTCTTCCTAGTTAAAGCCGCTGCTGCTGATTTTCATTTCCTGTGCCAGGTATCCCACTGCCAGCCAGAGTTTGAATATTGGCGAGCAACGGTATTCTTGCCTTGCATCGCACTCTCAATAACGTACTTCCAACAGATTTGGGATCTTACTGAAAGGGCACTTGGCATGTTGATGCATTTACCTGCATGTGATAATAATTTGGGGATCTGTGAAGCGCTTCCTATGTACCAGGCACTGTACTGAGTGCTGGGGTGGATGTAAAGAAATCAGGTTGGACACAGTCCCTGTCCTACGTGGGGCTCACAGTTCCAATTCCCATTTTACAGATGAGGTAACTGAGGCTCAGAGAAGTGAAGTGACTTGCCCAACGCCATACTGCAGACGAGTGGCAGAGCTGGGATCAGAACCCATGACCTGCTGACTTCCAGGCCTGTGCCCTATCGACTATGCCATGCTGCTTCTCCGGTATCAGTGGTCAGTAGAGGGGACTCCTAATTTTAGTCTTAGTTTTTCCGACGAACGAAACGGTTTTGACTTATTCTAACCTGAAAGGTAGTCTTCGATTTGGTTTCACCCTTCTACGAAGCTTAACCCCCAGGGTAGGGTGTGTGACTAATTCTTGTTTTCAATCTGTCCGGCAACTAACACACTCCGGACACCTGGTAGCGAAGCTTGCCAGAATCCACATCTTCAGAACCACAGGCTGACTATCCCGTTAAGAGGCAGGCAAAGCACACTGCCAAGTATAAACCACAGCTTGAGGCCCATGCTGTGCAGCTTATTAGTTAGATTCTGGAGGGATTTTTTGTTGAAAAAAAAAAAAATTCCCAAGAATTGGGGAGGAAGGTACAGGAGACGAACAGAGTAAAGATCAGGAGAGGGGGAGACAGATGCATCCAGGGAGACCAAAGGAGGAATAGAAGCAACGTGGCCTAGTGGATAGAGCTCGGGCCTGGGAGTCAGAGGACTTGGGTTCCAATCCTAGCTCTGCCACTTGTCTGCTGTGTGACTTTGGGCAAGTCACTTCATTTCTCTGGGGTTCAGTTCCTTCATCTGTAAAATGGGAATTAAGACCGTAGGGGACCCCTGTCCGACCTGATTCTTGTATCTGCCCCGGTGCTTAGTTCAGTGATGATGATGGTATCTGTTAAGTGCTTACTATGTGCCGGGCACCGTACTAAGCGCTGGGGTGGATAAAAGCAAATCAGGTCGGACACAGTCCCTGTCCACCCAGTCTCGAGCCCTATTTTACTGATGAGGGAACTGAAGCCCAGAGAAGTGAAGCGACTTGCACAAGGTTCCACACACAGCAGACAAGTGGCAGAGCCAGGATTATTCATTCATTCAATCATATTTATTGAGCGCTTATTGCATGCAGAGCACTGTGCTAAGCACTTGGAAAGTACAATTCTGTAACAGATGGAGACAATCCCTACCCAACGGTGGGCTCACAGTCTAGAAGGGGGAGACAGACAACAAAACAAGTAGACAGGCAGCAATACCATCAAATTAGAAACCATGACCTTCTGACTCACAGACCCGTGCTCTATCTACTTCACCATGCTGCTTCCTGTTCCTGGCACATAGTTACGCTTAACAAATACCATTAAAAAAAACACAAGAATCAATTTATCAGATTCGCCAATAGTCCTTCATTAAGCCCACTTCAGTGCTGAGAGTACTGGTTGAAAATGGCAGTAAGTACTGGATTCTGTCCTCCAGGAATTTATATTCTAAGGGTTAAGAAATAACAAGGAAGGGAAATTTCAACTTTCAAGAAAAGTTCTGAAACACTCGTAAAAATGACCTCCAGCACTCCACCTCAAAAAAAACACAAAAACAAACGTAACAAGGGAAGTAACTTCTAACTCATCTAACTCGCTGCACAAGCCGAAAGTGGAAAAGAAAAATCTTTGCTATCTGGGATCCGGATCAGTCAGAATATCTGGCCCTTTCTGAGCAGACCATGGTACCATGAGCAGAGAATCAGGGCAGCCTAATGGAAAGAGGCCGGGCCTGAGAATCGGCGGAGCGGGGTTCTAATCCCGCCTCGGCCACGTGCCTGCTGGGTGACCTCGGACGAGTCACTTACCTGCTCCGGGCCTCAGTTATCTCATCTGCCAAATGGGGATTAAGCACCTGTCTCCCTCCCACTTAGACCGTGAGCCCCCTGCGAGAGAGGGACTGTGTCCGACCTGCACGTGCTTAGCGTGTAGGAAGCGCTGAACGATATACCACAGTAATTATTATAAGAAAAGCCAAAGAGAGAGGTAGCTGCCAAAGGAGGACGGCTCCAGGCTCCCAGAGATGGGCTGCCATAAGTGGAAGCATGGGTGTTTGGATCCCGGGTGCAATTGGGTGAGGAAAATCCATCTGTATCCGCCCAAGGCAGAGGTCACCGAATGCTGGCAAATTCTCCAAGGCGCTGGAGTGAGGAGGGTGAAATCCAAAGAAAACAGACACGGTCTGGAACACAATTCTGCACTTCATCATTGCCCTGATGCTAAAGGGACATGGTGGCGGGGCGGGGGGTGGGGAGGGAGAAACTTGGACACCACCGGAGGGGGATTTTGTTTGATTTGGCTGCGAGCGATATGTTTTTACAGTTTATAAGGACGTGGCAAAAAGACAACTCGCCTGCCTGTTGTTGATGAAAAGCATGTTTGTGCCTATTATACAGAAGAGGGCTTTTTTTTCTTGCAAAAGTTCATCGCAGTGAAAACATGACCCTAGCTTAGCAGCCAAGGACGGTGTCAGCTTGCTTTATCTTCCGGACGGGTGTGAGTCTCAAACCCCCGCTGAGCAGAGGGAGGGAAAGTTTAACTTCTGTGTCCCATTTATTTTATTTTTTTTGCACCAATTCACAAACCGCCAGCCTTTACTCTTCCCACAGCTCATTTCTCCTGTTCTCTCCCCTCACCTTCAATGTGTCTAACATGATGAACCTGTATCCACCCTGGTGCTTAGAACTGTGTTTGGCACACAGTAAGCGCTTTAACAAATATCAAATGATTGTTTTTACCATGAAAAAAAAATGAGCTCCCACTCTTCCATTCCAAAGCTAACCAGCCAACTCGGTTCATCAGTCCTGTCCCACCCAAAGCCCACCTGTGGGACGTTAGGTCAAGGGTCGGCATGTGCCGGCCACCTCTTTGCCAAGGAAATGTGGACTGGGGTTATGGACCTATCTGTAATTTCATTTATTTATTTATGCTCGTATCTACAGTGTAAGATATTTATTTCTATTACTATCTATCTCGCCCTCTGGACCGTAAGCTCGTGTGGGCAGGGAATGGGTCTGTTTACTGTGTTATTGTACACTCAAGCGTTTAGTACAGTGCTCCGCACACAGTAAGCACGCAATAAATACAACTGAATAGTTTGGAAGTGCTTAATGCAGTGCCTGGCACTTAGTAAGCGCTTACCAAATACTATGATTATTAACTATGAGCTCGTTGTGGGCAGGGAATGTGACTGTTTATTGTTGTATCGTACTTTCCCAAGAGCTTAGTACAGTGCTTTTCACACAGTAAGCACTCAACAATACGACAATGAACGACTGACTGAACTAACTATGGACCTTCTGCAGGAAGGTCATTTCTTTGGATACAGATTTGCTTATCGATCAATCAGTCGATCAACTGATCATCTCTATTGAGAACTTTCTGCGTGTGTTATATTGTTGTGGTGTTCTCTCACAAGTGCTTATTACAGTGTCTTGCACTCAGTGCCCTGTGCTTGTGAGAGAATACCACAACAATATAGGACACACATTCCCGGCCCACAGTGAGCCGACGGTCTGAATCGATTGACACATCGTATATTATTGAGTGCTTACTATGTGCAGAGTGTTTATGGGAAAGAAGTCCGGCAATACCCCACACTCACTGTGGGAAGGAAATGTGTCTGTTATATCATTCTACTGTAGTCTCCCAAGTGCTTAGAACAGTGCTTGGCACACAGTAGCACTCAAAAAAATGATTGAATGAACAAATGAATCCGAGATAATCATTTCCAACACGGTAGGAGGAGGGAGAACAGATACTGAATCCCCATTTTGCAGATGAGGGAACTGAGGCCCAGAGAAGTGTAGTCATTCATTCATTCATTCAATGGATTGAGTGCTTACTGTGTGCAAAGCACTCTACTAAGCACTTGGGAGAGTACAATAGACCACCAAACTGTTACATTCGTGCCCACAAAGAGCTCACAGTCTAAAGGGACTCACCCAAGGGGGCCTAGATTTGTCTCTGTCTCACACACACAATCTATGTCACTCCCTTGCCTTCCCCTCAAGAAGCCACTGAAGGAAGACGGGCGTCTGCCTACTCTCTTCTTATAGCCAGAGCAAGATGACAGTGAGTTCACAGCATCGGTACAGTGCTTTGCACACAGTAAGCACTCAATAAATACCACTGAATGAATGAATCAGTAAGCTGACCATGAAAGAAAACCTCCCAAGGCCACCCGCCAGCCCTTTCTAAAGACAAACACCTGCTTCCAACTTTGCCACCTCATCTTCCATCTGTTAGTCGACAGAAGAGATCTGGACGCGACAGTGGGGGAAGAAATCGTCAAAGTCCTCTGCGCGTGTTCATAAAGGAGGAAATCTACATTGTTCTAAATGAGCAATATTCTGAAACACTCTGAGAATCATCCACAGAGAAAAGGACACTTAAAAAATGAATTTCTAGGTTCATTTACAATGCAAAATCGATTTGAGGGGCTTCCTTATCCATCTTTCTTCTACAAAAACAAAGGCAGCTATATGTGAGTATGTAAATAGAGGGAAATCCCTGAAGCACACTGCCAATCTTGAGGTCTGGAAGCTTGGAATCATTAAGGAGACAGTTTTCTGGGGCCAGAATAAAAAGGGGAAGTACCCTGGTCCCTAACAATATTTCAGAGAGTCTATAAGCTCCTTCTTGCCCAACTTCAGTCCATACTTCCCTCTGCTGCCCAGATCGTTTTTCTTCAAAACCGTTCGGTCCACATTTCCCCACTCCTCAAGAACCTCCGGTGGTTGCCTATCCACTCCCGCATCCAACAGAAACTCCTCATCATAGGCTTTAGGGGGCTCAATCACTTTGCCCCCTCCTGCCTTACCTCTCTGATTTTTCTACTACAGCCGAGGCCGCACACTCCACCCCTCTAATGCCAACCGACTCACCGTATCTCAATCTTGTCCATCTTGCCACCGACCCCCTCACCCACATCCTGCTTCTGGCCTCAAGCTCCCTCCTCCTTCCTATCTGACAGATGATTCATTCATTCATTCAATAGTATTTATTGAGCGCTTACTATGTGCAGAGCACTGTACTAAGCGCTTGGGATGAACAAGTCGGCAACAGATAGAGACAGTCCCTGCCGTTTGACGGGCTTACAGTCTAATCGGGGGAGACGGACAGACAAGAACAATGGCACTAAACAGCGTCAAGGGGAAGAACATCTCGTAAAAACAATGGCAACTAAATAGAATCAAGGCGATGTACAATTCATTAACAAAATAAATAGGGTAACGAAAATATATACAGTTGAGCGGACGGGTACAGTGCTGTGGGGATGGGAAGGGAGAGGTGGAGGAGCAGAGGGAAAAGGGGAAAATGAGGCTTTAGCTGCGGAGAGGTAAAGGGGGGATGGCAGAGGGAGTAGAGGGGGAAGAGGAGCTCAGTCTGGGAAGGCCTCTTGGAGGAGGTGATTTTTAAGTAAGGTTTTGAAGAGGGAAAGAGAATCAGTTTGGCGGAGGTGAGGAGGGAGGGCGTTCCAGGACCGCGGGAGGACGTGACCCAGGGGTCGACGGCGGGATGGGCGAGACCGAGGGACGGCGAGGAGGTGGGCGGCAGAGGAGCGGAGCGTGCGGGGTGGGCGGTAGAAAGAGAGAAGGGAGGAGAGGTAGGAAGGGGCAAGGTGATGGAGAGCCTTGAAGCCTAGAGTGAGGAGTTTTTGTTTGGAGCGGAGGTCGATAGGCAACCACTGGAGTTGTTTAAGAAGGGGAGTGACATGCCCAGATCGTTTCTGCAGGAAGATGAGCCGGGCAGCGGAGTGAAGAATAGACCGGAGCGGGGCGAGAGAGGAGGAAGGGAGGTCAGAGAGAAGGCTGACACAGTAGTCTAGCCGGGATATAACGAGAGCCCGTAATAGTAAGGTAGCCGTTTGGGTGGAGAGGAAAGGGCGGATCTTGGCGATATTGTAGAGGTGAAACCGGCAGGTCTCGGTAACGGATAGGATGTGTGGGGTGAACGAGAGGGACGAGTCAAGGATGACACCGAGATTGCGGGCCTGCGGGACGGGAAGGATGGTCGTGCCATCCACGGTGACGGAGAAGTCTGGGAGCGGACCGGGCTTGGGAGGGAAGATGAGGAGCTCAGTCTTGCTCATGTTGAGTTTTAGGTGGCGGGCAGACATCCAGGTGGAGACGTCCCGGAGGCAGGAGGAGATGCGAGCCTGAAGGGAGGGGGAGAGGACAGGGGCGGAGATGTAGATCTGCGTGTCATCTGCGTAGAGATGGTAGTCAAAGCCGTGAGAGCGAATGAGTTCACCGAGGGAGTGAGTGTAAATGGAGAACAGAAGAGGGCCAAGAACTGACCCTTGAGGAACTCCAACAGTTAAAGGATGGGAGGGGGAGGAGGCTCCAGCGTAGGAGACCGAGAATGATCGGCCAGAGAGGTGAGAGGAGAACCAGGAGAGGACAGAGTCCGTGAAGCCAAGGTGAGATAAGGTACGGAGGAGGAGGGGATGGTCGACAGTGTCAAAGGCAGCAGAGAGGTCAAGGAGGATCAGAATGGAGTAGGAGCCATTGGATTTGGCAAGAAGGAGGTCATGGGTGACCTTAGAGAGAGCAGTCTCGGTAGAGTGGAGGGGACGGAAGCCAGATTGGAGGGGGTCTAGGAGAGAATGGGAGTTAAGGAATTCTAGGCATAGTTAAGGAATTCTAGGCATAGTTAAGGAATTCTAGGCATAGAATGCCTAGATCACTCTTCCCATCTTCCAAGAACATCTCCTTCCCCCACTAGGCCCTCATTTCCTCTTCTCTTAAGCCCGTCTGCGTCCACCCTTGCATTTGGATTTATATTCTTTATTCACCCCCGCCTCGCCGTGCTTATGTACAGATCTGTAATTGATTTATTTTTATTGATGTCTTCCCCTCTCTAGACATTAAGCTCCTTGTGGGAAGGGAACATGTCTACTAAACTTCGTTACATATTGTACTCTCTCAAGTGCTTAGTGCAGTGTTCCGCACATGATAAGCACTCAATGAATACAATTGATTTCTTTAAAATTTGTTTTGTTAAGGACTTACTATATACCAGGCACTGTATTAAGTGCTGTGGTGGATACAAGCAAGTCGGGTTGGACACAGTCACTGTCCTACATGGGACTCACAGACTCAGTCCTCATTTAACAGATGAGGGAATTGAGAAGTGAAGTGACTTACCCAAGATCACACAGCAGACACGGGGGACTCCTAAGTCCAAACTGTATTCACTACAGCATGCTGCTGCTCAATCATGCCGACTAATTGATTATGGGCTGGGATCATCTATACCACTTCTTTTTTCTTGTACACTCCCAAGCACTTAGTACAAGCACTTAGTGCAAAGACAAGATTGCACTAAGATTGGAACCCATGGCTTTCTGACTCCCGGGCCCGTGCTCTATCCCCTAGGCCACGATGCTTCCCCTTCTATCTTCTCTCCCCCAGATTCCTCAAACAGACTCACGGTCAGCAACGAAAAGCAGTCCTCTCACGTGGCATATATGGGGTAAAGGGCTGAAAAACCCTTCTGCAAGCAATTTGTAATCATCATTATAGGAGCTGTGGAGAACCTGATTCTCTACCAACACCTGACCCATCGACAGAGGCTTAAACTCAGGATCCACTCAACATTTCATGTTTTTTACTGGTATTTGTTAAGTGCTTACTATGTGCCGGGCACTGTTCAAAGCACTAGGGAAGCTACAAAGTAATCGTTCATTCATTCAATCATATTTATTGAGCGCTTACTACGTGCAGAGCACTGTACTAAGCGCTTGGAATGTACAATTCAGTAATCAGTTTGGACACAGTCCCTGTCCCATATGGGGCTCACATTATTTGTCTTTTTTAGAGACAAATACTCTAAAAAATACTCTTTTTATTAGAGTAGTATTTGTTAAGCACTTACTATGTGCCAAGCACTGTTCTGAGCGCTTGAGGTAGATACAAGGTAATCAGGTTGTCCCACGTGGGGCTCACAGCTTTAATCCCCATTTTACAGACGAGGTCACTGGGGCACAGAGAATAATAATAACTGTAGATGAGGGGACTGAGATCCAGAGATGTGAAAAATGACTTGCCCAAGGTCACACAGCAGACACGTGACAGAGCCAGGATTAAAACCCAGGTCCTTCTGACTCCCCAGGTCCAGGCTCTTTCCACTAGGCCACACTGCTTCTCAAGCACTGGAAGCCCTCGAGGCTGAAACGTTTCGTTCAGTACTTTGTATCCTATGGATCCCTCAATAAATGCTTGTCACCGTATTTGCTTATTATCTTTCTATACCAGAGAACTCACTCTCTTAGTGGTGCTGGGCACGACTCTACAAGAAGCAACGTGGTGTAATGGATAGAGCATGGGTCTGGGAGTCAGAAGGTTGTGGGTTCTAATCCTGGCTCTGCCACTTGTCTGCTGTGTGTCCTTGGGCAAATCACTTCACTTTTTTGGGCCTAGTTACCTCATCTGGAAAATGGGGATTGAGACTGAGTCCCATATGGGACAGGGACTCTGTCCACCCCAATCTGTTTGTATCTATCCCAACGTTTAGTACAGTGCCTGGCACACAGTAAGCACTTAATGAATACCGTAATTATTATTATGATTATTATTATTAATAACCTGGGACCACCCAAGATGCTTTTGTAACTGGGACACTTCCTGCCACCTCACTTGTCCTGTCTTGATGAGTAAGTTAGCAAGACTTCCTAAGTTTTGAGCATGCAAATTCATGGGAAGGAGTGTCTGTGGGTGTAAAAAAGAGAGAATGCGAGAGTGTGAGAAATAGAGAGGGAGAAAACAAATTACAGAATAAAAATTTCACAAGGAGATGAGAACCGGAAGGCAAATGTCCTGGACCCTCGAGACTGTAAGCTCACTGTGGGCAAGGAATGTGCCCATTTGTTGTGCTACTGTACTCTCCCGGGGCACTTAGTAATAAGAATAATTATGGTATTTATTAAGCACTTACTACGTGCCAGGAACTGTACTAAGCACTGGGGTGGAGGCAAGCTTATCAGGTTGGCCGGTGCTCTGCACACAGTAAGTGCTCAATAAGTACAAGTGACTGACTGATCCATGCCACACTAAAAGATCAGAAGTAGAATTGTCTGATGGAGTGAAAAACTGAGAAGCTTGGTGCCATTCCTCTCTTAAACACACTCACACCCACACCCACACACAAATACACGCCCCCCCACCCCTAACTGGTCACCAAAAAAGAAACGAAAAAGATAGGAAAAGCTGGAAAGACGAGAGAGAAGATCGTAATAAATAAATAACTGTAGTATTTGTTGAGCTAAGTCCTGGGATGGACATAATCAGGCCCTACATGGGGCTCACAGTCTCAGTAGGAGTGAGAATCTCCATTTATAGATGAGGTAACTGAGGCACAGAGAAGTGAAGCGACTAACAGCAGGTAAGTGGCGGGGCCCGGATTAGAACCCAGGCCTTCTGACTCCGAGGTCTGGGCTCTTTCCACTAGGTAACGCTGGGCGAGTTGGCGACTGAGGGAGAATAAGGAAGGAATATTAATCATAATCATAGTAATAACAATTGTGGTATTCGTTAAGTGCTTTACTACGTGCCAGGCACCGTACTAAGCGATGGGGTGAATACAAGCAAATCAGGCCGGACGCGGTCCCTGCCCCACGTGGGGTTCCCCATCTTAGTCCCCATTTTCCAGATGAGGTAACTGAGGCACAGAAATGTGAAGTGACAGGAAGGATGGAAGTCTGGCTATAGATTTGGCAGGGATGGGGGGAAACTGAAGTAAAACAAAAGCCGCACGCCTCTAGGATCCCGGGTCCCCAGGAAATGAACACTATCCCAGCTAGACCCAAGCAGCATGGATAACCTCTCTGCAGAGTGACTGTCTTTGGTGCCAGCAGGTTTGCTGCAAACCACGAGTTTCCTTTTCCGCGTGAACTACTTCTTGAAGTTATTACACCGGCCAGAAGACTGAAAATCTAATTTACCTTTCTGTTTACTTAGCCGACGGTCAACCTCAGATCCTGAGGAAACCAGGAAGAAGGAGCAATCCGCGGGAAACTACCCAGGAGAAGTCAAAAAAAGAGGTCCGAAAAACACTATCACACAAAGTGAACCTTTTCCCAATTTCACTCACTACGGACAATGCGGTCAGTTTTCCTTGCCCCCGAAGTGGTCTTCGATCGACCTCTGAGGGCTTAGCATTCCAAATCTACCAGACGATTTGGAAAACGGCACGTTCGTTTAAATGACCCGCTTTTTAAAACGTTCTTTTTGCCGAATTAATGCAACGGCCATGTGTAGACCCTAATCACACCAAAGTCAAGTACAGTATGGTAGACGCAAACAAATTCCTCCCCGCAAAAGATCGACAAGAACAGTTTCAAATTACTAAGGCTTACTAAATCCAGGCTCTGTTCTAAAAATAAACGGACACGGTTGCTATTGTGATGCAGTAGCTTGGATCCTGTTTTGCCCTGTTTTGGCTGATGTAGTCATTTGCAGACTTCGCTAATCCTCCTTGGCCAATCCTGCCATTTCAGAAAATGAAAGAGTCCAGTCGTTGTGTTTGTCACTCCCGCTGCCCTTACATTCTAATGTCTCCATTTCTCTCAATAAAATAAATAAATGCAACTAGAAAAGGGGCTTTGGGGTGGGGGTGGGGGGAATTTCCTGGAATCTGGAACAGCAGCTGCAACTCTGTGTAGAAAAAGATAGAATAACCCAAAGGATCCTTTTCCTTGGAAGCCTCCTCTTCTCAAGGCTGAACTTGGCATTGCTTACGAGAACTCAGACCTGACTCTGATTGTACGGCTGCAGGCTAAAGAGGATTTTATCACACTGATGCTCTTCAGGGAGCAGGGAAATTGAGATAAAACTCCACGGAGGATTCGGAAATCAAACCGAATCAGCTAATTTCACTTGCTGTGCATTTTGCTGTTCAGTGTTTAGAGTGGTGCCTGGCGCATAGTAAGCGCTTAACAAATACCATTATCATTATTATTATTTTCTACACATTCCATTTTCAAGTTTGGGGTAACAGTCAGGGAGCTTAGCTGAGTCAGCTACTGAATATTCATCTTTTTGGTGTATGAGTTCATGTTGGATGGCGCTGTCATGATTAAAAGTCCCTGTTCATTCAGTCATTCGATCGTATTTATTGAGCACTTACTCTGGGCCCAGCACCGTACTAAGCACATGGGAGAGTACAATAGAACAATAAACAGACACATCCCCTGCCCACAACAAGCTCGCAGTCTAGAGGTCAAGCTTGTTCAAATGGCCAGGGCCTAATCTAGATCTTGGCAAACGGGAGCCTTCCTGGATTAGCATTTTGAAATCAGATACAAATAGAGCTGAATCAGATTATTGGTGTTTATCGTGTTAATCAGCTGTTTACTCTTCTTCAGTTCTTCCCTCCTCTACATACCTTCACATCTGTAAAATCACAATCTATGAAGTATAGATTTGTACACATGTGTATATACCTATGTATTTATACCACTATATACATAAGATAGTGATTTAATAACTGTCCTGCCTATTTAGACTGTGAGCCCTAGTCTGACCTGATTATCTTGTATCTACCCCAGTGCTTAGTACAGTGCTAGGCATATGACAAGCATTTAACAAATACCACTACTATTATGATTATTGTGATCAAAAGCAGGATCTGGGTCTTAATCCCAGCTCAAAGACTGTGCACCCCATGTCCAACTATAATAATTACAGTATTTGTTTAAGCTCTTACTATGTGTCAGGCACTGTTCTAAGTGCCGGGGGAGAAACAAGGTAATCGGGCTGTCCCACGTGGGACTCACAGTCTTAATCCCCATTTGACAGATGAGGTAACTGAGGCACAGAGAAGTTAAGTGGCTCGCCCAAGGTCACAAAGCGCACAAGCGGTGGAGCTGGGATTAGAATCTATTTCCAACCTGAGAAGGTTGTATCTACCTCGGCGTTTAGTACAGTGCCTGGCACATGGTAAGCACTTAACAATCCCATAAAAAAGAAAAAAGAGTTACTGCACAGATCTCATTTTCAGGTTAAATAAGATTCACGGTAAAGAGAGTCCTTACCACTTCATAAATTAAAGCAGGTTCCCATGAACCCTGAGAAAACTTGAACAAACACAGAGAGAGCCTTCACTTTGGTACTTCTTTCTGAAGTCATTTTACAGCTCATTTTACAAATGGAACTCTGTCAAACAAAGCCCCCAAACCCTCCTTCAGGACGCTAAGGGTGCCAAGCCTGAAGTGCTCGAGAGTTATCCAAACACACACACATACACACACACCCAGATGCTCTGGTGAAAATGCTTTTTTCCCCCCACTTTCAGATTTCACAGAAACTGCTGAAAGGATTTTCGTGAAACTTTCCAAAAAAAATTGTTTCTGGGCCAAAACCAAACATGAGATATTTCAGCTTCAAATGAAATGCTCTGGGAAAATTTTAAGTAACTGGAAAATAATGAAAAATCAGTCGGACCGCGCTACGACTCACTCGGTTACGACTCGACCGGAGAAGGACAGCGCTTTACGTTTTAGCTTGCAGGAAATGAAACGTAATTATAATTAGCAGCAGCGGACAAACAAGAAAATGGGATGATGCCTTTTCCAAAAAGTGGAACACTGGTGTGATCCTGGATAGAGATGCTGCCATGAGGCGCAGTGCCAATTTCCTTCAATCACTGGAAAAATAGTATCCGAAGGCAGAATCCAGACTCTGGAACACTGCTGAGCTGTTTATAAGTGGCATGTGCTATTTTAGAATACACGACAATGGCTGTAAAGAGGGCTTTGGAAACCATTCTGACAGCTGAGCTCAAAATGCGTGGAATGTCACTTGCTCTCTCCCTTTTAGATCCCTGGATATCCCGATGCCATCAACTTACTAATTCTTTATTTACAGTGAAATTCACAGTGGAATGGTGAAAGGATGCAGGGAATTTCGTCCAGTTTTCCAGGCGAATTAAGTTGAGGAGACCGGAATGAAATGGTGACAAAGTAGAAGAGAAGGAGACAGAAGCGATTCACCAAAGCATACCCCGGATGCTTTAGATTTTCGTTGAAATTTAAGTATCGACTGCCCAGATTCCAACCTGAGACAGTGATTTATTTCCATGTTTTCTATTGTAAACCAAACCAGAATCCACGATCGAACATTTCATTCCATCTTATCCTCGCTTCTTCAAGTATTCCCTTTCCTCCCCACCGGATCGGTTTAAATTGAAGATGTCGCAATAACTCTGTTTCAGGGACTTTTAACTCTGCCTACATAATCCTCTGGCCTGTTTGTTTTTCCTGCTGCGAAAGCTCAGATACCAGAAGGCTGTTGTGTTGTGGCATTGTGCTGAAGGATGGAGGCAGAGGAATGGGCAGAGCTGGCTCTTCTATTCCTGAATGTTTGTAAAGCACTCTGGGAATCCCAAGGGGAACTCAGATTCAGCTGACCGCAGTGGGAAAAATCAGTGTTCTTGTTTTCCTTTTGACAGATGGATTGTTATTTTGGTTTCTTACGTTTCTCACTGAATTGATCCGTTTCTTGTACGATGGTGATTTTGAATCAGCTCAACTACCCCAAATGGGGAGAAGGGGGTACAGGAAAGAGATATTTCTTTATGAAATACTAGATTTTCTCTATTTTCCTTGTAGTTTCCGCTGTAACGGAGGAGGGCCTCAGTAAAGACGCTTACAAGATATGAGATTATAAAATGTTAACATCATATGACAGCTGCTACTACATGGTATTGTAGTCTTGTACAGTTTTAAAACATTTTTAGAGCCTACCCCGTTACCAAATAAGAACGATGATCATAATGAATGTACCCTCCAAGTGCTTAGTATAGTGTTCTGCACACAGTAAGCCCTAAATAAATACGATTGAACTCTCGCCCCCTCTCTTCTTCCCTCCCTAACAGCCATCTTCAACCATTCGCTCTTCCTCACTGCTTTAAAACATGCCCATGTCTCCCCTACGCTAAAAAAATCTTCCCTTGACTCCACAGCTCCCTCAAGTTATCGCCCCATCTCTCTTTTACCATTCCTCTCCAAACTCCTCGAGCGAGTTGCCTACACTCGATGTCTCAAATTCCTCTCCTCCGATTCTCTCCTTGACCCCCTCCAATCCGGCTTCCGTCCCCTTCGCTCCACAGAAACACCCTCTCAAAAGTCACCAATATTCTCTTTGCCAGATCCTACGGTCTCTACTCCATCCTAATCCTCCTCGACCTCTCAGTTGCCTTCGACATCGTGGACCACCCCCTTCATCTGGAAACGTTATCCAACCTTGGCTTCGCTGACTCTGTCCTCGCCTGCTTCTCCTCATCTCTCTGGCCGTTCATTCTCAGTCTTTTTCACAGGCTCCTCCTCTGCCTCCCACCCCGTATCTGTGGGGGTCCCTCAAGGTTCAGTTCTGGTCCCCTTATATTCTCTATCAACACCCACTCCCTTGGAGAACCCATTCACTCCCATGGCTTCAACAACCACTTCTATGCAGATGATACCCAAATCTACATCTCCAACTCTGATCTCTCTCTCTCGGCAGTTTCGCATCTCCCCCTGTCTTCAAGACATCTCTACTTGGATGTCCTCCCATCACATCAAGCTTAACACGTACAAGACAGAACTCCTTATCTTCCCACCCAAACCCTGTCCTCTCCCTGACTTTCCCATCACTGTACACGGCTCCACCATCCTTCCTGTCTCATAAGCCCGTAAACTTGGTGTTATCCTTGACTCTTCTTTCTCGTTCAACCCACACATTCAATCCATCACCAAATCCTATCGGTCCCACCTTCACAATATTGCTAAATTCTGCCCTTTCCCCTCCATCCAAATTGCTCCCGCTTAATCCAATCACTCATCCTATCCCGCCTGGATTACTGCATCAGCCTCTTTGCTGACCACCCAGCCTCCTGTCTCTCCTCACTCTAGTCCATACTTCACTCTGCTGCCCGGATCATTTTTCAACAAAATTGTTCAGGACATCACCTTGCTCCTGAAAAAAATCTAGCGGTTGCCCGTCCACCTCCACATCAAATAAAAACGAAACAAAAACGCTTCACCATTGGCTTTGAAGCAGTCAATCACCTTGTCCCCTCCTACCGGTCCTCACTACTCTCCTACTACAACCCAGCCAACACACTTTGCTCCTTCTGTGCCTTGATTTCCCCTGTCTCACCGCCGACCCCTGGCCCATGTCCTGCCTCAGGACCGGAACATACTCCCTCCTCAAGTCTGGCAGACAATGACTTTCCCCGGCTTCTAAAGCTTCATTGAAAGAACGTCTCTCCTCCAAGAGGCCTTTCCTGACTAGGAAACCCCCTTTTCTCTTCTCCCACTTCCTTCTGCATCACTCTGACTTGCTCCCTTTGGTCTTCCCCCCTCCCAGCCCCGTAGGACTTATGTAGCTATATGTAATTTATTTTTTTATATTAATGTCTGCCTTCCCACATCTAGACTGGAAGCTCACTGTGGGCAGGGATTGAGTCTGTTTATTGTTGCATTGTACTCTACCAAACGCTTAGTACAGTGCTCTGCTCTCAGTAAGCACTCAATAAATACTATTGAATGAATGAATGAATGACAGAGGACTGTGTCGACCTAATTAAGTTGTTCCTACCCCAGCTCTTACGATGGTGTTCAATACATAGAAGTGGCGTGGCTTAGGGCCTAGGAGTCAGAAGGACCTGGATTTTTATCCTAGAACCGCCACCTGTCTCCTGTGTGACCTTGGGCAAGTTACTTCACTTCTCTGTACCTCACGTACATGCAGGACAGGGACTGTGGCCAACCTGATTAACTTGTGGCTACCTCAGCTCTTAGAATAGGGCTTAGCACATAGTAAGCACTTAACAAGAACCATCATTATCACATAGTAAGCGCTGAACAAATACCAAACAAAAATGTATAACTTATAGCTGTGTATATAAATGCTGTGGGGTTGAGGCCTTTTCCATTCCCTCGATTCCCCTTCCGTGCATCTTTTTCATCTCCGCTGTAAATCCTTCCTAAACTCTGGTGACCAGGATTGCACTACAGTATGCAGTCAGTCTTCCCGGATCTAAGGTTTCCCCTAATTGTATATGACAGTAAACCCCTGCCTTGTTTTGTTTTCACTCCCCTTCCTGGAGATGTCCAGAATTAGGTTCTCCTTCCAGGCTGTTTCTGCCCATTGAACTGACGGTTAGAAGGACAGCCAACGATAATTCCAAGATCTCTTTCCTGAGTTGTTCCCTGGCAGTTCTGAGCCCATCATTGCCTTCTATTTTGGAATGTTTTCACCGGGGAACGATTCACCGCCCTTGCTCACACTGCAGTCGTCCACCCCTTTCAAGTCTGCTCACTCCGTTTTCTGTGGTCTTCCTGCAATTCAGCTCTATTTTCATGGCATTTTACCTCTGTGGGTCTTTGTTTTTATGGTATTTGTTTAGTGCTTACTATGTGCCAGGCACCGTACTAAGTATTGGAGTAGACACAAGATAATCAGGTCGGATGCAATCTATGTCCCACATGGGATTCACAGTTTAATCCCCATTTTACAAATGAGGAAATTGAGGCAAAAAGAAGTTAAATGACTTGCCCAAGGTCACACGGACGGGTGGCAGAACCGGGATTAGAACACAGATCCTTCTGACTCCTAGGCCCGTGCTCTATCTTCTAGGCCACGGGTCTTCTGTGAACTAAGAGATTTTAATAAGACGCTCGCTCTTCCTGATCGTTTATGAGTATCAATCAATCATTCAATCAATCAATGGTACTTATTGAGTGCTTACTGTGTGCAGAGCCCCATACTAAGCGAACTAAGGAGAGTACACTATAGCAGGGCATTCCAGGCCAGATGCAGAAAAACCCAGTAACCCTGTGGCCATTTCATAGCAGAACTACTAGAACACGGAACCAGAGTGCAAATAATAACGGGTACAGTGATTGAATGGGTGCTTCTCAAGACTATGGGCTTGAAAAGGAGACAAATTGGTAAACATGCCAATTTTTCCTCCAAAACTTTCCCCGGGTTCTGCCTCATTCTCCTCCCCAAATAGCAGCCACCCAAATTCCATCATCTGTCATCTGGTTGAATGCTTAGTGCAGTGTTCCTCATCTAGTATGTGGCTTCTAATTCATTCATTCCTTCGTTCAATCATATTTATTGAGTGCTTACTGTGTGCAAAACACTATACTAAGCACTTGGGAGAGAACAATAGAACAGCGTTGGTAATGTCCTCTCCCAAGTGCTTAGTCCAGTGTTCTGCACATAACAAGCACTCAATCAAATATCACTGATTGGTGGATTGATTATGAAATAATTAGCATTTCAGCCCCCAGCAAGGTGTCTCGGACACAGCTGGGGAAGCTCAATCTATCAATCGCATTTATTGAGTGCTTCCGGGGTGCAGAGCACTGTACTATGCGCTAAGAAAAGTACGATAGAACAGAGTTGGTAGATGCATTTCCTGCCCACAGTGAGCTCAGAATCTAGAGGGGGAGACAGACTGACATGGATATAAATAAGTAAATTACGGATATGAACATAAGTGCTCTGGGGCTGAGGAAGGGGTGAGTAAAGAAGAGAGCAAATCAGGGTGACGCAGAAGGGAGTGGGAGAAGAGGATATGAGGGCTGAATCGGGGAAAGCCTCTTAGATTGGCTTCCTTGAAGGCAAGGGGAAGAAGGGGAGAATAATAATAGTAACAATAATGATAATAATGGTATATTTGTTAAGTGCTTGCTATGCATCAGGCACCCTTCTAAGCGCCAGGAGAGGTGTGTGATAATCAGGTTGGTCACAGTCCCTGTCCCACACGGGGCTCCCAATCTTAATCCCCATTTTCCAGATGAGGTCACTGAGGCCCAGAGAAGTGAAGTAACTCGCCCAAGGTCACGCAGCAGACAAGCGGCAGAGCCACGATTAGAACCCAGTTCCTTCTGACTCCCAGACCCGTGCGCTACCCCCTAGGCTATGCTGCAGAGAAGACAGGAAAGGAGGTAATCTCCCTCCTCTACTTCTCTCTCTCTGCAGACCTGGGGACCCTCTTCCTTTCCCGACTTCCCGATGCGGAACCGGGGCCTCGTGACCGGCGTTGGCAGTCGCGGCTGCTCGCCACGGCCTTCCGCTACCCCGGCACAGGCCAGACGTGTGGCCGAGGGCTGGAAGGTCTGCTCTGGGACGGGAAGCGACCTGTGTTCCATCTGGCTGAGCTTGAGGACGGCTTTGGGCCGGAGGCGGGGGTCGGAGCTGGGGCGGGGGGTCTGTGCCGCTGGGGGCCGTGTTGTGGGGAGCCCGGGACCGCCCCCCTCCGGTCTTCAGCCCCGTGAGGCCTTTTGCTAATCCGGCCCTCTCAACCACTGTGCTCCTTTAACTGAATATTTACATAGCTCTGACCATAATTTCACTGTTTACGAATCCCAAACCAATAAATCTAACAGTGCTTCAAAGTCGTTACTCATTTTCCCCGCGCTTGCATATACAGTAGTACTGTTTCTGTATTTATAAAATAGAAGCACCCTTTGGAGATGCAGTGCAGAGTCACCACGTGTGTATATAGCAGAATGGGTAACAGCATAGCTCATAACGACAGAAAAGCTGAATAAGCCCGTTCGGATCAGAGTCGCCTCTTACCTATCTTGAAACAACCCACCTGGAACCCTTCGCTTTCATTTATGTTGGAATATTTCCTGCCTGCTTCTTCTCAAATGGACGAATCAACAATGTTTTTGGCTATTTCTTAAGCGCTGTCCGTCAAAGAGTCAATCATTTGCCAGACTGCCTGATACCCATATGGGTTCAAAATTCCTTTTACATATTTTCCACTCTTCTACTCCTCCCTTACAAAATGCCAAGCACAGAATTGTTGTTGCTTTTTTTTTTAGCTGATGAAGTAAAACCACAAAATCTTATTTTGAAAACAACAGAGTGGGAAGACTGCCAGCATGATGTGAACAAAGAGAGGCCTAGGTGAGAGTGAGTTTGCACAGAACCAGGAAGGCAATGGCAAGAAACTAGAAAGCGAAGCCTGGCTTATCAACTTTATGTAGAAGAGTCACCTCACTCACGGCTGAAATGCCCCAGCTGTTCCAAAAACCAAGCAAGACAAACCATTCGGACCACTTGACCTGCACCTAGCACAGAAACCTACAACTCGTTATCCTCACAATAGAATTTAATCTTATCTGGTTCCCTCCATTCTGATAGCACGGAGGGAAGAAATATGCACACGCTGCATTTTAACAAATCCATCCTTACCGTTGGAACGAATGTTTTTTCGACATTTGACTCAACTCTCTGCCTATATGTAAGAGGCTCGGAGGAGGAAATAAAACACCAATTAACTGGGGAATTCTTTATAGGGAATGTTTTTAGGCCTCGATACTCTCCTTCTACAACCCAGCCCGCACACTTTGCTCCTCTAATGCTAACCTTCTCGCTCTGCCTCAGTCTCGCCTACCTCGCCGCTGACCTCTCGCCTATATCCTACCTCTGGCCTGGGACATCCCTCCCTCCTCTTGCCCGACAGACCATGACTCTCCCACCTTTAGAGTCTTACTGAAGGCCCATCTCCTCCAAGAGGTCTTCCCTAAGCCCTCTTTTCCTCTTCTCCCACTCCCTTCTGCGTCGCCCCGACTTGCTTCCTTTATTCATCCCCCCTCCCAGCCCCACAGCACTTATGAACACATCTGAAATGTATTTAATTCTATTAATGTCTTCTCACCCTCTAGTCTCTAAACTCTAGACACGTTTAAACTCTAGGGAGTTTTGTGTTTATTGCTATATTATACTCTCCCAAGCGCTTAGTACATTACTCTGCATCCAGTAGGAGCTCAGTAAATACGACCGACTAGGCTGCAGACAGATTACTCGCATTCAACTGGGAAAATAATTTTGAATCCTCTAGACTGTAAGCTCCTTGTGGGTAGGGAATGCTATCTACCAACTCCGTTACATGGTGCTCTTCCAAGAAGTTAGTACAGTGTTCTGCACACAGTAAGCGCTCAATAAATATGCTTAATCAGTAAGTACGAATGATTGACTGGGTGGAGGCTGAGAAGTTATGAGGAGATGACCGGAGGAGAGATAGAAAGGAAGTGTGGAAAGCTCTTGTGCTTCCAGGACTGCCTGCTAACAGTCAGTCAGTCGATCGTATTAATGAGCACTTACTGTATGCAGAGCACTGTACTAAGCGCATGGGAGAGTACGATGTAACAATAGACAGAAACGTTCCCTGCCGACAATGAGTTTAGAGTCCAGAGGGGGAGACAGGTATAGACTGTAAGCCCGTCAATGGACAGGGATTGTCTCTATCTGTTGCCGAACTGTAGAATCCAAGCGCTTAGTACAGTGCTCTGCACATAGTAAGCACTCAATAAATACTATTGAATGAATAATATAAATGAATGAAATTACAGATGTGTTCATGAGTGCTGTGGGGCTAGTATCAGCAGAGAAGCAGAGTGGGCTAGGGGAAAGAGCACGGGCTTGAGAGTCAGAGGACATGGGTTCTAATGCTGGCTCCGCCACTTGTCTGCTGTGTGACCCTGGGCAAGCCACTTAACTTCTCTGTGCTTCAGTTACCTCAATTGTAAAATGGGGATAAAGACTGTGAGCCCCACGTGGGACAACCCGATTATCTGGTATCTACCCTGGGCTTAGAACAGTGCTTGGCACATAGTAAACGCTTAACGAATACCATCGTTATTATGATCATTATTCTCTGGGCCTCTGTTACCACACCTGGAAAATGGGGAATAAGACCGTGAGCCCCAGGTGGGGCTTGGTTATTCTGTATCTACCCCAGCATTTGTACAGTGCGCGGAACATAGAAAGCCTTTAACAAGGACCAATAAAGGAGATAATTCTTGACCATTGCCCTTCTCCTCCCAACATCAGTTCATCTGTGAAATTAATCCATTGGTTAGATAATCTTTTTAAAAGTGGAAGTCTTTTTCTCCTTTGGTTTCAGTGGAATATATTGGCCTTCTTAATCACAAAATCCCTGAGGATGGAGGCCACCCTCTAGACTGTAAACTCGATGTGGGCAAGGAATGTTTATTGTTCTACTGTACTCTTCCAAGCGCTTAGTACAGTGCTCTGCACACAGTTAAGCACTCAATAAATACGACTGAATGAATGACCTCTGCTTTGAGGCAAGAAAGTCACACACAACTAGGTAGGGGCGAAGGCAGGGCTAGAACCCAGGTGTCCCAACTCCCATCTCAGCACATTTTCCCAACAGAACACACGGCTTAAACCCGTGACACCTTTTCTAATAACAGGAGTCTGTTTTTTACAAAGCTGCCGCACCCAATCCTCTCCCTGAAGTATTGTTTCTTGCTGGTGCTGATTCACTCGATTACTGCCCGGTTCAGAATACCTTGAATCCATGCATACGGAGGTTGCTTAGTGAGGAGCCCTCAAATGTTGTTGTGGTTCAGAGAACTGAACAATTATCTGAGTAATTCAAATGAAAAGTCTCTTTTCTCCTGCTTGACTCGGCCAATTACCACAGCCCTTTTCTTTAACTGAAGAGGCTTGGATATGATTTTTGTTTGGCTTTGTCAGAGAATAATGTTTGATTCCTTTGAACCTTGGTGCTGTTGGAATTAGAAAATCAATAAAGACCTCAAGAAGTTAATCCCAGTCCCCTCTCCCCTGAGAACTAGCTGAATCCTAGCAAGGTAAACTAACCCGCTCTGGACTGGTCTCTATTTTTCCTCTTGCAACTTCAAAACGAAAGCAGCCATTTTATAAGCTCTCGGACTTCGATCCCCTGCCTCTCGTTTCAATCTTTTCCCTCGCCCACCGAAAGGATGGTACATGTAATAACAATAATAATAATAATGTTGGTATTTGTTAAGTGCTTATTATGTGCAGAGCACTGTTCTAAGCGCTGGGGTAGATACAGGGTAATCAGGTTGTCCCACGTGGGGCTCACAGTCTTAATCCCCATTTTACAGATCAGGTAAGTAAGGCACAGAGAAGGTAAGTGACTTGCCCACAGTCACAGAGCTGACAAGTGGTGGAGCCGGGATTCAAACCCATGACCTCTGACTCCCAAGCTCCGGATCTTTCCACTGATTCACACTGCTTCTCATATCTACCAACTCTGCTGTACTGTGCCCTCCCAAGGGCTTAGCACAGTGCTCTGCACTCAGTAAACGCTCAGGAAATACCACTGATTGATTACCCAGCAGGCCGGTTTGCACAAGGTTGGCTCGATATTTCTGGGGCAATTGGCCAATGATGCTGATTAATTCTGTGTTTTGGAGTAACTAGAGAACTCTCTGGTGACCTAGTTCTTATTGGCACTGGGAGATTCAACTTCAGCAGTGCTCCTGAAAATGAGCAAACTTAGGGAAAAACAAACTAGTCGAAAGGAAGAGGAAATAGAGGCAGTTTTGTAGTATTTTTTTAATGGTGCTTGTTAAGCGCTTACTATATGCCAGGCACTGTACTAAGCACTGGGGTAGATACAAGCTAATTATAATTATGGCATTTGATAAGCACTATGTTCCAGGCACTGTACTAAGCACTGGGGCGGATAGAAACAAATTGGGTTGGACACAGTCCCTGTCCCACATGGGGCGCACAGTCTCAATTCGGTAGACGCGTTATCTGCCCACAGTGAGCTTCCAGTCTAGAAGGAGAGACGGACCGAATAACGTCATTCATTGAGAACGGAACGCAGTTTCAAAGGGATGTTATATGGCACTCTCCCAAGCGCTTAGTACAGTGCTCTGCACACAGTGAGTGCTCGATAAATACCACTGAATGAGTGAGTGAATGAATGAAGGCCTATCAGAAGCCCCCTCGTGTCCCCCGTTCTCACCTATCCCGCCGTCGACTCCTGGCCCACGTCCTCCCACTGTCCTGGAACACCCTCCCTCCTCACCTCTGCCAAACTAATTCTCTTCCCCTCTTCAAAGCCCTACTGAGAGCTCACCTCCTCCAAGAGGCCTTCCCAGACTGAGCTTCCCCTTTTCCCTCTGCTCCCCCTCTGCCTTCTGCTCCTCCCCGTTCCCCCTTCACCTCCCCTCAGCTGAGCCCCCTTTCCCTCTGCTCCTCCCCCTTCACCTCAGCACTGTGCTCACTTGTATATATTTTTATTATCTTATTTATTTTGTTAATGAGGTGTCCATCCCCTTGATTCTATTTAACGTGATAATGTTGTCTTGCTTTTGTTTCGTTCTGTTTCGTTCTGCCGTCTGTCTCCCCCCGATTAGACCGTGAGCCCATCATTGGGCAGGGATTGTCTCTATCTGTTGCCGAATAATCCATTCCAAGCGCTTAGTTCAGTGCTCTGCACCTAGTAAGCGCTCAATAAATACTATTGAATGAATGAATGACTGCCTCTTTACATCCCACCAGCGGGCCCCGCACCCAGAGCTGTTGATAATCGGTTCCTTTTTAGCACGTCGCTATCTTGAGGCACTGAACTATTGACTTGCCCCTCGTAATCTGAGCGGCGCTGCGCAGGCAGCGGGGGAGAGAGGAGCTCATTCCAACTGGCCTCCGGCCTGCTAAACGTGCCATTTGGCTCCGCTCCGGTTACAAAGACTCTCGCCCGCCTCTCGACACTATCTCCACCGCTCCACTCTTCCACGGCTACAGTTCCTTAGCAGGAGATTACTAGCGTCACACAATGAACCTTGCGGGATAAGGAATATGGGGTTTCCCTCCAGAAACGAACTTCCAAGGGACTGAAATGCCCCGCAAGCCGAACGGAAGCTTTAGGGTTTAGCGAAGAGAAGATCCACACCCCTAAAACCTACCATAGGGATGAGAAGCAGTGTGGCCGAGTGGAGGGACTCCTGGTGGGGGTCAGAGGGACCTGGGTTCTAGTCCCAGTTCTGCTGATTGTTTGCTATGTGACCTTGGGCAGGTCGCTTGACTTCTCCGGGTCTCAGTTTTCTCAACGGCAAAATGGGGATACTTGTTCACTCTCTAGACTGTACGCTCGTTGTGCGCAGGGATGGGCAGGGATCGTCTCTATCTGTTGCCGAATTGTTCACTCCAAGTGCTTAGTACAGTGCTCTGCACATAGTAAGCGCTCAATAAATACTATTGAATGAATATGCCCGTTTATTGATATATTGTACTCTCCCAAGCACTGAGTACAGTGCTCTGTATGCAGTGAGAGATCAATAAATACGACGGACTGATGATTGGCTGACTGATCCTGCTACTTAAACTCTGAGTTCCATGCAGGACGTCGGCTGTGTCTGTCCTAATCGATTTGTACCTATCCCAGCTCTCAGAACAGTGTTTGACTCAGAGTAAGCGCTTAAGAAATGCCATTAAAAAAAGGAGGAAACTTCTAAGCAGGGTGGCTTCACGGGAAGAGCACGGGCTTGGGAGTCAGAGGGCGTGGGTTCTAATCCTGGCTCCTACACTTGTCTGCCTTGTGACTTTGGACAAGTCACTTAGCTTCTCTGTGCCTCAGTTACCTCATCTGTAAAATGGGGATGAAGACTGTGAGCCCCACATGAGACAACCTGATTACTCTGTATCTACCTCGGCGCTTAGAATGGTGCTTGGCACATAGTAAGCGCTTAACAAATACCAGCATTATTACTAATACAAGAAACGTGTGTGGACGAGCGTCATCTGAAAAAACTAAAATGACTTTTGAGATCAGGGCAGAGGGCAGTGACAGATCATTCATCTTAGTCCTGAAAATAAATGACATCCATCCATCAGTGTGAGGCTCGGAATTAAAGTCTACCAAGTGCTCTTATATGTAAAGTGCTCTTAAAATGGTGGAGAGAAGCAACAGAGCCTAGTGGAAAAAGCCCGGGCCTGGAAGTCAGAGGACCTAGGTAAGTCAGAAGACCTGGGTTCTAATCCCTGTTCTACCACTTATCATAATTCCACCTTGATTACCATATTAGCCTCCTTGCTGACCTCTGGTCTCTCCCCACTCCAGCTGTTAATTCACTCTGCTGCCCAGATCACCGTCTCCATAACCCTGAAGAACATCCAGTGGTGAGAAGCGATGTGTCTTAGTGGAAAAAACCCCGGCTTGGGAGTCCCGAGGCCGTGGGTTCTAATCCTGGCTCCCCCACTTGTCAGCTGTGTGACTTTGGGCAAGTCACTTAATTTCTCTTTGCTTCAGTTACCTCATCTGTCAAATGGGGATTAAGACTGTGAGCCCCACGTGGGACAACCTGATAACACTGTGTCTCCTCCAGTGCTTAGAACAGTGCTCGGCAGATAGTAAGCGCTTAACAAATACCATCATTCTTCTTCTTCATTATTAATAGAAACTCCTTCCCATCAGTTTTAAAGCGCTCAATCAGCTCAGCCCCTCCTAATTCACCTCAAGGATCTTCTATTCCAGCCCAGCCCACACACTCCGCTCCTCTATCATCAGCTTGTTCACTGTGCCCCCATGTCATCTGTCTCATGGCGGACTTCTTGCCTACTCCCTCCCTTTGACCTGGAACTCCTGGATCCCTCTATTTTACGCCAGACCACCACTTTCTTCATCTCCAAAGTCTTATTAATATCACATCTCCTCCAAGAGGTCTTTCCTGATTAAGCCCTCTTTTCCCCTAATTCCTCTCCCTTCATCGTCACTTCTGCACTGGTCCTGTACCCTTTAGGCACTAGATAGTCACCCCACCCTCAGCTCCACAGCACTTATGTCCATATCCCTAATTTATGTATCTATTCTTATCAATGTTCGCCTTCCGTTCTAGACTATGAGCTCCTTGTGGGCCGGGAATGTGTCTGTTGTACTCTCCCAAGCACTTCGTAAAGTGCTCTGAACATGGTTAGCGCTCAATAAATACCATTATTCGATTGATTGATTACCTACTGTGGGACCCTGGGTAAGTCACTTAACTTCTCGGAGCCTCAGTTTCCTCATCTGTAAAATGAGGGGTAAGATACTAGTTTTCCTTTCCCCTTAAATAATAATAGTGGTGTTTAAGTGTTATGTGCCAAGCACTAAGACTGGGAGACCCATGTGGGACAGGGACTTTGTCCAACTGGATTAGTTTAGTTTATATCTACCCCAGCACTTAGAACAGTGCTAAACGTACTTAACAAATACCATTATTATTATAGTAATCATTTAACAAATACCATAAAAAAAAAATCAAGGAGGAAGCGATCGGTTTAAATCCCCAAAGAGGATGAGGGATTTCTGGAGTTTCATATGAGCTGGACTCTCCTTGGCCTGAGTTCACAGACAAGGATCATTCAATTCATTCAGTAGTATTTTTTGAGTGCTTACTGCGCGCAAAGCATTATACTAAGAGCTTGGGAGAGTACACGGTAACATTACACAGACACATTCCCTGCCACAATGAGCTTCCAGTGTAGGTCAGACTTGTCCCAGCCTCCTGGGCATTCTGTAGCTAGGGTGGGGTGTCCCAGGTCAGAACAATAATAATAATTATAATAATTGTGGTATTTCTTAAGCGATTACTATGTGCCAAGCACTGTACTAAGCTCTGAGGTAGATACAAGCTAATCTGGTCCCACATGGTCCTCGCAGTCTAAGTAGGAGGAAGAAACAGGTACTGAATCCTCATTGTGCAGATGAGAGAACTGAGGCCCAGAGCAGTGAAGTGACTCTCCCGAGGTCACAGAGCAGTCAAGTGGCGGAGCCGGGATTAGAACCCAGGTCCTCTGACTCCCAGGCCCGGGTTCTTTCCACTAGGCCATGCTGCTTCTCTGCAACGCCAGTACTCGTTGTGGGCAGGGAATGTCTGCTCATTGTTCTATGATACTCTCCCAAGTTAAGTGCTTCGCACACAGTAAGTGCTCAATAAATAGGACTGAATGAACAAACCCGACACGTCCAGGTCTCATCCCGAAATGGAACCACCCTTTGTGAGGAGGCGTCAGAAAATGAGGAGGAGGACTCCGGAGATTTCAATTGTGTGGCGTTGGCCTATTTAACTGAAGAACTCCTCTTCCGGCGGCAATTAAAGCGGTTCGCACAAACCCCCAGCCCCCTCATCCATCATTATGAGTTTGGGATCCCAAAGTCTTCCTGACTAGACTAAGGCTCATCCATCACCTGTGACAGGAGAACTCCCTCAAATCCGCCCCGAGACCCGGCTTTTCAAAGCGGCAGCCCCACGTGGGACGGGGACCGTGTCCGACCTCCTGGCTCGATGTGGGCTGGGAACGTGTCTGCTCATTCCGTTGCACCGTCCTCTCCCGAGCGCTCAGTGCAGTGCTCTGCACATAGTAAACGCTCAATCAACACCGTGGGTCGACTGCTTGATTTGTTCCTATCCCGGAGCTCGGGACAATACACGGCTCACTGTAAGCGCTTAAAAAACACCACAACCACTGTCGTGTATTTTTTATTTGTTAATAATAATTATTATTCTCTAAGACATTGCCGCTGGTTCTCGGTGCTGCAAAATCTTCAATCAAAGAAGCAAATTTATTGAGCGCTTACTGGGTGCAGAGCATTGTACTAAGCGCTTGGGAGAGTACGATAGAGCAGAGTCGGCAGACACGTTCCCTGCCCACGATGAGCTTACGGTCTGGGGGGGGAGACGGACATTAATAGGAATTAAAAAATTACAGATATGGGCACAAGCGCTGTGAAAAAAAGGGGCAAGCGAAGGTGTCGCAGAAGGGAGTGGGAGAAGAGGAAATGAGGGCTTAGTCGGGGAAGGCCTCTTGGAGGAGATGGGCCTTCTATCAGGCTTTCAGGGAGGAGAGAGTGATTCGCTACGCAGATTAAGCAAAAATGTTTAGCTCTGCTGGACTGGAAATCTTGGCATTTATAGCAGGCGTGTAGCTATCGGCACGAAATCTAGAGTAGAGATTTTGAGGGCCGGCCGCGAGGGGAAGCCAAGCCTCAACCACGTGGTGTTGCAAGTACAAGGAAGCTAGTCCAAGGCAAACCAGGGAATGGTTCCACTAAAGCTGGCACATTGGCATCACCACTGGGGCTGTGGAGTCATTTCACGTGACCAGTTCCACCGCAGGGCTTTGCCCGTCGGGCAAATCGCCCAGGGCTTCTTGGTGGCAAACGGAAACCCGTCTGGGATGACAACCTGATTACCCTGTATGTACCCCAGCGCTTAGAACAGTGCTCTGCACATAGGAAGCGCTTAACAAATACCAACATTATTATTACAATGTACAAATAAACAGACACATTCCCTGCCCCCAAAGAGCTTACGGTCTAGGGTCGGGCTTATGTTACCGGCCCGCTGGGAGCACTTTTCCCTTCATTGTGGCGATAAGCTCGTGGCTCTGAGCATGCGTGTGTGTTGCGTATGTGTGTGTTTGTGCATGTGTGGGGACGACGACGACAGAAGGGGGAGGGGAGAAGGTTCAGTGCCTGGTCCCTTCTCTCTGCCCTTCGTGAAGTAGCGGGTCCCAAATCTGTCGAAACTGGGGCTTGGACAGAGTTGGCAACGAAGAGCCATCTTTCCCTTGGGGTTCTTTCCACCGCAGATCCAATCCCACTCCTCCCCGCCTCACAGCACTTGTGTGTATGTTTACATATTTATGATTCTATTTATTTTATTAATGATGTGTATATATCTATAATTCTACTTTACTTATACTGATGCTATTGATGCCTGTTTACTTATTTCGATCTCTGTCTCCCCCATCCTAAACCGTAAGCCCGTGGTGGGCGGGGATTGTCTTGATTTGTTGCTGAATTGTACTTTCCAAGCGCTTAGTACAGAGCTCTGCACACAGTAAGTGCTCAAAAAATACAGTTGAATGGAATTGATTTGAATGGAAGTGATTTGAATTGAATTGACTTGACTTGAATTGAATTGAATTGAACAAATCTGCAGCAGGACTTTGGGAGTTACCCTGACTTACAATAATAATAGGGCATCTGTTGGAGGAGGAGGTCTTGATCTCTTTTACTGATGAGGAAACTGAGGGCCAGAGGAGTGAAGGCGATTTGCCCCGAGCTGACACAGAGGCGAATGGATTAGAACCCAGGTCCTCCGAGTTCCAGCCAGTGCTCTTCTGCTACGCCACACCGTTTTCCTCATGGAAGGGAGGCACGCTATGCTTGTTCCCACGGATCCAAGGATCATGACTCTCAGCCAGTTGCGTTACAGGACTAACAGACGGTGTAGCATTCGAGAAATTCACGCAGACAGAATCCTCCTTTTTTTTTTGAAAAAAAGCGGGCTCTTTGGGAGTGTGTTTTTAATATCTGCTTTATCTCCTTTCACTCTGCTGTCACCCAAAGAGCAAGAATTACTAATACGAACCAGCCCCCTCATGACGGGTGGGGAAGGGATTCGGAGAAACCAGAAAGATACCACCCACCCACCCACCCACCTAGTCTCTGGTCTGATTCAGGACATCTGGCTACTTCTGCAAGCCAATTCTTTTAAAACTGCAACCGTGACCTGTTTGAGGATGAGCCCCTCCAAGTCAGGTTTCTTGATTTCACGCTGCTCTGGACAGCGTTTCTCCCATCCTCAAACCTCCCCAGGTGATCAGGTAATAGTTAATAATAATTGTGGTATTCGATTAGGCGTCTTATTTGTGCCAGGAACTATACTAAGCGTTGGGGTGCATACGAGCAAAGCGGGTTGGACACAGTCCCTGCTCCACATGGGGCTCACAGCTTCAATCCCCGTTTTATAGATGTAGGAACTGAGGCAAAGAGAAGTGAAGTGACCTGCCTGAGGTCACACTGAAGTGAAATGCGGAGCCGGAATTAGAACCCAGGTTCTTCTGACTCCAAGACCCAGTGCTCTTACACACTAGGCATGCCAAGGAGGACAGAGGAATTATCAGATGGACTTGTTTTCCCCGACACATCCAGCTTCCTACTTGAGTTAGCTCTGGGGCAGAGAGAATTGGGCCATTCTCTATCGTCCCCTTCCGCGGGTGTGACATTTGGGTGCTTATTCAGGCTAGCAAATCATTTGGTTCACTGGGGTCAGTAACCTAACTTGTCTGAGATTCAATTCGCTACCAATCTAGATCTCGATCAATCAGAGGGATTTTCCTAAGCATTTATGGGTGCAGAGCACAGTACTATGTAAGAAAGATCCAGGTTTTTCCCCTCAAAGTGGATTCAGAGTTGCATCTCCATCCTCCAGTGCCCCAACAACCTTTTTTTCCTTTTATGGCGTTTGTTAAGTGTTTACTATGTGCAGACACTGTACTAAACGCTGGGGTAGATGCAAGTTAATCTGGTGGGGACACAGCCCTGCCCCACATGGAGCTGTCAGTCTTTCATCCCCATTTTCCAGATGAGAGAACTGAGGCCCAGAGAAGTGAAAAGTGACACGTCCGAGGTAACAGAGCAGACAAGCGGCAGGGCTGGGATTAGAAACCCCAGGTCCTGCTGACTCCCAAGGCTCGTGCTCTCTCCACTAGGCCACCCTGCTTCTCACAGCCTAGATTCTGAGCCGGCTCCGCCATGGGTCTGCCGTGTGTTACCTCACCTTCTGTGCCTCAGTTACCTCATCAATAAAATGGGGATTGAGACGGTGAGCCTTACGTGGGACGGGACTGTGCCCTGCCTGATTTGCTTGTATCCGCCCCAGCGCTTAGTACAGTGCCTGGCACATAGTAAGCACATAACAAATACCACAATTATCATCATTATTATTACACAAGACATTCCCGGCCCACAGTGAGCTTACACTCTGGAGGGGGAGGCCGACGTTAATACGAATAAAGAAACCCTACTTGACCGTTAAAGTTTTCTTAGCCGGGGACAAGAAAAGAGAGCAAAAGTCAGAGCAGGGAAAAATGACTGTGAGACTTCAAGGGGTGGGGGAGTCCAAGCAGTACTTCCTGCCCCAGACAAAAAGCTAAAGCTACCTCTGCTGACTCCGAGAGGGTATTGCCAGGGAGCCAGGAAGGCAAAGACTCCGGCATCCAAGAAAGCAACATTTCTGGATCCTTCACGTCGGGATAAGGGTCGGTGAGGCGGCCAGGAAAAGGTCATTTGCGAAGTTAGGTTTTCTAGCTTCTAGGTAGGCGCTAGCCCAAGATTTGAGGAAGCTACTAGGTCAAAGTCAAACTTCTGAAGTAGCCCCTCAGGGCAAGCCATTCATTCACTCATTCATTTCAGTCGTATTTAGTGAGCGCTTACTGTGTGCAGAGCACTGTACTAAGCGCTTGAAAGAGTACAATAGAACACTAACAGACACATTCTTCTGCCCACAATGAGATTTCCATCTAGATGGGGAGACAGACATTAATAAAAATAAATTACGGGAGAGATGCATCCATGGAGTCGCCTATGGGTCGGAAATGACTCGACAGCTAAGGCCGGACGAGACAGATATGGAGAGAGCACAGATACGGACACTATCTCACAGCAGTTGGAGGGTGGCTAGATGTGCATCTACTATTATTTACTGGCCAGCGCCACACACTTACGCACTTGTCTGGCTCTTTGTTTTTTTTCAATACTATTTCCTAAGTGCTTACTATGTGTCAAACACTGTCCTAAGCACTGGGGTAGATACAAGGTAATCAGATTGGAAAGAGTCCCTGTGTCCCACATGGAGCTCACAGACTAAGTGGGAGGGAGCAGCATTTAATCCCCATTTTGCCGTTGAGAAAAATGAAGCACAGAGAAGTTAAGTGACTTGCCCAAGGTCACACACTGCAAGCGATTGGCAGAGCCTGGATTAGAAGCCAGGTCCTCTGACTCCCAAGCCCTTGCTCTTTCCACTAGACCACACTGCTTCTTATTATTAAAAGGATTGATCCACTGAGTTTATTATATACTCTATTAATTCTCTTAATAATTCTGGTCTCTGTGGTATTTAAGTGCTTGCTATGTGCCAAGCACTGTTGTAAGTGCTGGGGTAGAGACAAGGCCTGATAATAACTATTATTATTCATTCTTGATTCTATTTATTGCTATTGTTCTTGTCTGTCCGTCTCCCCCAATTAGACTGTAAGCCCGTCAAAGGGCAGGGACTGTCTCTATCTGTTACCGATTTGTACATTCCAAGCGCTTAATACAGTGCTCTGCACAAAATAAGCGCTCAATAAATACTATTGAATGAATGAATTCATTTGATCACATTTATTGAGCACTTACTTTATGCGGAGCACTGTACTAAGCACTTGGGAAAGTACAATACCTCAATAGACACAGTCCCTGCCCACAACAAGCTTAGAGGCTAGAGTATATTACTATAACAATGATAAAAACGATAAGCGTTTACTAAGTGCCAAGCACTGCTCTTTAGCTCTGGGGTAGAAAGAAGACAATCAGGTTGGACACAGTCCCTGTCCCACAGGGAGCTCACAGTCTAAATAGGAGGGAGTAGGATTTAATCCCCATTTAACGGATGAGGTAACTGAGGCACAGAGAAGTGAAGTGACTTGTCCAAGGATTCACAGAAGATACCCAGGTCTTCTGCCTCCCAGGCCTGGGCTCTTTCCACTAGGCCGTGCCGAGGAGAAAAACCTGCTTAAGGAGAGCACAGTGGCGTCACGCAGAATGATCCAAATCACTGAAAAGCCGTAGAAAGCCTGAAAGCTGCCTGGAAGCACCTCGGTTAAATGGTCTTCTCTACTAGCCACGGCCAAATTCCCCTACTGAAGCTAGCCCAAAATTACGACGCAAGTAAACAGCCCGGCTACACTCTTGGTGAGAAAAATTGGCCTTCTGTGCATTAGAAGTGAAAAATATGATGAAGAATATAGACAGGCCACCCCACATTCTTTATATGAGACCTGATTTAGTCATCTGTGGTATGGTTAGAAGAGCAGTAAAAGTGCTAAATCATATTGTAAAAGAAATGAAGTAAGAAGAAAATTCACTAAAAATGAAATGAGTGATGCAATCTCACCTAGGTCAACAGCTCTCCCTCGTTTCACCTCCGGTGAAGTTAAATTCTGAATGCCCAAATCAAGGCCAACCAAACTGACCCCTAATTCAGTTCAATGGGGATGAAGACTGTGAGCCCCAGCGCTTAGTACAGTGCCTGGCACATAGTAATTCCTTAAAAAATAGCATAAAAAAATAAACTGGGACGGATGTGTTCATTATTTGCTTAGTTTGACATGTGTCGCCTGCAACAACTGTCGCCAAATCCAAAATCCAGGATTTGACACACCTGAGAGACACGGTCCACAGAGAGGAAGGGGCAAGAAGAAGGGGTGAGCAGACAGGTGGGAACTGTCGCTCTCCGGCCCTCTCCCCCTCGGATCTCTCCCTAGGAGGTCGTGGGTTCTAATCCCGCCTCCACCGCGCTCGTCTGCTGTGTGACCTTGGTCAAGTCGCTTTGCTTCTCTAGGCCTCAGTTACCTCATCTGGAAAATGGGGATTGAGACTGAGAGCCCCACGGGGTATAGGGACTGTGTTCAATCTGATTTCCTATATCCATCCCAGCATTTAGTAAAATGCCTAGCAATAGTAAGAGCTTAACAAATACCACAGTTATCATTATTTGTTTAAATGAGATGTTCTTCCCCTTGATTCTATTTATTGCCATTGTTCTTGTCTGTCTCCCCCAACTAGACTGTAAGCCCGTCAAAGGGCAGGGACTATCTCTATCTGTTACCGAGTTGTACATTCCAAGCGCTTAGTACACTGCTCTGCACATAGTAAGGGCTCAATAAATACTATTGAATGAATGAATTATTATTATTATTATTTAATACCCAAGAGGCCCATGAGACAGCAAAGGAAGCAGATTTATCCATCGTCCTATAAGCAACCCTTCTTCCCTCCACCCCAACTTCAACTGGTACATTCAGAAGAGCCACGGGATCGGACCGGGGTCTGAATTTGGGGTAGCTGCTTGGCACATAGTAAGCGCTTAACAAATACCATCATCGTCACAAAGAGGGACAATCGAGACCATCGTGTTATATTATTAATCTGAGAATTGAAATTGGCTGACGATGACAGCAAGATTCGTTTGACTTTGTGGAGACCTTCAGGGCCTGTAAGTACTTCACGGGTTCTAATCCCATGATTAGCAGCGTGGTTCAGTGAGAAGCAGCGTGGCTCAGTGGAAAGAGCACGGGCTTTGGAGTCAGAGGTCATGAGTTCGAATCCCAGCTCTGCCACTTGTCAGCTGTGTGACTGTGGGCAGGTCACTTAACTTCTCCGGGCCTCAGTTACCTCATCTGTAAAATGGGGATTAAGACTGTGAGTCCCACGTGGGACAACCTGATTCCCCTGTGTCTACCCCAGCGCTTAGAACAGTGCTCGGCACATAGTAAGCGCTTAACAAATACCAACATTATTATTATCAATCCCGGCTCCGCCACTTGCCTGCTGCGTGATCTTGGGTAAATCACTTCATTTCTCCACTGTGTCCAACTTGATTGGCCTCTATCCACCCCAGTGTTTCGTATAGTGCCTGGCACACAGTAAGTGCTTAACAAATATCATCATTATTATTGTTCTCTGGGCCTCAGCTACCTCATCTGTAAAATGGGGATTAGGACCAAGAGCCCTATGCGGGACAGGGACTGAGTCCAACCCAATATGCTTGTATCCACCCCAGCGTTTAGTATAGTGCTTGGTATATAATAAGTGCTTAACAATAGAAAAGCAGCGTGGTTCAGTGGAAAGAGCCCGGGCTTGGGAGTCAGAGGTCGTGGGTTCTAATCCCAACTCTGCCACTCGTCAGCTGCGTGACTTTGGGCAAGTCACTTAACTTATCTGGGCCTCAGTTCCCTCATCTGTAAAGTGGGGATTAAGACTGTGAGCCCCCCGTGGGACAACCTGATTATCTTGTATCTACCCTAGCTCTTAGAACAGTGCTTGGCACATAGTAAGCACTTGATAATAATACTAATAATGGCATTTGTTAAGTGCTTACTATGTGCCAAGCACTGTTCTAAGCGCTGGAAGGATACAAGGTGATCAGATTGTTCCACGTGGGGCTCACAGTCTTAATGCCCATTTTACAGTTGAGGTAACTGAGGCACGGAGAAGTTAAGTCACTTGTCTTAAGTCACACAGCTGACAAGCGGCAGAGCGGGGATTTGAACCCATGACCTCTGACTCCCCAGCCCGTGCTCTTTCCACTGAGCCATGCTGCTTCTCAAATACCATCATCATTAAATACCATAATTAGTCTTATTTTGATGATAATGCGGCATTGCCCCGGCCTCTTCAGAATGCCTAACTTCTGACTTGTAATCCAAAAGGCAAGCCTCGTTCTGTAGCCTCATCAGAGAGCACACTGCGAAACCAGAAGCCAAAAACAAAAGGGGTTCAAAGAGTTTTCCTAGGGTCCTCAGAGCAAATTCCCTGCAGTGAGCCAAAAGTCACATGAAAACATAGAGATTTCTTTTTGAAAATGCTTATTCAAAAGAAACATCAACTTCTGCTTTTCAGAGAACATGTTCTGATTCAGCTCTTTTTCCCCTTGTGAGCACAAGTGACTAACGGGATTTTCAAACTGCTTTTCTTCTTCTCGACTGTGCAAATGAAATATAATATCATGCTGCGCAACCGTACGGTAATTGCTTCTCAAAAACCCTATTAAAATGACATTGCAATAGCTCATAAAAATCAGGGAAAAATACAGAGCTTTTCTTTTATTCTCTTGCAGGGAAAAATGTGGGGCGGGGAAGAAGGCGTCACATTTTATATTTAAAAGCAACTACGGGCAGAAAAAAATGCTGGCTTTTAGTTAAAACCTGTGATCACTCTAAACCCAAAGGTCCCAGTCCAGTTCCGCCACTTGTCTGCTGTGTGACCTCGGGCAAGTCGCTTACTTCTCTGTGCCTCAGTTCTCTCATCTGTAAAATGGTGATTGAGACTGTGGAGCCCTATGTGGGACAGGGACTGTGTCCAACCCTATTATCTTGTATCTGCCCCAGAACTTAGAACAGAACCTGGCACATAGCCAAGCGCTTAACAAACAGTAACAATTATTATTTTGATTATATTAGGGGTCACTAGAAAAAGATTAACTCTACTATTTCAGTTTTCACATGACAATAGCTAAGCCACTACACATGTTCTGAAGAGTTGTGAAGTATATCATCTTGTGGCTCGACTTTCGTTGAAGCCGCTTCATTGTCTTCGGTCTTTTTGTATGTTCAAAGAGCAGAAGAGGTCCCTAATTTCTAATCATTTCAATATGCTATAAACGAAACTTACTTTGGAACTGACAATCTACTCCGTGGCCAAACTGGGCTCCGTTTCAAGAAACAAAACAAATCAAACCTACTACAGGATCTGTTTATGCGAAAGGGTTTAGTCTGCCATGTTTGGACATCATGGAAATAACAAATCACCTGTCAACTCTAAGCCCCATAAGAACAAGCTCACACGGCTTCTGTCAGCTCCAGGATGAGATTCCGGGGGCTACGAATTGAGGGATAAAAGGTTGGGGGCAGGTGGGGGTCACTGGGGTCCCAGGTGATGCGATCGCAACTCCGGCGAGAAAAAACCCGTGCTTCTCTGTAAGCTCCCTCTAGACGATAAGCTCGTTGCGGGCAGGGGAGGTGTCTACCAACTCGGTTGCACTGTATTCTCTCAAGCCCTTAGTACAGTGCTCTGCACACAGTGAGCACCTCGATAAATAGGACTGATTGACTGATACTCTGTATCCTTCTGGAAGCTGCCTTGGGACATCTTTGGAGACTGAGGAATAGGTGGCATGGCCCAGTGGAGAGAGTCCACAGTAAGTGCTCAGTAAATATCCTTAGGGGTGAGCAGGATTTGATGGTTTTCTGAGAGGGCTCCAAAAGAAACTTTGGAACCAGGGCCCAGTCAACCTCCCCTCTCTCCAAACCCCTCACCCTCCTTCAGCTCAAACTCCCCGGTCTGTCCCGGCTGATTGTTCTCCGTATTCTTCCTCAGATCGACAGACAAATGCTACCCTCTCACCTCCTCTGCCAATCTTGCACTTCCTCTAGAAATCTCCTCATCTCCACAGGCAACTCAAGCTCAGCAAGTGTAAGATTTAAACTCCTCATCTTCCTCCCAGACTCACTCCTTCCCTAACTTCCTGAACACAGTTGACAACACCACTCTGTCCCAGTAAACACTCATTATGGGCAGGAATCATGTCTGCTAATTCGGTCACATTGCACTCTCCCCAAGTGTTATGTACAGTGCTCTGCACATAGTATGCGCTCATTAAATACTATCATTTGATTAATCGATTGTCCAGAAGCCCAAAGCCAGGTATTACCCTCGATGCCTTCCCTGCCTTTCAACCATCCAGTGCGCGGCCTAGTGGATAGAGACTAGGGCTGGGAGTCAGAAGGGCCTGGGTTCTAATCCTGGCTCGGCCACTTGTCCGCTGTGTGACCTTGGGCGAGTCATTTCGCTTCTCTGGGCCTCAGTTACCTCAGCCGGAAAAGGGAGATAAAGACTGTGAGCATGAAGTGGGAGAGGGACTGTATCCAACTGATGAATTTATATCTACCCAATGCTTAGAAGAGTGCTTGGCACATAGTAAGCGCTTAACAATGCCACAATTATTTAGATACTCCTGTCCCCTACCCCCACAGCCATTATGTACATATCTTTCTACTCTGTTCCTTCCCTTACTGGTAGTAAATTTTAATGCCTCTCTCCCCTGCTAGGACTGTAAGTTCTCTGAGGGCTGAGATGGATTCCACTTACTCTATTGTACTCTCTCAAGTGTTCAGTACAGTGCTCTGCACCCCGTTAAGGACTCAGTAAATTCCACCGACCGATTAATTGAGAAGGAGTGCAGCCTAGTGGAAAGACCACGGGCTTGGGGGTCGGAGAAACTTGGTTCTAATCCCGGCTCCGCCACCTGCCTTTTGGGTGACCTTGGGCAAGTCACTTCACTTCTCTGTGCCTCCGTTCCCTCAAAATGGGGATTCAGGGCCTGTTCTTCCTCCTACTTGGACTGCGAGCCCCATGTGGGGCCTAATGACCTCGTATCTACCCCAGTGCTTATCCAGTGCACGGGACACAGTAATAGCACACTTATTATCACCGTTACCATGATGGTAAAACCAAGGTGAGTTAGTATTTCCAGGAGTAAGAAGTGATTAATAGCACCGAAGGCAGCCAAGAGGAGGCGGACGGAAGAGTAAGACAGATTAGAACCCATCACTGATGACCTTTAATAATAATGTTGGTATTTGTTAAGCGCTTACTATGTGCCGAGCACTGTTCTAAGCGCCGGGGTAGACATAGGGGAATCAGGTTGTCCCACGTGGGGCTCACAGTCTTAATCCCCATTTTACAGATGAGGGAACTGAGGCACAGAGAAGTTAAGTGACTCGCCCACAGTCACACAGCCGACAAGTGGCAGAGCCGGGATTCGAACTCATGAGCCCTGACTCCAAAGCCCGTGCTCTTTCCACTGAGCCACGCTGCTTTACAAAGGCAGTCTTAGTGGTATGCGGTTTGAGGAGGGTGGAAATCTGATCCCAGTGGTCAAGGAGAGAGTTGATGGGAGGGAAAGTATTCACTGGGTGTGTACGACCCATTAAAGGAGTTTCGACAGGTTTGGGACGAGGACTCTAGTTAAAACTGTCTGAGGGGTCAGTCAGTCGTATCTTTTGAGCACTTTCTGAGTGCAGATCACTGTACTAAGCGCTTGGGAGAGGACAATACAGCAATAAACAGATGCATACCCAGGCCACAACGAGTTTACAGTCTAGAGAGATGAGCTTCCAGGCTAGAGGGAAGCGGTGGAAGGCTGCTTTGGTTTAAGGAAGGCAGAGCATGAAGCAATGTGGCCTAGTGGACAGAACCTGGGGCCTGGGAGTCAGAGTACCTGGGTTTTCATCCCGACTCTGCCGCTTTTCAGCTGTGTGACCCCGGGTGAGTCACTTCGCTTCTCTGTGCCTCAGCGTCCTCATCTATAAAATGGGGATTCCATACCCGTTCTCCCTCCTATTTAGACTGTGAACCCCACGTCTAGGGACTGGTCCAACCTGATTAGTTTGAATTTACCCCAGCACTTAGAACAGTGTTTGGCACATACTGAGCGCTAACAGCTACCCTAATTATTAGAAATAGGTAGGCACTGGGGAGGTGACGGAGGGATTTGGGACAGTTCAAATCTGATGGGGTCTGTATTGCCCCAAAAAGGAGTTTATAAGGTGTTACAGAGGGCAAATTAAGGGCAGTGGCAGTTTAAAGAGGGAATGAAAAGTCTGAAATAGGAGGGGCCACGGAGGAGGAAGAGGATGTGGGAGGAAAAATAATGATTACTGAGCGGGAAAGAGGGCTGAATTAATCCATCTACAGCATTTAACGAGAGCCTTCTGCGTGCATAGCACTACACTACGTGCTCGGGGAGTACGATAGAGGTAAAATACAAAGTCTCAGCCCTCAAAGAGTTTACAGCCTATCGGATTATAATTAGAGCAGGCCGGGATGGCTTTGGACTGACTGGAGTTGGAAAAATTCTGGATTCCCACCAACGGAAGCAGAAGCAGCAGCGTGGCCTAGTGGAAAGAGCATGGACCCGGGAGCCAGAAGACGTGGGTTCTCATCCCTGACCCTGCCACTTGTCTGCTGTGTGGCCTTGGGTATGTTCCTTAACTTCTCTGTGCCTCAACTTCCTCAACTGTAAAATGGGGACTCAATACCTCTTCTCCCTCCTACTTAGACTGTGAGCCCCACGTGGGACGGGGACCGTGTCCAACCTGATGAACCTGTATCTACCCCAGGGCAGGAAACAATGCTCGACAGATTGTAAGTGCTTAACAATTATAATAATAATAATAATAATAATATAGTACTTGTTAAGCACTTACTATGTGCCAGGCACTGTTCTAAGCACTGGGGTACACATAAAGATAATCACAGTCCCCATCCCACTTAAGGCTCACAGTCTTCATCCCCACTTACAGATGAGGGAACTGAGGCCCAGACAAGTGAAGTGACTCGCCCACGGTCACACAGCAGACAAATGTTGGAGCCGGGATTAGAACCCAGGTCCTTCTGACTCCCAGGCCCGTCTGTATGAGTGCAAGAGGTGATGGAAAAAGCAGAGGATGGCTATGGTTCGGGGGTTGGTGGTATGACATCGATAAAGGGACAGGAGGAGAGGGAGTTGAATTTGACAGAAAAGGCCTGGGAGTCAGAAGGATCTTTCATTCATTCAATTATATTTATGGAGCACTTACTGTGTGCAAAGCACTGTACTAAGCACTTGGGGGAGTACAATACAACAATAAATCGACATATTCCCTGCCCATAAGGAGCTTACAGTCTAGAGAAGTGGGTTCTACAGTGTAGACCTGGGTTCTAGTCCCGGCTCCACGGCTCGTCCGCAGTGTGTCTTTGGGCAAGTCACTCCACTTCGCTGTGCCTCAGTTGCCTCAGTTGCCTCATCTGTAAATTGGGGAGTAAGACTGTGAGCCCCTCATGGGACATGGACAGTATCCACCCCAGTGTTTAGAACGGTGGCTGGCACCTCGCAAGCCCTTAACGAATACCATTAAGATATGAAAAATGAAAGGCCGGTGTCGAGGGGGTGGACTTTGGCGTCAAGAGGGGTGGGATGGTAGAGAACCCGAGAGTTTGGTACCAGGAGGGAAGGCCTCGATTTTGAGATCTCAGGGCCAGCGGGAAGATGTGTGTGTGGGAGGGCCCTGAGCGGAAGAAGCGGGTTAGAAGATTTATGGTCAATGCCTGGAGATGATGAGGACAAGTGGATGTTCAGATTGGGGTGTGGGTGATCTGGGGAGCCCTGAAAGCAGGCAGCTGGGGGCCGGGAGGGCCAGAAAGCTCAGCGGTGTGGATGGCGAGGTCTCCAAGGATCGGTGTGGGTGATGAAAATGAAAGGGGGAAAGAGAGCGAGATACCAAAGACACTCAGAACTGCAGAGGTGGGACCGGGATTTCGGGCGGCAACGAGAAGACAGAGTGGGTGGCAGTGGTGGATGACGTGGGCTTTGAAAGCTGCCAAGGTGAGAGATGGAGTGGGTGAGACGAGACGAGAACGGCCCTGGGGGGGGGTCGGGGGGAGGGGGCAGCCCGCCCGCCTCCGCCTCTTCCTGTGAGTCTGGGGGGAAGTGAAGCAGCGCGGCCTAGCGGATAGAGCCCGGGTCTGGGAGTCGGAAGGACCTGGGTTCTCATCCCCGCTCCACCACCGCTTGACTGTGGCGTGACCTCGGGCGACTCACTTCCCTTCGCCGGGCCTCAGTTCCCTCCTCTGTAGAATGGGGATGAAGACTGTGAGCCCCACGTGGGACAGGGACCGTGTCCGACCCGATTAGCTCGTACCTGCCCCGGCGCTCAGTATAGTGCCTGGCATAGAGTCAGCTCTAGAAGCAGCGGGGCTTAGTGGAAAGAGCACGGGCTTGGGAGCCAGAGGAATTGGGTTCTACTTGTGTGACCTTAGAGAGGCCACTTAGCTTCTCTGTGCCTCAGTTCCCTCATCTGTAAAATGGGGATTAAGACTGTGAGCCCCCCGTGGGTCAACCTGATTATCTTGTATCCACCCTGGCGCTTAGAACAGTGCTTGGCACATAGTAAGCGCTTGACAAATACCAGAATTATTATCATTATGATTAAATAGTTTTTTAAAAGTGGGAAAAGTGACGCTGTTATGACTTTGATCGTACTGCTCCTCCGGGAGAAAGATAGCCCATACTTCAGTCAGTAAGTCAGTCAGTTATTGGGCGCTTATTACCGTGTGCAGAGCGCTGTGCTAAGGCCATGCTGCCTATTTTGAACTGGGTGGGTCTGTCCCTGTTACTCTCAGCATTCTGGCACGCCAACGGTTATATTCCCCACAGTCTTCCAACATTTCTTCTCGTCATCATATCTGTGATTGCTGGGGCACCTGTCCTCAGTACACTGCTCGGCGGGAAGTGAAGCAAAACTGCTTCGACACCGGCCAACTGGTTGAGGGACAGGACGTCAGGGTTGGCAAACCCATCCACTCAAGAAGCAGAGCGGCCTAGTACGAAGGGCACGGGCCTAGGAGTCAGAGGACATGGGTTCTGATCCTGGCTCCACCGCTTGCCTGCTGTGGGGCAATTCACTTTTCTGTGCCTCCATTCCCTCAACTGTAAAATGGGGATTCAACTGCTAGACCGCAGCCCCCCGTGGGATAGGGACTGTATCCATCCTGATTACCTGGTATCTACCCCAGCGTTTAGAACGATGCTTGACGATCAACCGATCGATCGATCGATAGTATTTATTGAGCACTCGCATCGCTGGGAGTCGGAAGGCCCGGCTCCGACACTCGTCTGTGGCGTGACCGTGGGTGACTCACTTCCCTTCTCTGGGCCTCAGTTACCTCATCTGTAGCATGGGGACTAAGACTGTGAGCCCCATGTGGGACAGGGACTGGGTCCAACCCGATTGGCCTGTATCTACCCCAGTGCCTAGCACAGTGTCTGGCACATAGTAAGCACTTTACAAATACCATAATTATTACAGCACTTAGCATAGTGCTCTGCACACTGTAAGCACTCAATAAATATGACTGACTAACTGGGAAAGTATAAAATAACAGAGTTGGTAGACGCATTCCCTGCCCACGATGAATAGTAAGCGCTTAAGAAATACCAATCAACCAAAAAAAAGTTCCCCTCCCTATGCACTCGGCCTCACTGAATGACCATTTTCTGGTGAGGTGCATAGAGGACTGAGGAGTCTCGACCTCTAATGCTTTTGGACGGGTGAGGTGGTGGTCACGTGGAGGCAGGATAGGACCACCCCAAAGTTGCCTCAGGAGCCAAGTGGCAAGGGCAACCTCAATCACAGGACAAGTGAGCCCTGTTCGCCATCTCACTGGATTGAGCTGTTTTCTAGACAACTGAGGTGGTTTTTTATTATTTATTTTCTTTAAAGTGTAAAAGCATTCTGACTGATATGGGGACCCAGATTGGCATTTCAAAGGAAAACCAGGATCCACTATTTTGATGTCAGGCAAGCCTAGTGCTATTTCTTTTATTCCATACCATCGGAAATTCCCAGGCGGATCCCTGCCCCTTTTCCCACCCTCCCTGTCCCTGTACCTTCCTTTCTCCTTTCCCAGTGGAACTCCCTCTTTCCCTCTCTCTTCCCTCTGCCTCCTTCTCTCTCTCCAGATGCTGGTTCTGCCTAGCTTTTTCATAGTATCTGTTAAGAACTTACTATGTGCCGGGCACTGCACTAAACGCTAGAGGAGATCCAAGTTTGGACACAGGCCCTGTCCCACCTGAAGCTCACAGCTTTCTTTCCCATTTTACATCCGAGGGAAGTGAGGCCTAGAGAAGAGAAGCGACTTGCCCAAGGTCACACAGCAGACAAGTGGCGAGAGATCCAAGTTAGTCAGGTTGGACATAGTCCCTGTCCCACATGAAGCTCACGGTCTTCATCCCCATTTCACGTCTCTCACTCACTCTTGCCGACTCACGGCCTACATCCTGCCTCCGACCTGGAACGAGTACCATAAAAATAATGATGATGATAATTGTCCGCTGTGTGACCTTGGGCAAGTCTCTTCAGTTCTCTGTGTCTCCGTTACCTCACCTATAAAACGGGGAGCCCCACGAGGGACAGAGATTGTGCCCAACCTGATCGATTTGTATCTACTCCTACGTTTAGAATAGTGCTTAGCACACAGCAAGCGCTAACAAGTACCATAATAATCATTATTATTACCGGAAAGGAAAGCAAGCCAGTTTGGGATGGCGTCCCAATTTCCAGGAGAAAAAAACGCATATGGCCAGCCTAACAGAGACCATCTGCCTGCAAAACTCAGATCTCTGCAGCCAGGTGCCCAGGACATCGCATCTCCTCAGAAACCAAAAAAGAAATCCTAGAAAACATTCTCACAGAGCTAATCTTTCAGGGGAACGATGAATCATCTTACTTGCCTTAACCAGCCCCTCTGGTAAACCTCAGGCATTACTTTCCCATAAAGTATCAAAGGCCTCACGAGGGAGTTCGCGGACTTCACCGAGCATTGGCAGATGATGTGCATCTGGGCTCGTCAGAGGCCTTGGTTTCTTCCCTGCATAACCCTGGCTAACGAGGCAGTCGGTCAGTCGGTCGTATTTATTGAGCGCTTACCGCGCGCAGAACACTGTACTAAGCGTTTGGGGGAGGACAATACGGCAATAAACAGACACATACCCTGCCCACGAGGAGCTTCCAATCTAGAGAGTTGCGCTTCCGGTCTAGAGGGAGAGGACGATACAAGCCTAGTAAGTAACACACTGGTCTCGGTCTGAGCTCCAGCCCCTATATTTGGCTCTGACTAGCTGGTAGTAGGAATGAGAAATTGTCGCATTGTACTCTCCCAAGTGCTTAGTACAGCGCTCAGCGCACAGTAAGCACCCAATAAATACGATCGAATGAATGAATGAGAAATCTGGTCGTATCTGAGGTTAATAGAGACAGCTGAAATAGTTTCTCAAATCTCTTGGCATAAACCTAGGAGGCATTTGGCCACGCGCTTTTCTTTTTCGTTAATTTGTCAACCCTGGGTAAATTTATTCCATATGTTTCTCATTCATTTACACTTAGCTCGTCCAAATGCTGCTTGATAAGAGTCGTTTAATGTCCAGAAATGGTAATGAACCTTCATTTCATATTTAAAGATAAAAGGTCCCTCCCGTCTTTCTTTGAATCAAGAAATCTATTCCTCCAGTATTAAAAGGGACTAAAATCCAGAAAGTTTCACCTCCACCCAGTTCAGACAGGATTCCACTTTCAGAAAAAATCTTTTATTGACTGCATTTGCTCAGCATTTCCAGGGTGCAGAGCACTGTACTAAATGCTAGGGGGAGGGAAAAGGATAATGGGACCCAATCCATGATCCACCAGAGGGGATTCACAGTCTAGAAAGGATGGAAGTGTCAACAGGTAGCCAAGGAGAGATACAGCGTAATGAAAACGCAAGAGGATTAGATTAAGAGTAAATGAGCAAATAAATTAACTGATTCCCTAATCAAGGCTGACACAGGCATCTTTCCTCAATCTTCCTTCTAGGGCCTTAATTTCCTAAAGGCTGTTATTATCACTCGAGCGTATTTATTGAGTGCTTTCTGTGTGCAGAGCACCGTACTAAGCGCTTGGGAGAGTACAACATAATAATATAGCCGACGCATTTTCTGCCCACAACAAGCTTGCAGTCTAGAGGGGATAAGATCAGTAGCAATAAAAATAATGAAAACAATAATCAATAATAATCACAATATTTGTTATGGGCTTAGTCTGTCAAATACTAGGATGGATACTAGATGGTTAGATAGCATGACCTATAGGAAAGAACACAGGACCTGCATTCTAATCCCAGATCCATCACTTGTCTGCTGTGTGACCTTGGGCAAGTCACTTCCCTTCTCTGAACCTCAGTTCCCTCATCTGTAAAATGGGGATTAAGACTGTGAGCCCCGCATCAGACAGGGACTGTGTCTAACGTGATTACCTTGTATCTATCCCAGCGCTCAGTACAGTGCCTGGCACAGAGCAAGCGCATACCAAATACCATTAAAAAAAAAAATCAGGGGACTCAGTTCCTGCCCAAAAGCCTTAGCGGGAGGAAGGACAGCTACTGAATCCCCGATGTACGGACGAGGCACAGAGAAGCTAAATGACTTGCTCAAGGTCACACAGCGGGTAAGTGGCAGATCAGGTTTCGAACCCAGGTCTCCCGATTCTCAGTTGTGGGCTCTTCCCACTCGGCCCCGGTGCCTCTCGGCAGACGGGCAGCAACCGACGCTGGCGGTGCCATCCGCAAACCCAAACATAAAACACACTGAATTATTGTGCAACATTTTTAATCAGCGGTTGGCGGCCAACTCCGTGGGAGTGAAGTTGGCACAGCTTTTAGAACACTGGAAGGGTTGTGGCCCTTTAGAATCGTAGTGAGCTCTCCGTGCGCTTCCCGCCCCTCAAGGAGTCATAGACTTGATAAGCTAGGCCTTTGGTTTTTTATTTTGTTTCCATTGGGACCGTACGGTATTCTTCTGTTCCTCGTACAGCCTTCCCCCATTTAGAAGTAATGTGGCCTAGTAGAAAGCGCAGGGGCGAAGGAGTCAGAGGACCTGGGTTCTAATCCCGGCTCCGTCACCTGTCTGCTCTGTGACTTTAGGCACGTCACTTCCCTTCTCTGGGCCCCAGTTTCCTCGGTTGTAAAATGGGGAGACTCGATACCTTTTCTCCCTCATCATCATCATCAACGTCGTCAGTGGTATTTGAGGGTTTGCTCTGTGCGGAGCACTGTACGAAGTACTTAGGAGAGTACACTACAACAGAGTCGGTAGGGTACATTCCCTCCCCAGGAAGAGTTTATAATCTAGAGGGAGTCAATAGCAATAATAATAATAGAAAAAATAATAATCATTTAGGAACTCCCTCCATTTAGACTATAAGATGAGTGGGACCTGTTCTTGAATCTACCCCAGCACTTAGTCGAGTGTTTGACACATAGTAAGTGCTTAACTGTGTTAAGTTCTGGAGGCATTCTGGACACGTCACTCCGTTCCTCCAAAAACTCCAGCGGTTGCCCCATCCGCCTCTGTATCGAACACGGTTTCATCTCCATTGGCTTTTATGCAGTCCATCCCCTTACCTCCTTCTATCGCATCTCGCTTCTCTCCTACAACCCAGCCCGCAAACTTTGCTCCTCCAGCGCTTACCTTCTCACCGTGCCTCCATCTCGCCAGTCTCACCACCGACCCCTGGCCCACGTCCTGCCTCTGGCCTGGAACGCCCTCCCTCCTCTAGTCGGACAATGACTCTCCCCCGCTTCAAAGCCTTATTGAAGGCCCACCTCCTCCAAGACGCCTTCCCAGACTAAGCTCCACTTTTTCCTCATCTCCCACTCCCTTCTGCGTCGCCCTGACCTCCTCCCCTTGCTCTTCTCCCCTCCCAGCTCCAAAACACCTACGTACATATCTGTCATTTTATTTATCCCTTGGCTCTTCTCCCTTCCCAGCCCCAGAGCACTTATGTACACAGCTGAGAAGCAGTGTGGCTTAGTGGAAAGAGCCCGGGATTGGGAGTCGGAGGTCGTGGATTCTAATCCCGGCTCTGCCGCTTGTCGGCTGTGTGACTGTGAGAAAGTCATTTAACTTTTCTGTAACTCAGCTACCTCATCTGTAAAATGGGGATTAAGACTGTAAGCCCCACTTGGGACAACCTGATAACCCTGCATATGTCCCAGTGCTTAGAACAGTGCTTGGCACATAGAAAATGCTAAAAATGCCATTGTTATTATAACCGTAATTTTATTTATTTATATTGACGCCTATCTCCCCAACTCTAGACTGTGAGCTCATTGTGGGCAGGGACTGTCACTGTTTATTGTTGTATTGTCCTTTCCCAAGCGCTTAGTCCAGTGCTCTGCACACAGTAAGAGCTCAATAAATACGACTGAATGAATGAATGAACGAACAAATACCATCATTATTATTATTATTACTTGGATGGTGCGTCCTTTGTGAGCCACGGACTGCGTTTCAGTCGATGATCGTATAATATGTCAGTGCCCGGGTCACGGTTTAGCATATTGTAAGCGCTTAATAAATGGCCTCGGTATTAATAATAAATCAAGAGAGATTGCAGCTTGCCCAAATACGGCCCCGATTACCTGAGGTGAACAGGACCCAAAATATCTTGGAGAATTAAAAATCTAGATTAAGAGGGGAAAAAAACAACTAGAACATCTCTACCCCTGACTGCCCTGGGCTTGAAGGAGACAAGTGCCTTTCGCTCAATTGTAAAACGGGGATTAAAACTGTCTCCCCGCTTCTACACTTTAATAATAATGTTGGTATTTGTTAAGCCCTTACTATGTGCCGAGCACTGTTCTATGCGCTGGGGTAGACACAGGGGAATCAGGTTGTCCCACGTGGGGCTCACAGTCTTCATCCCCATTTTACAGATGAGGTAACCGAGGCACCGAGAAGTTAAGTGACTTGCCCAAAGTCACACAGCTGACAAAGCCTTGTGTGGGCAGGAATCGTCTCTCTACATTGCCGAATTGTAGTTTCCAAGCGCTTAGTGCAATGTTCTGCACACAGTAAGCGCTCAATAAATACGATCGAATGAATGTGGGACAGGGACTACTGTCCAACCCAATTGGCTTGTGAGCACCCCAGTGCTTAGTTAATACAGTGCCTGGCACATAGTAAGTGCTTAACAGATATCATAACAATAATCGTTATTAATAAAAAAAGTTTGGAAAGTGGGAAAAGCGGTGGACTACCATATACCAACGGGGCTTCCCAGCCAGGCCACAGAGAGGATACGGTCGGAGGGTCGGCGGCGAGCTAGACGAGAGGGAGGTACCGTGAGACCGGCTTTAGTGGAGCCAAGAGCGCGGGCTGGGTTGAGGTAAGGGATCGATGAGGTAGTGGGGGAAGGGGAGGCTCGAAAGTCGCCGGTGAGGAGCTTCTCTTCGATGCGGAGGTGGCTGGGTGACCACTGGAAGCCCTGGAGGAGTGAGGAGATGAATCTCTCTTCACCCACTTGCCGTCTCTGTTCCTCCCAAGCCAAACTTCAAACAGTGCCTCGCTCTCGACGCTCCCGCCTCCATCCTCTCGTTCGTGCCGTTCCCCCGGTTTGGGACTTCCTCCCTCCCCACATCACATAGACCACACCTCTCCCCACATTCAAAGCCCTCCGAAAAATTATACCCACCCTCAGAACTCATTTATTTATTTAGTCCCACTCTGGCTGTCAATATTTTTGTTTGTCTCCCCCGCTGGAGGGTTAGAGACTTGTGGGTAGGGTACGTGTCATTTCTCTATTCTGTACTTCCCAAGCGCTTAGTCCACTGACCTGCCCACCAAGTGAACGCTCGATACTACTATTACTCCTATAGACGTATGACTCTGGGGAGGGTCCTATCCCGTAAATCTCACCACGAACCCCCGTTTACAATTTCCACTCCAAGAATAATAATAATAATGTTGGTATTTGTGAAGCGCTTACTATGTGCAGAGCACTGTTCTAAGCGCCGGGGGAGATACAGGGGAATCAGGTTGTCCCACGTGAGGCTCACAGTCAATCCCCATTTTCCAGACGAGGGAACTGAGGCCCAGAGAAGTGAAGTGACTTGCCCACAGTCACACAACTGACGAGTGGCAGAGCTGGGATTCGAACGCATGACTTGTGACGCCCAAGCCTGGGATCTTTCCACTGAGCCACGCTGCTTCTCCTCTGTTGCCCGAAGAAGGGGACCTTATTTAAAAATGCTCATTTTTATTGCAAGCTACACTACCAATGGGCTAAATAGCCCCCACAAACATTGTATTTAAATGCACTGACATGAACACATACTTTTCAAATTGATTCCAATTAACTCTGAAAAAATTGGGCCCTTGGGGGCCCTGGGGAGGCGCTGTGGCCTAGTGGAAAGAGCACAGGTCCGGGAGGCGGAGGACCTGGGTTCTAATCCCTGCTCTGCCATGTACCTGCTGTGTGACTTGGGTGGGTCACTTCACTTCTCTGGGACTCATTTCCCTCGGTGGCAAAATGGGGACTCGATCCCTGATCTTCCTTCTTCTTAGGCGGTGAGACCCATCTGGGAACTCGATTACCTTATATAATAATAATAATAGTAATGTTGGTATTTGTTAAGCGCTTACTATGTGCCGAGCACTGTTCTAAGCGCTGGGGTAGACACAGGGTAATCAGGTTGTCCCACGTGAGGCTCACAGTCTTAATCCCCATTTGACAGATGAGGTAACTGAGGCCCAGAGAAGTGAAGTGACTTGCCCACAGTCACACAGCTGACAAGTGGCAGGGCCGGGAGTCGAACCCAAGATCTCTGACTCCGAAGCCCGGGCTCTTTCCACTGAGCCACGTTGCCTACCCCAGTGCCTAGCACACTGTCAAATGGGGATTAAGACAGTGAGCCCTTTGTGGGGCAGGGACTGGGTGCAACCTAATTTGTTTATATCTACCCCAGCGCTCAGTACAGTGCCTGGCTCATAATAAGTCCTTAACAAATACCAAAATTATTATTATTATTACAGTAGAGCACACTGTGAGCTCCTCGTGGTCAGGAAATATGTCCATTTGTTGTTGCCTTGTAATCTCTCCCAAGCCATTAGGGCAGTGTCTTGTGCACAGTAAGCACTCAAAAGAGCACAGGCCTGGGAGTCAGAGGACATGGGTTCTAATCCCGGCTCCACCATCTGACTGCTGTGTTACCTTGGGCAAGCCACTTAATTTCTCTGTGCCTCAGTTACCTCATCTATAAAATGGGGATTAAAAGTGTGAGCCCCATCTGGGGCAACCTGATTACCTTGTATCTACCCCAGAGCTTAGAACTGTGCTGGGCACATAGTAAGCACTTAAGAAATACCATTCTTATTCTTACTATTATCATTATTATTATTATTATTATTACATATAATAATATATACAACTGAATGAATAGTAAGCGCTTAACAAAAACCAAAGTTATTATGAAATTTCAATTGACTCCCTGGAAATAAAACCCTTTTTGTGGTTAAGAATTGTGTGTTTTACCTCCATTGTACTCTCCTGAGCACTTAGTTCTGTGCTCGCCATAAGCTAGCTGCTCACACTCAGCCCCACAGCACTTCTCTTTGTATCTATAAATCATATATTATAAATTATTTGGGTACATTAATGTCTGTCTCCCTCTCTAGACTCTAAGCCCATTGTGGGCAGGGAATGTGTCTGTTACATTGTTGTACTCCCCCGAGCGCTTAGTAGAGTCTCGGCACACAGTAAGCACTCAATAAATACCCCTAATTGATTGAAAATGTTTGCTCGATAGATGCACTTTGTCTTTGGACAGTAAAACCATTTTGCAACTAATCTATGTGAAAACCTATTTTCAATGAGGAACTTTCTTCTTCCACGGGTAGCCAGGCCCAAAGTGAGTCCAAAAACAGTTTTTAAAAGAACTTTTATAAAGAAAGGTAACTCAGAACCATCTAAATAAGGCCAGTTAAATTAAGATCGTGGTTCTTGATCTCGGTCAGATGAAACCCTTGCCATAATACTGGAACAGTCAAAGGAGCCGTCAAAGTGTAGTCATGACGACAACAGTAATCGTTCTGGGTCCGTTCTCAGGAAACATTGCATCTCAGCTCCTGTTTCTTTCATTCTTAAACGACGTGCAGTTACTTCTGTCAGGTACAGTTTCTTATCAACCCCATCGATCGACGGGATTTCTCGAGCACTTACCGAGGGCCGAGCACTGTACTTAGCGCTTGGGAGAGTACGATATTCTTATTTCGGTACCCGGGTGCAATGGGACGTGATCTCTGACATTCAAGTTGCCAAAAGCGACTGAGTCAACCGTGCTCTCGGGCCCGTCATTTAGAGAAAACACATCCGCCGGTGGTCGGTCCCTGTCATTCTTTGTGAATAAGACCATCCCCCACCCATCGCATTGGTTCCCCTCAGACTGCTACCGAAGCTGTTTCTGGAAATGCCTCCGCTCGGGCGAGTCATAACGATAAAAAAAGGGCCTCTTTGTGGCGGAGTTTGACTGACTCGAAGCCTCTGAAAATGAGGCCTCAAATGCCAAGATAAAATGAAATTCGTCAATGACTCCATCTGCCTCGTGCATAAGTGCCACGTCGGAAAGGCTTTAAGGACAATCTGGACAATCGATAGGATAGAATGATAATAATAATAATAACGATAATTGTGCTATTTTGTGTGCCAGGCACCGTACTAAGCGCTGAGGGGGATGCAAGCAAATCGGGTCGGACACGGTCCCTGTCCCACGTGGGGCTCGCAGTCTCAATCTCCATTTTACAGATGAGCTAACCGAGGCACAGAGAAGTGAAGTGACTCGTCCGAGCTCCACAGACGAGTGGCGGAGCTGGGATTAGAACCCACAACCTCTGACTCCCAGGCCCGTGCTCTGTGCACTAGCCCATGCTTTTCTCTACAAAACCTTGTCCTGAATCTAAAACTGCCCACCCTTCACTCTCTCGCCCCAAGTCCTGGCTTTAATGTCTGTCTCGGGTTGATTGAGTGTGGGCGGCAGTGTGAGAGCCTTTGGCTTGTTTCTGGCCAGGCAGAAGGTTTGAAGGTAACGGAGGAGTCTGGAAGGAAGGACCACCTGCTCCCCTAGAATTTTTGGGTGGAGTCGTAAGGATTAGAACTCGTAAAGATTAGAACCCCCAAAATCCCCAGGTAAAGAAAACGCTCCCCAGGACTAAGAAGTTTTCCACGTGTGTGGACTCTGAATTGCCTTTTTTAAAATGGTATTTGTTAAATGCTTACTTTGTGTAATAATAATAACTGCGGTGTTTGTTAAGCGCCTACTATGTGACAAGCAGTGTATTAAGCACTGGGGTGGCTACAAGCAAGTCGGGTTGGACGCAGTCCCTATCCCACCTTACAGACGAGGAAACTGAAGCCCAGAGAGTGAAGTGACTTCCCGAAGGTCACACAGCAGACAAGTGACCAGGCCGGGATTAGAACCCACAATCTTCCGACTCCCAGGCCCGTGCTCTATCCACTAAGCACTGTCCTAAGTGCTGGGGTAGATTCAAGCTTATCAGGTCGGACGCACTCCGTGTCCCACCTGGGGTTTACCGTCTAAGTCCTCATTTTACAGATGAGGGAACTGAGGCCCAGAAAAGTGAAGCGACTTGCCCAAGTTCACCCAGCGACAAGTGGTAGAGCCGGGATTAGAACCCAAGACCTCTGACTCCCAGGCCCTGTGCTCGATCCATCCACTAGGCTATACTGATTCTCCCTAATAACAATCTCCCATTTTGCTCAGTGTGTCATCATTACAAGTAGATTAAAAGCATTTCAACTCCAGAATTTTCAAATACTACTGAACTACCCCAGTGGTTTCTGCAGTGGAAGTAAGGAGCAGTGCTCAGCAACAACATAATGAATTAATTAATGGTGGGTTTTATTAAGCACTTATTATGTGCAAAGCACTGTTCCAAGCTCTGGGGGGAAACAAGGTGATCAGGTTGTCCCTCCTGGGGCTCACAGTCTTCATCCCCATCTTACAGATGAGGTAACTGAGGCCCAGAGAAGTTCAGTGACTTGCCCAAAGTCACACAGCTGACAAGTGGCGGAGCCGGCATTCGAACCCATGACCTCTGACTCCCAAGCCCGGGCTCTTTCCACTGAGTCATGCTGCTTCTCTAAATGAGCACAGTGTTGGCTGCTCATTAGAGAGGTGTGGAGAGATATTTTGCTGGCTTCAGGCTGTACCCTTCCCCGGGGCCGGCTATATCGCAATACTGGCCACTGACCATAAGGACCCATGGCCGAGAGAGTGTGGATGGCTCAGAATAACCAATCACCACTATTGACAGCATATTCAGTCTATCGTATTTTTTATTATTATCACTATTAAATTTGTTTGGTGCTTACTGGGTCTCTTCATTTTTTAATAGCATTTTTTAAGTGCTTACTGTATGCCAGGTACTCTACTAAGTGCTGGGGTAGATACAGCTAATCGGGCTGGATACGGTCCTTTTCACAGTCTTCATCTCCATTTTACAGATGACGGAACTGAGGCTCGGAGGAGTGAAGTGACTTGCCCGAGGTCACAAGGCAGATAAGTGGTGGAGCCGGGATTAGAATTTAGGTCCCTCTGACTCCCAGGCCCGGACTCTCTCCATTCGGCCAAGCTGCTTCCCCGGCTCCGCCGCTTGTCAGCTGTGTGACTTTGGGCAAGTCACTTCACTTCTCTGTGCTTCAGTTACCTCATCTGTAAAATGGGGATGAAGACCGTGAGCTCCACGTGGGACAACCTGACCACCCTGTATTCCACCCCAGCACTTAGAACAGTGCTTCACACATAGTAAGCGCTTAACAAATACCATCATTAGTATTATTCGGGGCACCCTTATTGAGCTCTTATTGTGTGTAGAACACTGTACTAAGGGCCGGAAGAGTTCAATAGTCTATAAATATTGCGGTTTAGGGGAAAATTCAAGCGCATGTTCCCCTGACTAGGTCCATTCATTCATTCGATCATACTTAGTGAGCACTTAATTATCATTAGTTGTACTTATTGAGCGCTTACTATGTGCAAAGCACCATACTAAGTGCTTGATGCTACAATATAACAGCAAACACATTCCCTGCCCACAACGAGCTCACGCTTACTGTATGCAGAGCATTGTACTAAGCGCTTGGGAGAGTCCAATATAACAATAGACATATTCCCTGCCCTCAGTGAGCTTAGATTCTAGAGGGGGAGACAGACATCTGTAGAAATAAATAGATTTCGGATACGTACAGAAGTGCCGTGGGGCTGAGGGAGGGATGAATAAAAGGAGCAAATCAGGATGATGCCAAAGATAGTGGGAGAAGAGGAAAGGAGGAAAGGCCTCGTTGGAGGAGATGTGCCTTCGATAAGGCTTTTAAGTGGGGGAGAGCGAACGTCTGTGGGAAATGAAGAGGAAGGGCGTTCCGGGCCGGAGGCAGGACGTGGGCGAGAGGGTGGCGGCGGGATAGACGGGATTATGATAAAGTCGATGTAACAGGACGGGATCACGAACCATGATGGAATATGGTTTATCACCTCACAGCTTCGCTGGCCAGACCCCCGAGAGGAAAGGGTAACGGCAGGATACCGAAACGACTACTCCATTGTGCGTTGAAATGGGGTAACCCTAAAACGGGGGGGAAGTCGAAAATCCACAAAGAAGCGAAACCTTCAAGGACGTGAGCCTAGCAGCCGGAGACAGAGGGCCCGTTTCGCGTGGCGCGATCACGAAAGGGGTGACTGTCTTGGAGCAGAAGCCTTCGGGAAGATCACGATACCAAGACAGAGAAACAAAAACAGCTTTGGGCACTGTAGATCAAACAACAGAGCAGAAAAGGGAGATCCGTATATTTACAACATAATAATAATAATAATAACTGTGGGATTTGTTAAGCACTTACTGTGTGCCAGGCACTGTACTAAGCACTGGGGTAGATATTACCAAATCAGGTTGGACACAATCCCTGCCCCACATGGGGCTCACGGTCTTTATCCTCCTTTTACAGATGAGGAAACTGAAGCCCAGAGAAGTGAAGTGACTTGCCCAAGGCCACCCAGCAGTCAAGCGGAGGAGAGAGGATTAGAACCAGCGTGGCTCACTGGAAAGAGCACGGGCTTTGGAGTCAGAGGTCATGGGTTCGAACCCCGGCTCTACCACTTGTCAGCTGTGTGACTTTGGGCAAGTCACTTAACTTCTCGGTGCCTCAGTTACCTCATCTGTAAAATGGGGATTAAGACTGTGAGCCCCACGTGGGACAACCTGATTCCCCTGTGTCTACCCCAGCGCTTAGAACAGTGCTCGGCACATAGTAAGCGCTTAACAAATACCAACATTATTATTATTATTAACCCACAACCTTTTGACTCCCTGGCCCATGATCTATCCACTAGGCCGCTCTGCTTCCCCTTATCCTTTCGAGCAGTTGATATTCATCCCACCCTCTCGTTAGTACAACGTGAGCATACAAACACATGGAACTCTCTAGACGGAAAGCTGGTTATGGGCAGGGAACGTGTCTGCTTATTCTGTTGTTCTCTCCCTAGCGCTTTGCACACAGAAAACGCTCAGTAGATACCATTGATTGACTGAATACGTGATACGGAGAAGATTGTTAGTCACCCAGTGGGCACGCATTCATTAATGCAACCGTATTTATTGAGCTCTTACTGTGTGCAGAGCTCTGTCCTAAGTGCTGGGGAGAGTACACCAGAAGGGTTATCTTCACACTCAAATGAGATATATTTATAAATAGAATCCACTAGAGAAGCAGCCATGACCTAGTAGTGGATAGAGCACAGGCCTAGGAGTCAAAAGGACTTCGGTTCTAATCCTGCCACTTCTACTTGTCTTCCTTGTATGACCTTGGGAGAGTCACTTCACTTCTCTGGGCCTCACTTATCTCATCTGTAAAACGGGGATTGCAACTGGGACCCCCATGTGGGACAGGGACTATGTACAACCCGATTTGCTTGTATCCGCCCCAGCACTTAGTTCAGTGTCTGTCACACAGTAAGCACTTATCAAATCCCACAATTATTAATATTACTAGAACACTAAAAACTGTGACTTCGCGTTTAGCAATGGAGAAAGAACAGGAGGAGTGGGAGAATGAGAAGGAGTAGAAGAGAGCAAAGAAGGAGGGGAAGGAGAGGAAAGAGGGGAGAAGGAGGGGTAGAAATTACACTGAGCCCTACCCCTCCCTAGTGGGGATTAAGACTTTGAGCCCCACGTGGGACAGGGACTGTGTCCAACCTGATGGGTTTGTATCTACTCCAGTGCTTAGTATAGTGCCTGGCACATAGTAAGCGCTTAACAAATATAATTAAAAAAAAGTGCACTACATGAAAAGTTAATTAAACAGATACAAGTCCTCCTGAATAACAAATAGTACCTCAAACGGAGAAGGCTTTTTCACAGATATAGGTCATATGTCGAGAAGTTTAAAATATCACAGTAGAGTGCCTCACCTTTCAAGAAGATTCAAGAACAAGCCCTCGATGGAATTTGGGAAGCGTGGGGGGAACAAATCCTCATAAGGTACAGGAGAAGCAGCTGGCGACATCCAAGACTTTTTCCTTGGGTCCCTCATCCAAAGAGAACTAAAAATAGAACGGAGAAAGATACTGCTTAGAAACAAAGGTTGCCAAATTGAATTTCCGTCCCGGGCGCTCAATGAAAGTTATGTGGAAAGAGGATCAAAGAGTGATACTTTTCTTCCCTCAACAAAAGTGGGAGATCCCACTTTATAAAACACAGCAGGGTTCGATTTTCAAAGAGGATGAAAAACCGTTTGTGTTCAGCCAACACTCTCTCATCAATCAATCACATTTTTTGAGCACCTACTGGGTTAAGAGTACTGTACTAAGCGCTTGGGAGAGTACAATATAACGGACCCATTCCCTGCCTACAATGAGCTTACAGTCTAGAGGATCAAACACTCATTACCCATCCAGTTAGTCAGATAAATGATTTAGTCGGCCCAGGGTCAAGAATTTTAGAGAAGAGAGGTACGGCGTTTAGATAGAGGTGTGTGTGGGAATGTGTGTGTGTTTTAATAATATTTGCTAAGCTCTTTCTATGTTCCAGGCACCGTGCTGGGGTAGATACAAACTAATCGGGTTGGACACAGTCCCTGTCCCACGTGGGGCTCACGGTCTTCATCCCCATTTTCCGGATGAGGGAACTGAGGCCCAGCGAAGTCAAGCGACTTGCTGAAGTCGAGTGATGGAGCCGGAATTAGAGCCCAGCTCCTTCTGCCTCCCGGATCAGTGCTCTATCCACTCGACCACGTTGCTCTTCTCTAAGCAGTGTGTGAGTATGTTTGTGTGTGTGTGTGTGTGTGTTAAAATCTGGGCTTCCACCTTGGTAATTTCACCCAAGATGTAGCTATGCCCTGTCCTTCCTGTTCCACGGGTTCCCGGCCCCTTAACCTCACCCAGGGATCACGCCACTGTTTCCCTGGCCTCCCCAGGGTCCCCTCTCTTCTAAGCTTTGAAATCTACTTTTGGACCTTTTTTGAGTCAGTTCCCACCCGGTGGAATTGACTGCAGTGGCCACTCCCACCTCCTTTGTCTCCCCAAATCCAGTGATGGCTGCCCACAGGGCCACAAAGTTGAAGAGCCCAGGCCAGAGCATGAGCCGCCTGTGGGCAGGGATTGTCTCTATTCGTTGCTGAATTGTACTTTCCAAGCGCTTAGTACAGTGCTCTGCCCATAGTAAGTGCTCAATAAATACGATTGAGTGAATAACATGATGGAGGGATGGGTGATGGGCTTTTCCCCAACCCCCACCCCCTCTTCGTTTTCTTTTTATAGTGTTTGTTAAGCACTTACTATGGGTCAAGCACCTTTGTAAAAGCTGGGGTAGATACCGGTTCCTCAGGTGTCTGTATATTGTGATATTTTTATATTGTTATGCTGCACTCTCCCAAGCACTTAGTACAGTGCTCTGCATCAGTAATTATGATTGACTGACCGACCGACACAGACTCTGTCCCACATGGGGCTCACAGTCCTCATCCCCATTTTCCCGATAAGGGGAACTGAGGTGCAGAGAAGTGAAGTGACTCGCCTAAGGCCACCCAGCAGACAGGTAGCAGAGCCGGGATGAAAACCCAGGTCCTTCTGACTCCCCGGCCCGTGCTCTATCCACTAGACCACGGTGCTTCTCTTTCTTCTTCTTCTTTCCGTTATGCTGCATGGCCACCCGCTCTCTGCCCATCCCTGGTCTCGTGGCCCGAACCTGGCGGCCCCAGAAGGCGCCATTCTCCGGCGGTTGCCCATCCTCCTCCCTATCAAACAAAAACTTCTCACCATTGATTTTAAAGCAGTCCCTCACCTTGCCCCCTCCTACCTCACCTCGCTACTCTCCTTCTACCACCCAGCCCGCCCACTTGGCTCCTCTGGTGCTAACCTTCTCACCGGGCCTCCATCTCGCCTGTGTCACCGCCGACCTCTGGCCCAAGTCCTACTTCTGTCCTGGAACGCCCTCCCTCCTCAAATCCACCAGACAATTCCTCTCCCCCACTTCAGAGCCTTACTGAAAGCCCATCTCCTCCAAGAGGCCTTCCCAGATTAAGCCCCACTCTTCCTCATCTCCCACTTCCTTCCGCATCACCCTGACTCACTCCCTTTGCTCCTCCGCCCTTTCCCCACCCCACAGAACTTGTGTCTATATCTGCCACTTTATCTAGATGTCTGTTTACTTGTATTGATGTCTGTCTCCCTGCGCCCCAGACGGTGAGCTCATTGTGGACAAGAACTGTCTCTCCTTATTGCTTTATTGTGCTCTCCCGAGTGCTAAGTTCAGTGCTCCGCACACAGTAAGCGCTCAATAAATACGACTGAATGAATGAACGAATGGACCAGGATGGCAGAGCTGAGGGAAGGGCCGAAGTTGAGGAACGGACTTGGAGTGGAGAGAGGTGCTCAGCCACTTGGGTGTGGGGCCAAGGAGCAGAGAGGGTGGCGAGGGGCCAGGGCAATCAGTCAATCAATCAGTCGATCAATGGTCATCATCATCAGTGGCATTTTTGAGCACTTACTACGAGCAGAACACTGCACTAAGCTCTAGGGAGAATACAACAGAATTGTCCAACAAGTTCCCAGCCTGCAAATATTTACTGAGCACTTACTCTATGCAGGCCACTGTAGTAAGTGATTGGAAGAGTACAATGCAACGGAGTCATCGGATACTCCCGTCTTGCCTTACGCTGTCGAGTCGTCTCCGACCCATAGCGACGCCACGGACGCATCTCTCCCAGAACGCCCCTCCTCCAACCACTATCGTTCCGGTCGTGGATCCAGAGCGTTTTCCTGGTAAAAATGCGGAAGCGGTTGACCATCGCCGTCTTCTGCGCGGTAAACCTGAGTCTCCGCCCTCGACTCTCTCCCGTGCCGCTGCTGCTCAGCACCGGAGAGTTTTGACCTGTAGCAGATGGCCTTCCCCTCGCCAGCCACTGGCCAAGCTAGGAATGGAATGGACAGGCCTCCGCTTGACTCCGCTTCCCATAGCCGAGACTGGTAGAGTCCTGGAAACTCTCCAGATGAGACCCTGAAAGGGGTGTCGGACATGCTCCCTGCCCACAGGTATCTATTGAGCGCATACTGTATGAAGAGCACTGTACTAAGCACTTGGAAGAGTATGACACAATAGAGTTGGCAGATGAGTTCCCTGCCCACAGATATTTACTGAACACTTGCTGAGTGAGGAACCCCGTACTAAGTACTTGGGAGAGTAGTCGGTGGTATTTATTAAGTGCTTTCTGTGTGCAGAGAACTGTACTAAGCACGTGGGGGAGTACATACAACAGAGTCTGCAGATGATTTTGCTGCCCACAGATATTTCTTGAGCACTCATTGTGTGCAGAGCACTGGACAAAGCACTTGGGAGAGTCCAGTACAAGAACGGGATTGGGATAGGGCTAACTTCATGTAGCCCAGCAGAAAGTGAACAGAATGCAGAACTTCTGAGACTCCTGAGGAAGTGAATTGGCTCCCCTGAAGGGTTACATTCTTGTATGTATCTACCCCAGCGCTTAGAACAGTGCAGGGCACATAGTAAGTACTTAGCAAATACCACAGTTATTATTATTATTACTGGGGAAGCAGCATGGCTCAGTGGAAAGAGCCTGGGCTTCGGAGTCAGAGGTCATGGGTTCGACTCCCGGCTCTGCCACTTGTCAGCTGTGTGACTGTGGGCAAGTCACTTCACTTCTCTGGGCCTCAGTTACCTCATCTGTAAAATGGGGATTAAAACTGTGAGCCCCACGTGGGGCAATCTGATCACCCTGTATCCCCTCAGCGCTTAGAACAGTGCTTTGCACATAGTAAGCGCTTAACAAATACCACCATTATTATTATTATTATTATTATTATTACAATTACAACCAAATGTTCAGGGATAAGCTCAGCAAATAAATCAATCAATCAGTGGTATTTACTGAGCTTTTACTGTGTACTAAGCGCTTGGGAGAGTCCAGTATAACAAAGTCCAAAATACAGAATGTTCTTCACATCCAAAAGGCTTAACAATAGCATGGTCCCAAGATTTGCCTTAGGACAGTCAAACTATGAGCTTGTTGTGGGCAGGGAAAGTATCTATTGTTGTTTTGCACTCCCTCAAGTGCTTAGTACAGTGCTCTGTACACAGTCAATGCTCAATAAATATGATTGAATCAACCCCAAGGTTGATTCATTATGTGGAAACAGAGCATCATGAAAGGCTGTAAACATGTCACAAATAAAAGTTGACAAAGACTACTGGGAGTGTAATCTAATCTTTTATGACCTAAGCAAAATAAACAGCAGGAGAAAAACTGGATGATACTCAACCAAGAAAGCACGGAGAAGCAGCGTGGCCTACTGGATAGAGCAGAGACCTAGGAATCAGAAGGGCCTGGGTGCTAATCCCAGCTCCTCCACTTGTCTGCTGTGTGACCTTGGGAGAGTCACTTCACTTCTCTGGGTCTCAGTTTCCTCATCTGTAAAATGGAGATGAAGATCGTGAGCCCACGCAGGACAGGAACTTTGTTCAACCTGATTAACTTGTCTCTACCCCAGCGCTCAGTACAGGGCCTGGCATATAGTAAGCAACTCACAGATGAACACAAATACCGTATATAGAAAATATAAACAACAAATACTATAAAAAAGAAAATTCAATTCTGTGGCCTTTCATATATCAGCTTACGCTTTCGACGTTAAGATGTCAAAGGGCACCCATACGTGCAAAAGTGAACTAGGCAGCAGCTTGCAAAAAATCTGGAAGTCGAATTTTAAGGCCACCGATAAACCGTCGGCCATTTCATTTCGCTAACGGAAACCCAGGTCAAAGATACACACACGCTTGGAGATTCTCCAACACATCTGTTTTTTGTTTTGTTTGGGGTTGTTTTACAGTATGGTTAAATGCTTATTATGTGCCAGGCACGGTCTGTTACTACGCCCTGGGATAGATACAAGACCAAGTCCCCCTTTTCCTCTGCTCCCCCTCTCCTCCCTATCGACCCGACTCACTCCCTTTGCTCTACCCTCTTCCCCTCCCACAGCACTGTGTTTATATGTACATAATTATAATTCTATTTATTTATATTAATGTATATATCTATATCTATAATTCTATTTATTTATATTGATGCTATATTGACCCATTTACTTGTTTTGATGCCCGTCTTCCCCCTTCTAGACTGGGAGCCCATTGTGGGCAGGGATTGTCTCTATTTGTTGCCGAAATGTACTTTCCAAGCGCTAAGTACAGAGCTCTGCACGCCATAAGTGCTCAATAAATATGATTGAATGAAAGAAGACAAGCTAATTGGGTTGGACAGAGTCCCTGTCCCATATGGGGCACACGGTCTTAATCCCCATTTGATAGAAGAGGGAACTGAGTCCCATAGAAGTTGAGTGATTCCCCCAAGGTCACACAGCAGACAAGTTTCGGAACCAGGATTAGAACCCAAATCCTATGAGCACGCCCTACTAGAATTCGCAACTGACCCACTATATCAAAGATGCCTAAATAAAACAGAAACCGCTATGCTCGTGGTTAAAATCCTCGGGCTAGATCTAGTAAATTATCAAGATAAGTCCTCCCTAAAAATAACCTTTAGCATCAGTTAATGAACGGCAGAATTCTGTTATTATCTTTGTCTGAAAGAGACGGACAAACTAGTCCGGGCTCTGACAATCATTTCTGGAGGTTTCTTTGGGTTTTACTACCAGCTGGCTCTATAGCCTTTAATTTAGAAGGGCTTTTTTTTTTTTAACATAGTCAAGGGGAGGTTGTGGTTATACAGTTTGTAAGAACTACGAGTTCTGTGCGTACAAATACATCGAAGCCTTAGGCTCATTGTCGTCTCGTGTCATCATGGCAGACACTGGATTTCTACAGCACCAGGAGCTGGAAAATCGAGGCGAATCTGATGACTAGTCAACTAGCGCATAGAGCGAGACGTGGTAGATGGGAAGGAGAAGAGTTGTAAGCAGTTCCGAAAGCCGCCGCTGCTGAACACAACACGGGATGTGTCTGTTTATTGTTATATTCTAGTCGTTCTTTCATTCAATCCTATTTACTGAGCGCATCTGGCATGCAGAGCACGGTACAAAGCGCTGGGGAGAGTACAATAGAACAATCAGCAGACTCATTCCCTGCCCACGACGAGCTTACAGACTAGAGGGGGAAACGGACATTAATAGAAATAAATAAATGACAGATATGGACAGAAGTGCTGCGGGGCTGAGAGAGGGGATGAATAAAGGGAGCGCGTCGGGGAGATGCAGAAGGGAGGGGAAGAAGAGAAAAGGAGGGCTTAGTCAGGAAAGGCCTCTTGGAGGAGGTGGGCCTTCAATAAGGCTTAGAAATGGGGGAGAGTAAATATCTATCGGATTTGAGGAGGGAGGGCGATCCAGGCCAGAGGCAGTACAGTGCTCTGCACATAGTAAGCCCTCGATAAATACAATTGAATGAATCAATGCACAACTCAGCTGGTCAGTCGACTGTATCTGTTAAGCACTTACTGTGTACAGAACACCATCCTAAGCACTTGGGAGAGCACAATATAACAATATGTATATGGGTATAGGCCAATTTCACCGCAAGGTTTTGTAAGTCACTCCAGCAGGGAGTGTAACAAAGTGAAAAAAAACTTTCGTAACCTAGTAAACTGTGAGTTCAACTCACTTCCCTGGGCCTCGGTTACCACATCTGTAAAATGAGGATTAAGACCATGAGGCCTACGTGTGACAGGATCCGATTCCAACCCGACTATCTTGTATCTACAGTGCTTGGCACACAGTAAGCGCTTAACAAACACCACAGAATACAAGCAGGATGCTGTCATTCGTAGAACAGTCATTTCCTCCAATTTATAGTGGTATAAACTAGCTTACTTTCGGATCCTAGTAAACTAGAATCCAAGAGTGATGTTTTCTTTTGAATCAATCGTCGGTATTTGCTGAGTACTTACTTTGTGCAGAGCACTGTACTAAGCGGTTGGAAGAGTACAATACAATGGGAGATGTGAATTCTTTAACCCCGCAAATGGCCAGTGATGGGCAGGATTCTTTGCTACCCCTTTTATTGTATTAATGTACACCAGAAGAGTTTTATGTAAAGGAAAACTTAAAGATATTTTTCAATCAAACCAATAGTGGTATTTATTGAACATTTACTGTGTGCAGAGTATTGCCCTCGGGAAAGCACAATAATGTTCTGATATTCAAAAATCTAGCTCCTACCTACATTGTTCTAACGCCCAGGAAGTGAAATGGAAAATAAGCAGTGTGGCCTAGTGCATAGACCAGGGGCCTGAAGTCAGAAGGACTTGGGTTCTAGTCCCGGCTCTGCCACTTAGCTGCTGTGTGACCTTCGGCAAGTCACCTCACTTCTCTGCGCCTCAGTTACCGCAGCAGGAAAATGGGGATGAAGACTGTGAACCTTACGTGCGACAGAGACCGTATCCAACCCGATGTTCTCGTCTCTACCCCAGAAATTAATAAAGTGCCTGGCACATGGTAAGCGCTGAACGAATACCATGATATATAAGCAGGATACTCTCATTAATAGAACAGTCATTTCCTCCCGCTTCGAGTGACATTTGCTGCTTTAATCCTACCCTGATGATGAAGGTCCCTCTCTCCATCTCTCCCCACAGCGTGGATCAATCCAACATCATGCAGTGCCTGCTCAATCCAACGATCAATCAGTACGCGCTCAATAAATACGACTGACGATTGGTGATGACGATGATGAATCAGTCGTGTCGAGTGGTTACTGGGTGCCGAGCGAAGTACTGAGAGCTTGAGAGATTACCATATAACAGAGTTTGTAGATATATTCCTGGCCCACAACGAGCTCAGAATCTAGCAGGGGAGATAGACGTTAATAGGAAAAAACATAAATTTATGGATGTGGAAATGAGTGCTGTGGGGCTGAGGGAGGGGCGAGTAAAGGGAGCAAATCCAAGTTCAAGGGTGACGCAGAAGGGAGCGGGAGAAGAGGAAATGAGGGCTTAGTCGGGGAAGGCCTCTTGGAAGAGATGTGCTTTTAAAAAGGTTTTGAAGGTGGGGAGAGTGATCGCCTGTGGGATATGAAGAAGGAGGGCGTTCCAGGCCAGAGGCAGGATGTGGGCGAGAGGTCGGCGGCGAGACAGACGAGATCGAGGTACAGTGAGTAAGTTGGCATGAGAGGAGTGAAATGTGCGGGCTGGGTCGTAGTAGGGAATGAGGGAGGTAAGATAGTAGCGGGCAATGTGATCGAGTGCTACAAAACTGACGGTAAGGAGTTTCTGTTTGATGCGGAGGTGGATGGGCAACTACTGGAAGTTCTTGAGGAGTGGGGAAACACATCCCGAATGTTTCTGTAGAAAAACGATCCAGACGGCAGAGTGAAGTAGGGACCGGAGCAGGGAGACACAGCAAGGAGGCCGATGAAGTGATCGAGGCGGGAGAGGAGAAGTGCTCGGATTAGCACGGTAGCGGTTCGTGTGGCGAGGAAAGGGCGGATTTTAGCGATGTCGTGAAGGTGGAACCGACGGGATCTGGGGACAGATTGAATACGTAGGTGATCTTTGCAATCTGCCCGTTAAATTTCCAAATTAGCCGTAAAGGAGAGAAGGTGTGCGGTGGGCTGAGGGGAGGGGGCCTTCTTCTGCAAGCTTCTTCTCGGTTGCCCAAGTCGTCCCTTCCACCCAAGCACATCCGGGGCCTCGAAGGGCCCTCCGAACAGCTCTCTAATTTTCTTGTGACGTTGGGAAGGGGGAAGATCAGAACAGGACTGAATAATAATAATAATAATAATAATAATAATGGCATTTGTTAAGACCTTACTATGTGCCATGCACTGTTCTAAGCGCTGGAATTCTGATGTTCCCAGAACAAAGGAAGCCAAAATGCCTCCCTACCTAGCCCAAAGTTCTCCTCTTCCCACTTTCCATGAAAGAGGAGACACACTCTTACTTCAGCACCCAGACTCCACTCCCTGATATCGAGGGGGTATTTTTGTAGCCCAGAGCAGAAGCAATGTGGGGCGAGGAGAGATGGAGATAAAGCTGGGCAGGGAATTCTGTTGGGATTACTATAACAATAATAATAATAATTATGAAACTTGTTAAGCACTTACTATGTGCCAAACACTTCTCTAAGTGCTAGGGCAGATACAAGGTAAGCAGGTTGGACACAGCCCCTGCCCCACATTCATTCATTCATTCAATAGTATTTATTGAGTGCTTACTATGTGCAGAGCGCTGTACTAAGCGCTTGGAGTGTACAATTCGGCAACAGATAGAGACAATCCCTGCCCAATGACGGGCTCACGGTCTAATCGGGGGAGACAGATGGAGGTCGAATCCCAGCTCTGCCACTTGTCGACTGTGTGACTGTGGGCAAGTCACTTAACCTCTCTGTGCCTCAGTTCCCTCATCTGTAAAATGGGGATTAAGGCTGTGAGCCCCACGTGGGACAACCTGATTCCCCTATGTCTACCCCAGCGCTTAGAACAGTGCTCGGCACATAGTAAGCGCTTAACAAATACCGACATTATTATTATTATTAGCAAAACAGAATGAAACAAAAACAAGATAACATTATCCCGATAAATAGAATCAAGGGGATGGACACCTCATTAACAAAATAAATAGGGTAATAAAAATATTTACGAATGAGCACAGTGCTGAGGGGAGGGGTAAGGGACTGACGGCCGGAGAGGTGAAGTGAAATGCCCAAGGTCACACAGCAGACGTGAGGCGGAGCCGGGAGTAGAACCCAGTTCCTTCTGACTCCTGGGCCCGGGCTCTATCCACTAAACCACGCTGCTTTCTTGAGCCAGCCCCTCTCTCGAAATAGCCAAAGGTTGGAGTGAGCCAGTTGGGGGGCCTGGAGAGTTCCATAACTCCTCTTTGATCACATGAGGCTTGGGGACGTCACCGGAAGCTGATTTTCTTACAAAGAGACAGAGGTGCAAGCGAGAAGGGGGACGGAGAGGAGGTGGGGGAGGGCGGAGGAGGCAAAAGTTGACAGCCAAGGGGTTTGTGGGTGACAGGATGAGGCAAAATGTGATAAAACATCAGCCGTGCATCATCACAGAGGCAAATATACGAGCATCCGAAGCAGCCTACACCAACAAGAACGTTTATCGCATATGTGTAAGTGTGATTCAGGCTGATGGCAGCAAAGAGAAGGACTCTTGATAATAATAATAATAACGATGATGGTATTTGGTAAACGCTTACTCTGTGCCAGGCACTGTACGAAGCACTGAGGTGGATACAAGCACATCGATTTGGACACAGTCCCTGCCCCACGAGGGGCTCACGGTCTCAGTCCCCATTTTACAGGTGAGGTAACTGAGGCACAGAGGAGTGAAGTGGTTTGCCCAAGGTCACACAGCAGACAAGTGGTGGAGTCGGGATTAGAACCCCTGACCTTCTGACTCTCAAGCCTGGGGTCTATCCACTACATAGGCTCTTCCTACTCTGTGACTACAATTTTAATTTGGAAGAATGTTACCCCCTTGGTGTGGGGAACTCTTCCTCCACTAATTTCCTTGTATCATTTGGAAATCTCTCTACAGATTAGTGAGTCCTTTCTCAAGCAAAGCACACACCAAATCCAGGACCGGGCCAGCTAACTGACGTCTCCGTTCACTCTAGTTTTCCAGCTTTAGAGGGACAACAGCATGGCCTAGTGGATAGAGCCCGGGCCTGGGAGTCGGAAAGACCTGGGTTCCAATCCCGGCTCCATCACTCGTCTGCTACGTGAACCTGGACAATCACTGAAGTTCTCTGGGCCTCAGTTACCTCATTTATACCACAGAATGGAGGGCATCCATCAACTACTACTAGTCGATAATTCATCCCTTTGACTTCTTTTTTCTGACGGGACTTGACTGGAAGCTTGTGGAGGCACAAGGCCGAGGATCCTTTCATCAGAAAATAGATTGTATTGGGTGAAATCGAGAAAGAGTGTGCCCTGGGAGTCAGAGGACCCGGGTTCTAATTCCGACTCCGCCACTTGTCTGCTGTGTGACTTTGGGCAAGTCAGTTACCTCATCTGTAAAATGAGGATTGAGGCTGGGGGCCCCCCGTGGGACATGGACTGTGTCCAACCTGATTATCTTGTAGCTACCCCAGCGCTTAATACAGTGCCTGGCGCATAAAGTAAGCGCTTAACAAATGCCATTAAAAAAATCGGTTCCTATCAATTCCTTGTGCTACCTACTCTCCTACGTATTCTGCACTACTTCCCCAGTAAAAGTAAAAAGTATTTTACTACTATTTTGAGTCAGTTTTCTGTCCAGGATAGACGATTCCATACTCTCCCGAAATTATTAGGGGTTATATAGATATTGGGAGACTGTAAGCCCGTCAAACGGCAGGGATTGTCTCTATCTGTTGCCGACTTGTTCATTCCAAGCGCTTAGTACAGTGCTCTGCACATAGTAAGCGCTCAATAAATATGATTGAATGAATGAATTTGATGTGGAAGTAATATATAGTGTGTCTGTTGTAGTGTTATATTATACTCTCCCAAGCACATAGTACAGTGTTCTGCATTCAGCAAGCTGTCAATGAAAACAATTGATTGATTGATTTTACAGATGAGGGGACTGAGGTTCAGAGAAGTGAAGTGACTTGCCCTGGGAGTGATTTTATAAGAATAAAAATAATAAAATAACGATGGTATTTGTTAAGCGCTTACTCTGTGCCAAGCAATGTTCTAAGCGCTCGGATAGATAGGAGGTTATCAGGTTGCCCCACGTGGGGCTCACGGTCTTAATCTCCATTTTACAGATGAGGTGACTGAGGCACAGAGAAGTGAAGCGACTTGCCCAAAGTCAAGCAGCTGATAAGTGGCAGAGCCGGAATTAGAACCCACGACCTCTGACTCCCAAGTCCGTGCTCTTTCCACTAAGGATACAGACTGTATCTGTGTGTCTGTCGCATTGTTATAGTGTACTCTTTCAAGCGTTTAGTACAGTGCTCTGCTCACAACAAGTGGTCAGTAAAAATGATCGATGGATTTTTACAGTTGAGGGGACTGAGGCTCAGAGAAGTAAAGTGACTTAGAGAAGCAGCGTGGCTCAGTGGAAAGAGCCTGGGCTTGGGAGTCAGAGGTCATGGGTTCGGATCCCGGCTCTGCCACTTGTCAGCTGTGTGACTGTGGGCAAGTCACTTAACTTCTCTGTGCCTCAGTTACCTCATCTGTAAAATGGGGATTAACTGTGAGCCTCACGTGGGCCAACCTGATTCCCCTGTATCTACCCCAGCGCTTAGAACAGTGCTCTGCACATAGCGCTTAACAAATACCAACATTATTATTATTACTTGCCCCGGGAGTGATTTTATGTGGGGATTATATAGAATGGGTCTCTTGTATTGTTTAACTGTCCTCTCCCAAGCACTTAGTACAGTGTCCTGCACACGGCAAGGGCTCAATAAAAACGATCGACTGGTTGATTTCACAGCTGAGGGAACCGAGGCCCGGAGAAGTGAAGCGAATTGACCGAGGTCACACAGCAGGCCCGAGGCGGAGCCGGGATTAGAACTCACGTCCTCTGACTCCCAGGTCCGGGCTCTTTCTGCTGGACTCCGTTACGTCTCTGGAATTTACTGAAAGCATGAAAATGATTCATAACTGTAGACAAAGAAGCTTGTCAGAGACAGGCTTGCTGCAGAAAATTTTCCTTCCCAGAGTAGGCACCGATGACAGAAATATTACTCCACCCAAGTTTTCCACACAGTTGTTCGCTTGCCCCGAGGACACATGACGGTCTTTGTCTTCCTCAGGAGGATTTTTCACTTGAACCAGGGGAGTAAAATCCTGTCTTGCATTTAGGCCGTCAATTTCGGCTCTCCGAGAAACTGCAAAGGGCTGCCCTGTATGGCACCAGAATCAATCGATCGATCGTATTTATTGAGCACATACTTTAGAGAAGCAGCGTGGCTCAGTGGAAAGAGCCCGGGCTTGGCAGTCAGAGGTCACGGGTTCAAATCCCGGCTCTGCCGCTTGCCAGCTGTGTGATTTTGGGCAAGTCACTTCACTGTGCCTCAGCTACCTCATCTGTAAAATGGGGATTAAAACTGTGAGCCCCACGTCAGACATCCTGATCAGCTTGTATCCCCCCAGCGCTCAGAACAGTGCTTTGCACATAGTAAGCGCTTAACAAATACCACCGTTATTATTATTATTATGCAGGGCATCGCATTTATTGAGCGCATACTTTCTGCAGAGCACTATAGTAGGGATTTGGGAGAGCACACTACGTGGTCTAGTGGATAGAGCCGGGGGCTGGAAGTCAGAAGGACCTGGGTTCTAATTCCAGCTCCGACACTTGTCTGCCGTATGGCCTTGGGCGAGTCACCTCATTACTCTGGGCCTTGGTTACCTCATCGGTAAAATGGGGATTAAGAGTGTGAGCCCCATGTGGGGCAAGGGCTGGGTCCCACCCGATTAGCTTGTATCTACCCCAGTGCTTAGTACATAGTAAGGACATACTATGTCCTGGTACATAGTAATCACTTAGAGTACGGGCCTGGGAGTCAGAAAGACCTAGGTTCTAATCCCCGCTCTGCCACATGTCTGCTGTGTGACTTTGGGCAAGTCACTCCACTTCTCTGGGCCTCAGTGACCTCATCTGTAAAATGGGGATTAAGAGTGTGAGCCCCATGTGGGACTGGGACTGCGTCCAACCTGATTAGCTTCTATCTACCTCAGCCCTTAGAACAGTTCATGGCATATAGTAAGCACCTAACAAGTACCATAATTATTATTATTATTATTATTTGTTAACGATGACCATAAAAAATAGAACGGAGATCGCCCAGGACAAACTTACAGAACCTTTGGGAAGGAAGAAATGAGAAGCTGGAAGTTTTTGATCTAAAACAGGTAGAAAGAAGTTGCTTTGTACAACTGAAGGAGATTGAGAGCAAATGAGCAATTTGATGAACATAGAAAAGCCCCTGATGTCCCAGAAAGTGAAGTTCCCATTAAATTATCCTGAACTAACTGTATCAAACTGTTTCAAGTGATTAGTAGTAATGATAATCTTGATATTTGTTAAGCGCTTACTTTGTGCAGAGCACTGTTCTAAGGGCTGGGGTAGATACAGGGTAATCAGGTTGTCCCACGTGAGGCTCACGGTCTTCATCCCCATTTTACAGATGACGTAACTGAGGCCCAGAGAAATGAAGTGACTTGCCCACTGTCACCCAGCTGACAAGTGGCGGAGCCGGGATTCAAAGTAATTCACCCTAGGGTTCAGGGAGCAAATAGATGAGTGATTTAAATAAATGACGGTTTTCAAGAAAATTACTTTTCTCTTTCCCCCGATGTGGCTTTTAAATTCTAGTCGTAAAGCTAAGGTGATCATTTTTTTCTTCGTTCACTTTTTACTTAGTAATAGCCAACAGCCAATCTCCATCGATCAAAAGGAGAACTATTGAACTGTAAGTCTACAGTCTGAGAACGGCATAGCCAGGTGGAAAGAGCAGAGGCCTGGGAGTCAGAGGACCTGGGTTCTAATCCCAGCTCTGCGACCATAAGCAAGTCACTTCACTTCTCTGTGCCTCAATTTCCTCCACTGTACAATGGGGAGTAAATATCTGTTCTCCCTCCTACTTAGACTGTGTCCAAACTGATTAACTTGTATCTGCCCCAGTGCTTAGAACAGTGCATGTGCCATCATCATAGTAATAATTGTAATTATAGTATTTGTTAAGCGTTTACTACGTGCCAAGCACTGTACTAAGCAAATGAGGAGCAACACAGTGTAGTGGATAGAACACAGGCCTGGGAGTCGAAAGGTCATGAGTTCTAATCCCAGCTCTGCCACTTGTCTGCTGAGTGACCTTGGGCAAGTCACTTCATTTCTCTGTGCCTCAGTTCTGTAAAAAGGGAATCGAGACTGTGAGCCCCACGTGGGTCGGGACACAATTTGCTTGGATCCGCCCCAGTGCTTGGTACAGTGCCTGGAACACAGTAGGTGCTTAACAAAGACCATAATTATTATTATTATTACTTGACATTTAGTAGGTGCTTAAATGTAATAATAATAATAACGCATAATTATTATTATTACTTGACATTTAGTAGGTGCTTAAATGTAATAAGAATAATAATAATAATCGGTATCAAAATTGGTATCGGTGAGAAGCCCTAATAAGGCTTCAAAGAGGAGGAGAGTCATCGTTTGTCAGATACGTAGAGGGAGGGCATTTCAAGACAGAGACAGGACGTGGGCAAGAGGTCAGCGGCGAGATCGACGAAATCGAGGTCAGTGAGTTAAACCTTGGGATTTTAGAGGAGTGAAACGTGCGGGTTGAGTATTCGTAGGAGAGGTGTGAGGTGAGGTAGGAGAGGACAAAGCCAAATTACATCTGTGCAAATGCACGCGCACACATACGCAAACATACACACAGAGAATCTACACATTCTCCAGGGCTTCTGAACCACCGCAGCGACGGGGGAAACGAAGGGCAGCTGTAGCTACGGTGCAGTTGTAGGCAGCCGTCACAAGGCCAAGGAGTCAAATGGGGCAGACAGTAGTGAAAATGGACTTTTTAAAATTTCATTTTGTAAGCCGGGGAAGCCAGGGTGGGAAGTCTCAAAACAAAGACCTTCTTGGAAATGATTGAAAATGAAGATCACAGGTGAACAAAGAAAGGGAAGGAAGGTGCTTCAAGGTGAAGAGGGGAGAAACGCTCCGGAGACATATATCATTTTGAAACTTCTGGCGCCTTTATAAGTCCAGAGCTGAGTTTTCCACCGGGAATTTGTTTTTTTATGGTACTTGTTTTGTACCACCACTTTTGTGCTGTGTGTCCTTGGGTAAGTCACTTCACTTCTCTGGGCCTCAGTTACCTCATCTGTAAAATAGGGACTAAGACTGTGAGCCCCAACTGGGACAGGGATTGGGTCCAACCTGATTAACTTGTACCTACCCCAGCACTCAGAAAAGTGCTTGAACATAGTAAGCGCTTAACAAACACCATCGCTATTATACTGTCGTGAATTCTCAAGAGCTCCAAAGTCTTCCCCATTTATTGATTAGATTATCAATCTTCCCAGTATCAGGGAAGGGGGTGATATTGTGTCCTAGTGTTCCGAGGCTTCTTGCCTCATTCTCACCCCTTACCTTTGTAGACAGGGAATGTGTCAACCGACGCCCTCCCAAGTCTTATACTGCGCTCTACTGCCCATCATTGGGCAGGGATTGTCTCTATCTGTTGCCGAATTGTCCATTCCAAGCGCTTAGTACAGTGTTCTGCACATAGTAAGCGCTCAATAGATACTGTTGAACGAATGAATACTGAACACACACTAGGCGTTCAGTAAGCCCCACTGATGGATTCATCTCATTATGGTCACCCTCCCTAACTGCTGTGGCAAAGTTCTTCTCACTGAAAAGAGAGGGCATTGCTTTAGTACAGTGCTCTGCACAGAGTAGGTGCTCAATAAACACCATTGATACATTAATTCACCATTCTTCTTCCTTTAGAAGGGGGGAGGTGTCTTTTAAAGCCAAGAAGATGATTTATCAAGGTCCTTTTTCTTTTTTTTTTAGTTTAGAAAGGGGGTTTAATTCGCTTGAGCCATGATGAAAAACCTTTTGATGTCTCTTTCCTACCATATATCCTACTTCCATTAAAGATGGCTTTTAATTAATGTAGGGCAGGGAGGAGGAGAAGGGACTAGGAGAATGAGCCTCTTTCATGTGTTTTCTACTTCCTTATGGACTATAACTTCACTACAAACTTAAAACAGCTGGTTCAATCTCTGGTGATGGACCGATTGATGGAGATGCTTTTCAAATTGCATTTGAGGAAAGGTAAGGTCTAAACAGAAGGGGACATCAATCAGTGGTACGTACTGTGCATGAACTGTGTGCAGAGCACTGTATTAAAGCAGTCAGTCCATCCGTCAAGCATATTTATTGAGCGCTTACTGTTTGCAGAGTACTGTAGTAAGCGCTTCGGAGCATACAACAATAAACAGACACATTTCATGCCCACAGGGAGATTCTAGTCTAGAGGGGGAGACATAAATTATTAGAAATAGATAAATGATGATAATGATGGTATTTGTTAGGCTCTTACTATGTGCCAAGCACTGATATGAGGAAGGTACTTGAAGAGTGGGGAGACCTGCTCTGAATGTCCAGGCTACGACACGGCTCTACCGGTGATTCCCAAGTCTGAGATGATTCCCAAGTCTGTTTCACAAGGTTTGGTTTTAAAGCCATTATTTAAAGCCAGTTAAAGCACCACCATCCTGCCTGTCTCAAGCCCGTAGTCTTGGTGTTATCCTCGACTCCTCTCCGTCATTCAACCCACATATTCAATCCATCACTAAATCCTGTCAGTCCCACCTCCACAACATCGCTAAAATCCGCCCTTTCCTCTCCATCCAAATGGCTACCACGTTGATATAATCGCTCATCCTAACTTGCCTGGATTACTGCACCGGCTTCCTTGCTGACCTCCCTGCCTCCTGTTCTCTCCCCACTCCAGTCCATACTTCACTCTGCTGGCCGGATCATTTTTCTACAAAAAGGTTCAGGACGTCACCCCGCTCCTCAAAAAACTCCAGTTGTTGCCCATCCATCTCCACATCAAACAAAAATTCCTCACCATTGGCTTTAAAGCACTCCACCACGTTGCCCTCTCCTACCTCACCTCACTTCTCTCGAACTTCTACAAACCAGCCCACACACTTCACTCCTCTGGTGCTAACCTTGTCTCGCCGCCGACCTCCAGCCCATGTTCTACCTCTGGCCTGGAACGCCCTCGCTCCTCAAATCCCACAGACAGTGACTCTCCCCCACTTCAAAGCCTTACTGAAGGCCCGTCTCCTCCAAGAGGCCTTCCCAGACTAAGCCCCACTTTTCCTCATCTCCCACTCCCTTCTGCGTCGCCCTGACTTGCTCCCTTTGCTCTTCCCCGCTCCCGGCCCCACAGCGCTTATTTACATGCCTAAAATTTTATTTATTTGTGTTGCTGTCTGTCTGCACCCATCTAGACTGTAAACTCATTGAGGGCAGGGAATGTGACTGTTTATTATTGAACTGTACTCTCCCAAGCCTTAGTGCAGCGCTCTGCACCCAGTACTTATTGCGCTCAATAAATACGATTGAATGAATGAGTGAATGATCAGTCTGAGGCTAATTTATGAAATCTGCTGACAGAGTATTCACCCAACACTGGTTACATCATTTTGGTTTCCTTTGCCTTGGCTGTTTGCAGACAGTGTATACCCACAACAGAGCCATCCACATCTCTTCTCAAGAAAAGGAGAAACTTTAGAAGAGAAGTTATGAGCTATGCAGTCCTCTAGACTGTCAGCTCACTGTAGGCAGGGAACGGGTCTATCAGTTCTGTCGCACTGTACTCTCTCGAGCGCTTAGCATAGTTCTCTGCACCCAATAAATGGTCATTAGATACCAAGGATTGATGAATTGATGAGGAGCTAAAGGGGATCTTTGGAGCCTTCGGGAGAGTTGCAAGATAAAAAAAAAACACCTAGAGAATTCCTAGGTTACACAACGAGCAAACTGCACTTAAACACTTTGATACTCACTCCACCCCGACATCATTTAGGTAAATATCCTTATACTCCACTATTTCCCCTCTCTGTCACTGATTTTAAATCTGTCTCCCTCGGCAGACTGGAAGCTCGTTGAGGGCAGGGAGTGCATCTGTCAACTCTGTTGCTTGTACTTGTCTGCTAGGTGACCTTGGGTAGGTCACTTAATTTCTCTGTGCCTCAGTTCCCTCGTTTATAAAATGGGGATTCAGACTGGGAGTCCCACGTGGAACATAATAATAATGATAATTATGGTATTTGTTAAGCGCTTACTACGTGCAGAGCACTGTTCTAAGCGCTGGGGTAGATACAGGATAATCAGATTGTCCCACGTGGGGCTCACATTTTTTAATCCCCATTTTTGCAGGTGAGGTAACTGAGGCACAGAGAAGTTAAATGACTTGCCCAAGGTCACACAGCTACAAGTGGCGGAGCCGGGATTAGAACCCACGACCTCTGACTCCCAAGCCCAGGCCCTTTCCACTAAGCCACGCTGCTTGGAACATGGCCAGTCCAATCTGAATAGCTTATATCTATCCCAGAGCCCAGTACAGTGCCTGGCACAGAGTAAGCACTCGATAAATACGATTGATTTTCCCAAGCACTCTGTCTTCCCAAGCATTCTGCTCTGCATACAGCAAGTGCTCAATAAATACACTTGATTGACTGATTCCCAAATCTTTTTTACTGTACTTTCCCAAGGGCTTAGTACAGTGCTCTCCACACAGTATGTCCTCGATAAATACCACTGATTGCTTGATTGATTTAGAGCGCCACGGGCCATGTTCAGAAAGTCCTCACTGTACTGATCAAAGAGCCCTCTCGGAGATAAAAATGACAGAATATGTGAAGAGAACTCCACAGAGTCTGGCCCGGGATGTCTTCTAGAAATCATTCTGACCTCCGTTGGTCTGCTCATGTTTTACGGTCAATTAATCAATCAATAAAGGACACAGTCCTGGATCATAATGAGCTTACGGTCTAGAGAGGGTCCAAGAGCGCTGAGTGCCTGCTGGTGAATGGACTATTAAGGAGCTACTCACACTCCGCTTAACATTAGCTTGTCCAGGGCAAGGCAGAGCCAGAATTCCCTCATCTTCTCACATCCACTTCCTCAAGCGCCCAGTACAATACAGTATATTTGTAAAGTGCTTATTACGTCCTAAACTCTGGAGTAGAGACAAGCTAATCAGTACACAGTCCGTGTCCCATAAGGGCTCACCGTCTTAATCCCCATTTTACCGATGAGGTAGCTAAGGTCCAGAGAAGTGACTTGCCCAAGGTCACGTAGCAGACACGTGACAGAGCAAGGATTAGAACCCAGGTCCTTCTGACTCCCAGGCCTGTGTTCTATCACTAGGCCAAACCGCTACACTCAAAGTGAACACGTCTATTGTACCGTTCCCCACCGAGCGCTTCGTAGGATGTTCTGCACACAATAAGAGCTCAATACCACTGATGGGTTGATGGAATAATAACAGGGAAATGGAAAACAGTTGGAAGACGCAGGGGTATTGAGAGAAGGCTTATTTAGTATGGGAAAGACTTGAACAGGTGGGAAGGCAGTGGGAAAGGAGCCAAGCAGCATGACGTCACAGATAGAGCACGGGTCTGGGAGTCAGAAGGTTCTAATCCCGGCTCTGCCACGTGTCTGCTGTGTGACCTTGGACAAGTCACTTCACCTCCCTGAGCCTCAGTTCCCTCATCTGTAAAATGGGGATTGAGACTGTGAGCCCCACGTGGGATAGGGACTGTGTCCAACCCGATTTGCCTGCATCACTCCAGCCCCTAGATCGGTACCTGGCACAGAGTAAGCGCTTAATAAATATCATTATTATAATCATTATCATCTGAGAGCGATAGGTGGAAGAAGGCATGAGGGAGAGAAGGATAAGAGCTCGTGTTTTCAGGAGAGAGACGACCCTCATCGTTGGATAGCTCGCCCTGCCGTCTGTCGTTGGGGATGGCTCATGGGTGGTGGTGATGGATTCCCTCGTCACGACTAACGTACGAACCTCCTTGCAGCCAAGATTCGGGAACCACTTGCGTTTGGACTGCACCGGTAAAATCGCTCAAGGAGCCGGGAGCCTGACTCCTAAGAGAGGTCCAGGTGTCATGGCCCTAGAGAAAAGAATCTTCCTCAGGATGCCCCTTCTGTCATCCCACTTGATTCTGCAGACTGCCGAAAGCCATGCCGGCCTCTGAAATTCGGTTTCCTCTCTCCTTATCTCCCCACGCATCACGTACCTTGAGCTGCATGTCCTGCCCCTGGGGTTTGAGTGAGGGAGGGCCTCTGCTTTGTCACAAGGGAGAGGAGGAGGGAGATGTTTGCTCAAGCATTTCCTGTTTTGTGGCAGACTCACTTCGTGGAGGAGTCATTTTCATCAAGGTCTGGGTGGCTCTTTCCCCTTCTCACAGTCTTGATGGTTGGCTGATAGGCGGCGTCTCTGAGGAGCATCCATTACTGAAGGCGCATCTCTTCCAAGAGGCCTTCCCTGACTAAGTCCCCCTTTCCTCTTCTCTCACTCCTTTCTGCGTCGCCCTGATGTATTTATTGAGCACTTACTCTATGCAGAGCACTGTACTAAGTGCTTAGGAGAGTAATCTGTAAGAGTTGGTAGACCCGTTCACCTCCCACAAGGAGCTTACAGTCTAGAGGGAGAGAAAAATAAATATATCATCTAAAGATAGGGACATAAAATGTGCCATGGGGCTGAGCGGGAGGTGAATAAAGGGTGCGGTGCATATGCCTTTTGGGCCCTGCTGACGAGTGATGATATGCCAACGTTATTACTATCATTATATAGTCTATGAGATGTCAGTGTTCGGACCTTTATTAATAATAATAATAATAAAAATGGTATTTATTAAGCGCTTACTCTGTGCCAAACACTGTTCTAAGCGCTGGAGTAGATACAAGGTAATCAAGTTGGCCCACTTGAGGCTCACAGTCTTAATCCCCATTTTACAGATGAGGTAACTGAGGCACAGAGAAGTTCAGCAGCTTGCCCAAGGTCACACAGCAGAGAAGTAGAGGATCCAGGGTTAGAACCCACATCCTCTGACTGCCAAGCCCATGCTCTTTCCACTAAGCCACGCTGCTTCTCTACTGACCGACAGACTTGAAAATTGTTCGAAAAGAGCAGGTGCCGTTCACGTTTCCGAGAAGGTCAGAGACATGGGACCGTATGTGAATCTCCCCCTCTGTAAGGTTATTTCTACTGTCCCCCAAGTCCATCCCCTGTGCCCATTTTCGAGAGACGGAGAGAAAGGCAGGCGGCGGGGCAACGAGACTCAATCAATCTATCGGTGGTATTTATAGAACGCTTACTGGGTTCAGAGCGCTGTACCAAGCGCTTGGGAAAGTACTGCGAGAGGGTTCCGACTGCCGGTCTTGGCTGAGCAAGTTGGGGAAACTGAGGCCAAGAAGCACAGTACTGACCAACTTTCTGCCTCAAGGGTCTCTTCCGGTCCCTGAGGTCGCCTCCCTCTACCAGCAGGAATCTCTGTCAGGAAATGTAAACTCGTCTCCCGATAGGGAGAACTCTTGAAATACGCACGATCAGCAGTGACCGTGGGGAGAATTAGGTTAGCTTTTTAAGATCCCGTTTCCCTCGTAAGAACCTTCGGGATAAGAAAAAGGAAAGAAACCGAACGGTGCCTCTAAGAGAAAATGGATACCCGCAAGAGACCTTCCACGTTCCCTGGGGCTCTTCAGGTGTCTTGCTTAGCCACAGCTGTGATGCCGTCCCGGAGAAGAAAACTGCCTGTGACTATTTTGTGGACCAACGAAGACCTTGCCTGACTACGTACCGATAAAACCTGCCTCACACTCCGTTTCGTTGCTACAACCTAGACTTCCTGAGGCCCCCTCGCACAGGTGTGGCCGATTTATTCTGGTCTCTGAGGGGAGGACGGAGCGGCTGTCCGCAGCCAGCTCCGGCTGCCCGGAGTCACGCCAACGGTCGCTCTGGGGACGGAGAGACGAAAGAGCCACCGGGAAGCGCCCATCGGAATCCCCGGATGAAATCGTTCGGTGGGCTGAGTCGGGCCCTGGGGCCAAATTTTATCCATCCTTCCTTTACGACCTTCCCTTTCTTCAGAGCAAACTAACCCATCGCAACACAGGATGTCTTTGTTTCGTGCCAGAGGTCTAGCTGAGGTGAAAAATGTTCTTTGTCACCGACCTCTCTTATCACCGGCATGTGTGCTTGATACAATCTGACTGTCGGTTATGTCACCTTCAACTCCAGAGACGGCACAGAGGCACGGTGGGTTGAGTCAGAGTCAAAAAGAACTGTCGACCCTTTTACCGGGGCTACTGCAGGGATGTGTTGTAGAGGGGCACCGGTTCAATCAATTTATTCCCCGCTTCCATGCTCGACGGTGCGACAAGCGCTCAGTACGGTGCTCTGCACACGGTAGATGCTTAACGAATACCATTGAAAAAAAAATGGCTTCAGAATAGGCTTCTGATCCACCGGGAACTCTTCCAGCTCAACAAACTAATCAATCAGTGGTATTTAATAAGCGCTCACTGTGTGCAGGGAACTGTACTAAACGCTTGGGAGAGTACAGCACAACAGAGCCGGTAGACACGTCCCCTGCCGACAGCGAGAATCAGCACGACCTAGCGGATGGAGTACGGGCCGGGGAGTCGGCAGGAGCTGGGTTCTAATCCCAGCTCCGCCGATCGATGTGATTTTTTGAGCATTTACTATGTGCAGAGCACTGTGCTAAGAGCTTGGGAGAGCACAACAGAATTACCAAACACGTTCCCTGCCCGTAACAAGCTACTTATCCGCCACGGACCTTAGCCGAGTCATTTAACTTCTCTGTGCCTTGGTCACCTCATCGACAAAATGGGGATGAAGACTGTGAGCCTCATGCGGGACATGAACTGTGTCCACCCTGATTAGCTTGTAACTACCCCAGGGTTTAGTACAGTGCTTAACCAATACTATTATTATTATTACCTCTGCGGTGACTGTGGCTCTCTCTGCTCCGTAAGCTCCGAGAGGAGCTAGGTCACTTCCTCAGGTCCTGCCTGATCCTCATCCTGAGAAAGCAGCATTATGGAGTGGATAAAGCACGAGCCTGGGAGTCCGAAGGTCATGGGTTCTAATCCCGGCTCTGCCATGACTGCTGTGTGGCCTGGGGCAAGTCACTTCACCTCTCTGGGCCTCAGTACCCTCATCTGTCAAACGGGGATGGAGACTGTTAGCCCCATGTGGGACGGGGACTGTGTCCAACCCGATTTGCTTGTATCCACCCCAGCGCTTAGTGGATACGGTGCCTGGCACACAGTGAGCGCTTAACAAATACCATAATTATTATTAATAGAAACAGCATATGCCTTGGGCTCTCTTATGTCAGGTGAAAGGATGGAAAAAGAATTTAGCAAGTTGAACCAAAGTGTGCGTGTGACCTGGGTCAGAGGACGTGTGTTCTAATTCCAGCTCTGCCACATGTCTGCTGTGTGACCTTGGGCAATTCACTTCGCTTCTCTGCGCCTCGGTTCCCTCAACTGTAAAATGGAGAACAGAACTGTGAGCCCCATGTGGGACAGGGATTGTGTCCAACCTGATTACCTCGTACCTCCCCCAGTGCTTAGAACAGGGCTTGGGACACAGTAAGCGCTTGACAAATACCCCAGCTATTATTCACAGCTAAGAATCGCCGCTATACTGTAAGAGCAATACTGCTTGACACACACAAAGCACCTGTTTTTCTTGTTAAGTAAAAACAAGTCGATAGTCACTGCAAAACCATGAAAGAAAACCACAAATGACCTAAGCATTTCTGAGTCATTACCCCTGCCTGATACATTGTGACATTCCACCAAAACTGTCAGCCACCTGCAGCCTCGGAAGAACGGCTGATCAGCACTCCTTTTGTCTGTCCCCGGGCCCTGGTGTAATTATATCCACGTACGCTGCCCGGATGGTGCTAGCCGTTTTCAGAAAACATTCACCCCTAAACCCAAATGACTAAGGAAGCCGGCCGGGCCTTGTCTCATACCATAATTGTGGGAAAACTCTTGCAAAACATTTTTTTCTTTGTAAGATAAACTGTGCCTGTTCCCAGCTTCAAAGCCTCTTGCCAGACTACTGCACACGAGATTTCCTTCTAGAAAAAAAAACAAAACAATTTTTCTCCACACGGGAAAGTTTCTGCACACTGTAACTCAAAGGGCTTAGCACCACTGGACTTGCCACGAATGTCAGGGAAGTTTTATTGTTGTTTGAAACTCGGTCATCTTCCGTTCTTCTCTCTGGCACGTGTTGTGTACATGTCTAATGGGCTCCGTTCTGGACAGAACTGTCTTTCCGTGGGTTTAATATTTTGAACCCTGTTTTCTGATTTTAAAATGATACCGTTTGAAAGGATCGCCTCTTCATTCATCACTCAATCTCAGCTCCAACCTCCCGACTTGTTTCCCCAACAGCGACTCCTCGGCGTAAACCTGCCTGCTATTTTATACTGACTAAGTTCAGCGGGACCTTGATGAGAAGCTGTGGGAAGTTGAAGTTGTGGGAGAGACAAAGAGAGAGGAGAGAAGAGAGAAGAAAAAGAGAGAAAAGAGAAGAGAGAAGAAAGAAGAGAGGAGAGATGAGAGAGAAGAATCTTGAACCCTATAGAAAAATATTTTTTTGAATTCTACCAAGGTTTTCCGAGGGAGGTAGAAAATACATTCTTTCTGACCAAATCCCCCCTTTACGCCAGTGTCGATGAGTTTCCAACTTCATTTTAGGATGCACTAAATTAATGGCATCTGACTTGAACTGAAACACTGCTATGTCACCAATGCCACACGAGCCTAAATTCATGAGCCTAAATTCAAGAGTTACATGGACAACTGAGGCATGAGTTTCATAACGTCCCCTTGCTTTAAGAACATAAACCCAATTGCACTGCTTAGCATTTAGATCGGAAGTTAAAAGTTTCACAATAACCAAAATGAATGTGTGTGTAAATAAACCTTAAACAGGTAACGGCGGTACATACTGCAGGTAACAAATTTCACCACTAGATGAATAAGGAAAACAAAGTTCTCCAACTGGAAGTATTTGCAAATCAGGGTGCAAGTTTACATTCCAATGGGTGCAGTTTTACCCATTTTAATGTGCTTTTAGGTTAGGACTCCTCTAACCATTTATCCTGACTATTCGGGACCAAAAAAAATATATACGCTCTGTCTTGAATTACTAAAGTATTTCGTGTAAAAGTCATTTTTTGCCTTGAATGATCTGGAATTTGCTTTGGGTGGACCATGCAGTGAGTATTTGGAAACGGTTTCAACGGTTAAGCCTTGGTGCTTTGTTCCTTTTCATCTTCGACGGTGTGTTTGGATGTTTTTCGCCTGGATGTTTTCAATCTTTTGCCTGTGCGTATTCAATCTCTCCTCGGGTGCTGCTTGCCAACCACTCGGCTTCCCTAGAAAAGGGCGAGCCCCCGGGGAGCCAGGGATCTTTCCTTTTCTGGTATTCTTCCTCAGAACTGAGTAGAGTGTTTTCCACATGGTAGGCACTTGACAAATACTATCTCATTGTCCTTACTCCCTCTCCCTTCTGAGTAAATCTATGCCCTTGGATCTGTACCTTTAAGCACTTGATGGTCACGCCAACCTCAGCTCCGGAGCATTTACATAAATACCACCATTATCATCATCATCAGTGGTATTTATCGAGCACCTACTCTGTGCAGAGCACTGAACCGAGCTTTTGATAGAGTACAACAGCGTTGCCCCCGATGAGCTTACAGTCTAGAGCTTGTAATCTATCATAGTCTCTAATGTATTTTAATGCCTGTTTCCCCCTCTAGACTGTAAGCTGCTGGTGGGCAGGGAATGTGTCTATCAACCCTGTTGTGTTAAGGAATCATAATAATAATAATAATGATGGTTTTTAAGCGCTTATTATGTGCCGAGCATTCATTCATTCAATAGTATTTATTGAGCGCTTACTATGTGTACTAAGCACTTGGAATGTACAAATGGGCAACAGATAGAGACAGTCCCTGCCCACTGAGCACTGTTCTAAGCGTTAGGGAAGACACAAGGTAATCAGGTTGTCCCTCGTGGGACTCATAGTCTTAATGCCCATTTTACAGATGAGATAACTGCGGCAGAGAGAAGTTAAGTGGCTTGCCCTAGGTCGCACGGCAGACAAGTGGCGGAGCCGCGATTAGAACCCACATCCTCTGACTCCCAAGCCCGGGCTCTTTCCACTAAGCCAGGCTGAACTCTCCCAAGGTTTAGTACAGTGCTCCGCCCACAGTAAATGCTCAGTGAATCCCATCGATTGATTGATTAACTAATTCGGGAAGAGTTTGGCCCTTCTGGCACCCGGATACACTTCAACGACAAGTTGCAATCACACTAAAGGTATGTTCATAGCAGGGTCTGGCTATGAGCAAGGAGGACATGAGAATTCCAAGAGAAAAGCTGATTATTTAGCATTGGCTTAACAGCCAGTCAGTCAGTATTTATGGAGCGCTTACCGTGAGCGGAGAATACAATATAGCAATCAATAGACACGATCCCTGCCCACGACGGGCTTACGCAGCTGGGAGTGTTCCTTCCTCCCGAAGTCCGAAGAACCATTTAGTCTTCTCCTTCCCCCTCTTTGGCCACTTTCTTTTTCTCCGTGTTGGCAAGCCGGTGAAAAAGAGGATCTTACCCTGCTCATGCAAACGAGCCCTCCTAACCAGCGATTCTCTAATCCAGGTTGGCAGCAATGTGTTTCAGTGACGAAGATTTCCATCACAATAAAGGAAAGGCGAGAAGGGGAAGCAAGCCCCATGCCTGACGAAGCCGGGAGCCGTGAGGGGATTGACTCTGGCATAATAATAATAATAATAATGTCGGTATTTGTTAAGCGCTTACTATGTGCAGAGCACTGTTCTAAGCGCTGGGGGAGATACAAGGTAATCAGGTTGCCCCACGTGAAGCTCCCAGTCTTAATCCCTATTTTACAGATGAGGGAACTGAGGCACAGAGAAGTTTAGTGACTGGCCCACAGTCACACAGCTGACAAGTGGCAGAGCTGGGATTCGAACCCATGACCTCTGACTGCCAAGCCCAGCCTCTTTCCACTGCGCCACACTGCTTCTCTAATCACCCCCATGACCCCAAACTCTGGGATTAGAGCCATTCCTGGCTGTTTCGTTACCTTAAGAAGCAGCGTGGCTTAGTGGAAAGGGCCCGGGCTTGGGAGACAGAGGTCGTGGGTTCTAATCCCGGCTCTGCCACTTAACAGCTGTGTGACTTTGGGCAAGTCACTTCACTTCTCTATGCCTCAGTTCCCTCATCTGTAAAGTAGGGATTATGGCTGTGAACCCTCACCCAGGACAACCTGCTTACCTCATGGCTACCCAGTGCTTAGAACGGCACATAGTAAGCGCTTAACAAATACCTTCATCATTATTATTAACATCACTTCTCTCAAGTGCTTCCTATCTCTGCCCTGATTTACCTCACTTTACTGCAACCTCTGCCAAGCTGAGAAGACAAGGGAATCGGGAGCCCTGAGGAGGAGTGGCTCATCCCATGCAGTCTTTACACGCCCCACCTCTCCCACAAAAATGGCAGCGTGGTCTCGTGGATAGAGCCCGGGCCTGGGAGTCGGGAAACTTGGGTTCCGATCCCAGCTCTGTCACTTGCCTCCTTTGTGACCCCGGGCAAGTTATTTAACTTCTCTTTGCCTCCATTTCCCCATCTTTAAAAAGGAGATAAGACACCTGTTCTCATTCATTCACTCAATTGAGATAAATGAGTGCTTACTGTGTGCAGAGCACTGGATTTAAGAGCTTGGGAGAGGACAACACAACAGTAAACAGGCACATTCCCTGCCCACAGTGGACTTACTGTCTACACCTCTTCCCTCTTACTCTGTCTGTGAGCCCCATCTGGGCAGGGGTTGTAACTGAGCTGATGATCTTGTAGCTACCCTAGAGCTGGGATTGGTGTTTGGCGCAAAGTAAGCACTTGCCTGATACAATTATTAGTTGGAGAGGCCGGTACTGATAGCGGTTAGGACCTTTATCTCATCGTCATCACCATCGTCAATGGATTTACTGAGCACTTACTGTGGGCAGAGCACTGTAACGAGCACTTAGCCCACTGTGGGCAGAGAATGTGTCTAATAATAGTGATGTCTGTTACACAATTACTCTATGCCAGACGCTGTACTAAGAGCTTAGGCGGATACAAGCAAATCGGGTTGGACCCAGTCCCTGTCCCACATGGGGTTCACAGTCTCAATCCCCATTTTACAGATGAGGTAGCTGAGGCACAGAGAGGTTAACTGACTTGCCCAAGATCACACAGCAGACAAGTGGCGGCGGCGGGATTAGAACCCATAACCTTCTGACTCCCAAACCCGTGCTCCATCCATTACGCCATTTTCGACTCTGTCATACTGTTCTATTGTAATCTCCCAAGGGCTTACTACCGTGCTCTGCACACCGTACAAGCTCAATAAATGTGACCGATTGATTGAGAGGTCAATACAACAGTGTTGGCAGAAATGTTCCCTGCCCACAGTGAGCTTCCAGTCTACGGGGGAGACAGACATTAATAAAAATAAATAATTTAAAATATATGGGATTGGCTAAACTCTTACTATGTGTTCTAAGCGCCGGGGCAGACACGAGTTAGGTTGAGCACAGTCCCGCATGTGGCTCCCGGACTAAGGAGGAGGGAGAGCAGGTTTTTGACTCCCCATTCTGCAGTTGAGGAAACTGAGGCCCAGAGGAGTCAAGTGGCTTACCCAAGGTCGCACAGCAGGCAAGTGGTGGAGCCAGGATCAGAACTCAGGTCCCCTGGCTCCCAGGCCTGTGCTTTATGCCGCTTGGCCACGCTGCTTCCCTATGTAATGGAAAGCTGTCTCCTTCCTCTGCTGTAGCCCTTGCTACTATAGCAGATTCAGGGGTTCGAAGGCCTCTCCCCATCCCGATCAGCGCCACTCTGCCAGTGCGACATCCCGCCACCCACTGATCTAAGTTCTGCCTGGCTGGATCCTACGACCAATTAGCTTTGTTTCTGTTCCTCATTTAATCAACCCAAAGCAATCGGGTATTAAAAATCCCACTGTCTTGGGTGGATTTGGATAGGGGTGTCAAAGGCCGGAGAGAGTAAGGGAGGAGGAGACCCCGTGAGAAGTAAATCCCGAATCCAAAATCCTTTCAAACCAGGAGGGAAAGGGGATGTGGTTCTGAGTACAAGCGGAGAATCTGAATTCACTCCAGCACCCAGAAGCGTGGGGGAAGAAAGGGCTCCTCCACTTCCAAGTCCTCAGAGAGTTTGCAAAATGAAAACAGGGACAAGAAGGAACAAGCAGGTGGATGGCAGCGACGTCAGTTTATTGGTACATGATTCAATCAGGCCCACTGCTCTCCTTATTGTCTGGAGGCTCAGACACCTCTCACCACCCAGAAAGGGCCTTGTGTTTGTTTTAGTTTGTTTTGTCTGCTTTTAGGGGGGTTTTTTTTGGTTTTAAATGGCATTTGTTAAGCACTTACCGTGTGTCAGGCACTGTATTAAGTGCTGGGGAAGATAGCTGCTAATCAAGTTGTTCCACATGGGACTCGCTGTCTTGATCCCCATTTTACGGATGAGGTAACTGAGGCACGGAGAAGCGAAGCGACTTGCCCACGGTCACATCCAGGAGGTGATGTGGTTTCAGAAGGACTTTGAAAATGGGAAGAGCGCGGTCAGGCAAATTTGAAGGGAGAGGGAGTTCCAGGCAGGAGACTGTGAGCCCATCATTGGGCAGGGATTGTCTCTCTCTGTTGCCGAATTGTCCATTCCAAAAGCTTAGTACAGTGCTCTGCACATAGTAAGTGCTCAATAAATATTAATGAATGAATGAATGAGAGAGAGAGAGAGAGAGAGAGAGAGAGAGAGAGAGCATTCGAAAGCGGTTGGTGGTGGGAGAGATGGAAATCAGGCATAGTGGATCGAATAGTGGCAGAAGAGGGTGGATAATTGGGAGAAAGGAGGAGAAGCAGCGTGGCCTAGCGGGTAGAGAAGCAGC